>NC_139995.1:40219241-40665728 GCF_964263955.1 Coregonus lavaretus
GAGAGAGTGAGAGAGGAGAGGAGAGAGAGAGAGAGAGAGAGAGAGAGAGAGGAGAGAGAGGAGAGAGAGAGAGAGAGAGAGGAGAGGAGAGAGAGAGAGAGAGAGAGGAGAGAGAGAGACGAGAGAGAAGAGAGATAGAGAGAGAGAGGAGAGAGAGAGAGAGAGAGAGAGAGAGAGAGAGAGAGAGGAGAGAGGAGAGAGAGAGAGAGAGAGAGAGAGAGAGAGAGAGGAGAGAGAGAGAGAGAGAGAGAGAGAGAGAGAGAGAGAGAGAGAGAGAGAGAGAGAGAGAGAGAGAGAGAGAGAGAGAGAGAGAGAGAGAGAGGTGCCGCAGCCCGCTGGTGTTCAACCTTCCCAAGTTCTCTCACGTCACCCCCTCCTCCGCAACTCCACTGCTTCCAGTTGAAGCTCGCATCCGTTACAAGACCATGGTGCTTGCCTATGGAGCAGTGAGGGGAACGGCACCTCTGTACCTTCGGCTCTGATCAGTCCCTACACCCAAACGAGGGCATTGCGTTCATCCACTCCTGGCCTGCTGGCTCCCCTTCCTCTGCGGAAGCATAGTTCCCGCTCAGCCAGTCAAAACTGTTCGCTGCTCTGGCACCCCAATGGTGGAACAAGCTCCCTCACGACGCCAGGACAGCGGAGTCACTCACCACCTTCCGGAGACATTTGAAACCCCACCTCTTAAGGAATACCGGATAGTAAAGAATCCTTCTACCCCCCCCCCCCCCCCCAAAAAAAAAATTTGTAAAGTGGTTATCCCACTGCTATAGGGTGAATGCACCAATTTGTGAGTCGCTCTGGATAAGAGCGTCTGCTAAATGACGTAAATGTGCCTTGAGCAAGGCACTTAACCCTAATTGCTCCTGTAAGTCGCTCTGGATAAGAGCGTCTGCTAAATGACTAAAATGTAAATGTAAATGGAGAGAGAGAGAGAGAGAGAGAGAGAGAGAGAGAGAGAGAGAGAGAGAGAGAGAGAGAGAGAGAGAGAGAGAGAGAGAAGAGAGAGAGAGAGAGAGAAGAGAGTTAAAGAAAGGCAGAAGGGAACTGAATTAGAGATAGAGGGAGAGGAGAAGTAAGAAGATGGATGAAGTTACTTAATACGGCTGGCTGGCTCTTGGTTCCACTCATGTGTACTACTGATTTCATGACACATTTTCCTCTACTGCCAGCTATTTCTTAGATATTCTTAGATCAATCAATGTACTATAAGCTTATTGTCACATAATATACATTATTATACTATAGAGTATGTAGCAGTATTATACTCCTATAAGCCTGAGGATAAGCCACTCTCCCATGTTGACTCCTGTGTGTGTGTGTGCGTGCGTGCCTGTGTGCGTGTGTAAAGGACGTCACACTGCTTGCTTAGCAAGTACCTCTTCCTCCCGATTCGGCCAATACTTGGCGCGAACTCTGGACCTCTGCCTTGCTAGCAAACGTGACTGCCCTCCTGAAGCATTTTACCAGTCAGCGCCACGTGAAAAGCTAGCTATTCACTGGCGCAAGTGGGGACACTAGGCTGAGAGATAACTTTCACACATCCTCATGCGCTACACTTGTGTGTGTGTTGCACTGAAGGATAAGATTGGGCAGGGAGTATACAGTGCCTTTAGAAAGTATTCACACCCCTTGACTTTTTCCAAATTGTGTTGTTACAAATAGGGATGAAAATTGATTTAATTGTTTCTTTTTTTCAACAATCTACTCAGAATACTCTGTAATGTCAAAGTAAAAAAATAAAAATTATGAAAAATAAAACTTGATTAGATACCTTTTTAACCCCCCTCAGTCAATACATGTTAGAATCACCTTTGGCAGTGATTACAGCTGTGTCTTTTTGGGTAAGTCTCTAAGAGCTTTGCACACCTGGATTGTGCAATATTTGCCCATTATTCTTTTTTAAATTCTTCAAGCTCTGTCAAGTTGGTTGTTGATCATTGCTAGACAGCTATTTTCTAGTCTTGCCATCGATTTTCAAGCCGATTGAAGTCAAAACTGTAACTAGGCCACTCAGTAACATTCAATGTCGTCTTGGTAAGCAACTCCAGTTTATATTTAAGCAATAAGGCACGAGGGGTATATCAGAAAATATACCACGGGTATGACAAAAAAAACAACGTATACTGTTCTAATTACGTTGGTAACCAGTTTATAATAGCAATAAGGCACCTCGGGGGTTTGTGGTAAATGGCCAATATACCACGGCTAAGGGCTGTTCTTAATCACAACGCAACGCGAACCATCCGGTTTATAATTGGCCTTGAATTTTAGGTTATTGTCCTGCTGAAAGGTGCATTTGTCTCCCAGTGTCTGTTGGAAAGCAGAACTGAACCAGGGTTTCCTCTAGGATTTTGCCTGTGCTTAGATCTACTCCCTAGTCCTTGCCTATGATGAGCATACCCATAGCATGATGCAGCCACCACTATCCTTGAAAATATGAAGAGTTCTACTCAGTGATGTGTTGTGTTGGATTTGCCCCAAACATAACGCTTTGTATTCAGGACAAAAAGTTAATTTCTTTGCCACAATTTTTGCAGTATTACTTTAGTGCCTTATTGCAAACAGGATGCGTGTTTTGGAAATGTTTTACTCTGTTCAGGCTTCCTTTTTTTCACTCATTTAGGTACAGTGAGGGAAAAAAGTATTTGATCCCCTGCTGATTTTGTACGTTTGCCCACTGACAAAGACATGATCAGTCTATAATTTTAATAGTAGGTTTATTTGAACAGTGAGAGTGTCACTAGAACCGATGTGGATGTGGTGGAGGAGTCAGGCGCCGGACACAGAGGTGAAGTCCAACAGACTATAATAGTCTAATGTTTACGAGGGAAAAACCCCAACCTCAAAATACACCATGAGGCGAGGGAAAATTACGCACACGCGTAAACACTAAACACAAAACAAACAGGGTGCAAACACGTAGCTCCGACACAGTGGCAGTCATAACAACACACAATCATTCTAGTGCAAAACAAGGAACTTATAAGACACGTAATCAACACACAAATGGACACAGGTGTAACAGACAGACAAAAGCAATCAAATGACGAAACATAGAGCGGTGGCAGCTAGTACTCCGGGGACGGCGAACGCCGAAGCCTGCCCGAACTAGGAGGAGGAGCAGTCTCGGCCGAAACCGTGACAGAGAGACAGAATAACAACAAAAAAATCCAGAAAAACACATGTCAAAAATGTTATAAATTGATTTGCATTTTAATGAGGGAAATAAGTGTTTGACCCCTCTGCAAAACATGACTTAGTACTTGGTGGCAAAACCCTTGCTGGCAATCACAGAGGTCAGACATTTTTTGTAGTTGGCCACCAGGTTTGCACACATCTCAGGAGGGATTTTGTTCCACTCCTCTTTGCAGATCTTCTCCAAGTCATTAAGGTTTCGAGGATGACGTTTGGCAACTCGAACCTTCAGCTCCCTCCACAGATTTTCTATGGGATTAAGGTCTGGAGACTGGCTACGCCACTCCAGGACCTTAATGTGCTTCTTCTTGAGCCACTCCTATGTTGCCTTGGCCGTTGTTTTGGGTCATTGTCATGCTGGAATACCCATCCACGACCCATTTTCAATGCCCTGGCTGAGGGAAGGAGGTTCTCACCCAAGATTTGACGGTACATGGCCCCGTCCATCGTCCCTTTGATGTGGTGAAGTTGTCCTGTCCCCTTAACAGAAAAACACCCCTAAAGCATAATGTTTCCACCTCCATGTTTGATGGTGGGGACGGTGTTCTTGGGGTCATAGGCAGCATTCCTCCTCCTCCAAACACGGCGAGTTGAGTTGATGCCAAAGAGCTCGATTTCGATCTCATCTGACCACAACACTTTCACCCAGTTCTCCTCTGAATCATTCAGATGTTCATTGGCAAACTTCAGACGGCCCTGTATATGTGCTTTCTTGAGCAGGGGGACCTTGCGGGCGCTGCAGGATTTCAGTCCTTCACGGCGTAGTGTGTTACCAATTGTTTTCTTGGTGACTATGGTCCCAGCTGCCTTGAGATCATTGACAAGATCCTCCCGTGTAGTTCTGGGCTGATTCCTCACCGTTCTCATGATCATTGCAACTCCACGAGGTGAGATCTTGCATGGAGCCCCAGGCCGAGGGAGATTGACAGTTATTTTGTGTTTCTTCCATTTGCGAATAATCGCACCAACTGTTGTCACCTTCTCACCAAGCTGCTTGGCGATGGTCTTGTAGCCCATTCCAGCCTTGTGTAGGTCTACAATCTTGTCCCTGACATCTTTGGAGAACTCTTTGGTCTTGGCCATGGTGGAGAGTTTGGAATCTGATTGATTGATTGCTTCTGTGGACAGGTGTATTTTATACAGGTAACAAACTGAGATTGGGAGCACTCCATTTAAGAGTGTGCTCCTAATCTCAGCTCGTTACCTGTATAAAAGACACCTGGGAGCCAGAAATCTTTCTGATTGAGAGGGGGTCAAATACTTATTTCCCTCATTAAATTGCAAATCAATTTATAACATTTTTGACATGCGTTTTTCTGGATTTTTTTGTTGTTATTCTGTCTCTCACTGTTCAAATAAACCTACCATTAAAATTATAGACTGATCATTTCTTTGTCAGTGGGCAAACATACAAAATCGGCAGGGGATCAAATACTTTTTTCCCTCACTGTAAGTATTGTGGAGTAACTACAATGTTGTTGATCCATCCATCCACTAATGTGGTGTGCGGTCATGTCTAACAAACTATTTATTTTGCAAGGGCTTGTTGATTGAATGCGTTTGAATGGCTAAAGGTTGGTTGCCTTTACACTGAAGGCTTCTTGGTTACTTTGAACCTTGAAAGTGCTAATACAAAAATACCACACAGCTTCAATGGAATTATAGCATTAATAAAAACAACACATCAGGAGGAATGAGCTTTAGAGCAATCCCTATATGTAACAAACCAGCCTTTTCACTATAGCAACTAGACCTCACATGTATTGTACCACACATTCACTCAATACTTCAATTGAATTCAAACTTTATTGTCCCAAATGGAAATTCATTCTGCAGCCATGCTCCAATTTGCATAATTAATTCAGAAATCTATAAGCAGCACACTTTTATTGCTTGATGAAAGTGGTAAGTGATTGATAGTATGTGTGTGTGTGGCTGTGTGTGTGGCTGTGTGTGTGCGTACATGTGTGTATTCATCGCTGGCTGGCAGGGTGGCCCTGAGTCGTCCCTCGGCCATGGCCCTAATAGGCCATGTCACCATTACAATTATGAGTGGCCACGGTGGTCAACACATTCAACAGACACACACAATACAGAGCCATACAGAGACCAGGATAAACCAAACCAGAGACCAGTATAAACCAGACCAGTATAAACCAGACCAGAGACCAGTATAAACCAGACCAGAGACCAGTATAAACCAGACCAGAGACCAGTATAAACCAGACGCCTTACAGCCCACGAGATGACTTGGGATGCGTCCCAAATGGCATCCTATTCCCTATATAGGCCAGGGCCCTATGGGCCAGAAGTAGTGCACTGTATAGGGAATAGGGTGCCATTTGGGACACAACCCCACTCTTCTTGATGTCATGGCCTCCCTCATTGGTGGAATCCTCTCGGTAGCAGCTGTTCTAGAGACGTGATTGGAGATAACATTCATCAAGACAGCCAACGGACGTCTGATTGGGGAGAAACCCAGAGGGGCACTTGACCGTTAGAGCTAGAGGTCTTTCACCTTGTCAAAACGCTACTCAGACTGGCTGCCATGCAAACACACACACACACACACTACGCACAATGAAAAGCAAATCATGCTTCAGTATAGCTTTGTTCTTTTTTAAGCGAAACAGATAACTTGAAGACAAGCTGCAGTGGTTGTATTCCAGTGTTAATACACTAGTAAAGTCAGTGTTAATACACTAGTAAAGTCAGTGTTAATACACTAGTAAAGCCAGTGTTAATAAACTAGTAAAGCCAGTGTTATTACACTAGTAAAGCCAGTGTTAATACACTAGTAAAGTCAGTGTTAATACACTAGTAAAGCCAGTGTTAATACACAAGTAAAGTCAATGTTAATGCACTAGTAAAGCCGATGTTAATACACTAGTAAAGTCAGTGTTAATACACTAGTAAAGCCAGTGTTTACACTAGTAAAGCCAGTGTTAACACTAGTAAAGCCGGTGTTAATACACTAGTAAAGTCAGTGTTAATACACTAGTAAAGTCAGTGTTAATACACTAGTAAAGTCAGTGTTAATACACTAGTAAAGTCAGTGTTAATACACTAGTAAAGCCAGTGTTAATACACTAGTAAAGCCGGTGTTAATACACTAGTAAAGCCGGTGTTAATACACTAGGAAAGCCAGTGTTAATACACTAGTAAAGTCAGTGTTAATACACAAGTAAAGTCAGTGTTAATACACAAGTAAAGTCAGTATTAATACACTAGTAAAGTCAGTGTTAATACACTAGTAAAACCAGTGTTAATACACTAGTAAAGTCAGTGTTAATACACTAAAGTCAGTGTTAATACACTAGTAAAGTCAGTGTTAATACACTAGTAAAGCCAGTGTTAATACACTAGTAAAGCCAGGTGTTAATACACTAGTAAAGTCAGTGTTAATACACTAAAGTCAGTGTTAATACACTAGTAAAGTCAGTGTTAATACACTAGTAAAGCCAGTGTTAATACACTAGTAAAGCCAGGTGTTAATACACTAGTAAAGCCAGTGTTAATACACTAGTAAAGCCAGTGTTAATGCACTAGTAAAGTAAGTGTTAATACACTAGTAAAGCCAGTGTTAATATCACAGTCAGTCAGTGCTCTGATCCCAGTGTCGTGTCTAGGACTCAGGGGAAGGATTCAATGACAAAACACTAGAAGCCAGGCAGCAGTTTGAGCCGTGACCATTTTAACACAAACACAGAAGCTCCTCACTGAACATCAGCTGCTTAATGTCTATCCAACATTACAACATCATGGAGGATTTGCCAGCTAATCTGAACAGTTTTAGTGTTCCTTACAGTCTCAATGGGATTAGGGAAAACTGCCAGGGAATCAGGGAATGCCCTGTGATATAGGGCTTCCCCTTACTGGGAGGATGTTTCTTGAATGAATTAGTGAATTACACTTACGACACACTGTTCTGTACATCACTCATGCTACGTGTGATGTGACTGCTCATAAGACATGTCCACTCCATCCTGTAATGGGATCTGTGCCACATGAGGTCAAACCTTTCTGGCATAAGCACTCACAGCTCCATCTTTATATTGCAAAGGCATATTCAGCATTGTTCAAATGTGATCAACATAACTGCTTCCATCAGTGCACTTGTGTGTGCTTAAGCAGCATTCTGCTGTGTTTGTTCCCTGTCAGTGAATCGATAGAGTAACCATCTCTGTTTTATCAGCCGTAGTGGTGGATGTCTCCTCTTTTGTTTTTGTGAATGTCTCCATCTTTTCTGTGTCATCTTTTCTGGCATTGCTAAAAAGCCTATCACCACTGTCAACATAGCAACTGTCTGTCACTGCTGCCATGCTTGAAAACACTGCTGTCTTCTCTGAGGAACGTGTGTGTGTGCATGCGTGCGTCTGTCTGTCTGTCTATCTGAAGGTCTAGGTATGTGTCTGTCAGTCCTCTCTTTTTGTCTATATCATTGATGAAGGAGTATGGGTGGCTCTGGTTATCTTTGTTCTAGTTTTGATTCTGCCAGTAAACTTTTCTACATGTTTTAGATGTCTGTCTCTAAGGGTCACATTGATTCTGTAAGACTCATTATCACTTCACACATCCTGGCTGAATCTCAAAATCTGTTTTGAGGTGACAGACGTGTGTCAACATCACACTCACACACTCCATGCAGGTGATGATCAGAGCTTCACAGAGAACTGACTGACTGACTGACGGGATGATAGGAGGATGATAACATGGACCCAGATCTGTTTGTTCTGCCTTGCCAAATCCTATACAAATAGATATCAGGCTAGAGAGGTTTTCCATTTTAACCTGTTAGGAGCCAGTGTTGTTTTGTCTGTGGAGTCTGGCAGGTGTCAACCTTAGCTGGCCAAACACGAGGACCATCACTGTTGTTCGTTCACTTGCGGTCTCTAAGCAACCGAGCTGAACTGTATGATTCTGTAGGATGATGGTAGATTTGGCGTGTTTGTAGCCAGTGTGGGTTTGGCTGTGATGGACAGAGTTAAACAGAGCAGAGGAGCTCAGTAGCCAGGTGGCCTGGCAGTTAAAACCATCACTGTTGGTCACCCATTTTTGGTCTAAAAGCAAATTATGGCACATCTGCCCAGCATCAACACTCATCCATTTCCCAGTGTTTCAGCACTGGACAGCTCCACTGTATAAGCCACTCTCTCATGTCATGCATGGTGAGTGAATTCACAGGCATTTTTGGCCCATGCCAGGAAGGAGATGATATCTCTCCTGATATCAGTTGTGCATCACATAAAAACTAGTTTTAGCTCATATTTCAGATCAGCCTAGGAGCAGAAGCATCGCAGCCTGTCACTCTTCCTGTCTCCTCGGGGCTTCCATCCATCCTGTCTCTGGCCCGCTGGAGGAGGGGCTGGATGTACACACACACACACACAAGGTTCTAACTACATCTTCCTCACGTCAGTCTCCTCCAGACCCTCTGTGGAGGGAGTGACGACCAGAGGACCAGACCCTCTGTGGAGGGAGTGACGACCAGAGGACCAGACCCTCTGTGGAAGGAGTGACGACCAGAGGACCCTCAGTGGAGGGAGTGACGTTCAAAGGACCAGACCCTCAGTGGAGGGAGTGACGACCAGAGGCCCAGACCCTCAGTGGAGAGAGTGACAACCAGAGGACCCTCTTTGGAGGGAGTGACGACCAGAGAACCAAACCCTCTGTAGAGGGAGTGACAACCTGCTGCTTCTATTTATAGGACTGCCCTGGGCATGGGCCTGCCGTGTGTGCGAGTGTGACAGGCCGGCAGTCCGTGAATTATATAAATATAGACCTCTGGAATCTCCTCCTCATCTTGCCAGTCATGAATAATTGAGGAGAAAGGAGATGAGGTGGGATGAGATTGGTTCAGGAGAAGGAGATGAATGGTTCAGGCAGTGTCTTTCTGTCCAGTTGAACGCACTGATTAGTGACGTACTGACTGACTGATACAGTGGCTTGCGAAAGTATTCACCCCCCTTGGCATTTTTCCTATTTTGTTGCCTTACAACCTGGAATTAAAATGGATTTTTTGGGGGGGTTGTATCATTTGGTTTACACAACATGCCTACCACTTTGAAGATGCAAAATATAATTTATTGTGAAACAAACAAGAAATAAGACAAAAAAACTGAACTTGAGCGTGCATAACTATTCACCCCCCCAAAGTCAATACTTTGCAGCAATTACAGCTGCAAGTCTCCTGGGGTATGTCTCTATAAGCTTGGCACATCTAGCCACTGGGATTTTTGCCCATTCTTCAAGGCAAAACTGCTCCAGCTCCTTCAAGTTGGATGGGTTCCGCTGGTGTACAGCAATCTTTAAGTCATACCACAGATTCTCAATTGGATTTTGGTCTGGGCTTTGACTAGGCCATTCCAAGACATTTAAATGTTTCCCCTTAAACCACTCGAGTGTTGATTTAGCAGTATGCTTAGGGTCATTGTCCTGTTGGAAGGTGAACCTCCGTCCCAGTCTCAAATCTCTGGAAGACTGAAACAGGTTTCCCTCAAGAATTTCCCTGTATTTAGCGCCATCCATCATTCCTTCAATTCCGACCAGTTTCCCAGTCCCTGCCGATGAAAAACATCCCCACAGCATGATGCTGCCACCACCATGCTTCACTGTGGGGATGGTGTTCTCTGGGTGATGAGAAGTGTTGGGTTTGCGCCAGACATAGCGTTTTCCTTGATGGCCAAAACGCTCAATTTCAGTCTCATCTGACCAGAGTACCTTCTTCCATATGTTTGGGGAGTCTCCCACATGCCCTCCCAAACACCAAACGTGTTTCCTTCTTTTTTTATTTAAGCAATGGCTTTTTTCTGGCCACTCTTCCGTAAAGCCCAGCTCTGTGGAGTGTACGGCTTAAAGTGGTTCTGTGGACAGATACTCCAATCTCCGCTGTGGAGCTTTGCAGCTCCTTCAGGGTTATCTTTGGTCTCTTTGTTGCCTCTTTGATTAATACCCTCCTTGCCTGGTCCGTGAGTTTTGGTGGGCGGCCCTCTCTTGGCAGGTTTGTTGTGGTGCCATATTCTTTCCGTTTTTTAAATAATGGATTTAATGGTACTCCGTGGGATGTTCAAAGTTTCTGATATTTTTTTATAACCCAACCCTGATCTGTACTTCTCCACAACTTTGTCCCTGACCTGTTTGGAGAGCTCATTGGTCTTCATGGTGTCGCTTGCTTGGTGGTGCCCCTTGCTTAGTGGTGTTGCAGACTCTGGGGCCTTTCAGAACAGGTGTATATATACTGAGATTATGTGACAGATCATGTGACACTTAGATTGCAGACAGGTGGACTTTATTTAACTAAATATGTGACTTCTGAAGGTATTTAGGGGCTTCATAGCAAAGGGGGTGAATACAGATGCACGCACCACTTTTCTGTTATTTATTTTTTAGAATTTTTTGAAACAAGTAATTTTTTTCACTTCACCAATTTGGACTATTTTGTGTATGTCCATTACATGAAATCCAAATAAAAGTCCATATAAATTACAGGTTGTAATGCAACAAAATAGGAAAAATGCCAAGGGGGTGTCACGATCGTCTAAAACAGGAGACCAAGGCGCAGCGTTGCGAGTGAACATGATGACTTTAATTAGTAAAGCACGTCAATACAAAACAAAAGACGATAGTGAAGTCCACAGTGGCAATGACTGTACAGGAACAAAAACCCACAACCACAAGGTGAAAACACACAGTATAAATATGGCTCCCAATCAGAGATAACAAGCCGACAGCTGACACTCGTTACCTCCGATTGGGAGTCACTGACCAAACACGGAAACAAAACCAAAACCAAACACAACAAATGAACACACCCTATACCCAACACACCCAAATGAATACACCCTGGCTCAAACAACACAGTCCCGGAGCCAGAGCGTGACAGTACCCCCCCCTAAAGGCGCGGACTGCGACCGCGCCTCAATACGGGCTAAACAAGGGAGGGCTGGGCGGGCATACCTCTTCGGCGGTGGTTCCGGCTCTGGTCGTGGTCCCCACCCCACCATAGTCACTACCCGCTTTCGTAGCCTCCTCCAACTGACCCCCACCGGATTAAGGGGCAGCACCGGACTAAGAGGCAGCACCGGACTAAGGGGCAGCACCGGACTAAGGGGCAGCACCGGACTAAGGGGCAGCACCAGACTAAGGGGCAGCACCGGACTAAGGGGCAGCACCGGACTGAATGGCAGATCCTGGCTGGCTGGCTCTGGCGGATCCTGGCTGGACGGCTCATGGCTGGCTGACGGATCTGGCTGCTCATGGCTGGCTGACGGATCTGGCTGCTCATGGCTGGCTGACGGATCTGGCTGCTCATGGCTGGCTGACGGATCTGGCTGCTCATGGCAGGCTGACGGATCTGGCTGCTCATGGCTGGCTGACGGATCTGGCTGCTCATGGCAGGCTGACGGATCTGGCTGCTCATGGCTGGCGGAAGGCTCTGGCTGATCCTGTCTGGCGGAAGGCTCTGGCTGATCCTGTCTGGCGGAAGGCTCTGGCTGATCCTGTCTGGCGGAAGGCTCTGGCTGATCCTGTCTGGCGGAAGGCTCTGGCTGATCCTGTCTGGCGGAAGGCTCTGGCTGATCCTGTCTGGCGGAAGGCTTTAGCGGCTCCGGTCTGGCGGACGGCTCTGAAGGCTCATGGCAGACGGGCGGCTTATGCAGCGCTTGGCAGACGGACAGTTCAGACGGCGTTGGGCAGACAGGCAGTTCAGGCGCCTTTGGGCAGACGGGCAGTTCAAGCGCCGTTGGGCAGACGGGCAGTTCAGGCGCCGTTGGGCAGACGGGCAGTTCAGGCGCCGTTGGGCAGACGGTCAGTTCAGGCGCCGTTGGGCAGACGGCAGACTCTGGCCGGCCGAGACGCACTATAGGCCTGGTGCGTGGTGCCGGAACTGGTGGTCCCGGGCTGAGGACACGCATCTCAGGGCTAGTGCGGGGAGAAGGAACAGGGCATGCTGGACCCTGGGGACGCACATAAGGCCTAGTGCGTGGTGCCGGAACTGGTGGTCCCGGGCTGAGGACACGCATCTCAGGGCTAGTGCGGGGAGCAGGAACAGGCCGGGCTGGGCTGGCGACGCACACCGTAGACTTGGTGCGGGTGGCAGGAACAGGCCGGACCGGGCTGGCGACGCGCACCGTAGGTTTGGTGCGAGTGGCAGGAACAGGCCGGGTCGGGCTGGCGACGCACACCGTAGGCTTGGTGCGGGTGGCAGGAACAGGCCGGGCTGGGCTGGCGACGCACACCGTAGACTTGGTGCGGGTGGCAGGAACAGGCCGGACCGGGCTGGCGACGCACACCGTAGACTTGGTGCGGGTGGCAGGAATAGGCCGGACCGGGCTGGCGACGCGCATCGTAGGTTTGGTGCGAGTGGCAGGAACAGGCCGGGTCGGGCTGGCGACGCACACCGTAGACTTGGTGCGGGTGGCAGGAACAGGCCGGACCGGGCTGGCGACTCGCACCGTAAGTTTGGTGCGAGTGGCAGGAACAGGCCGGGTCGGGCTGGCGACGCACACCGTAGGCTTGATGCGTGGAGTAGGAACAGGCCGGTCCGTACTGGGAACACACACCACTGGCCTTAACCGGGGATCAGGAACGGGCCGGACCGGACTGGTAACACACCTCAGTCTCTTACGCCGTGCCTCAACTGCTTCCCTCCCTCTACTCGCCAATGGCTCCCGTAATCCGGTAGCCTTCTCTCCACGTCTCTCTGTGGCAGCCTCCTGCTGCCCAGCCGCCCAAGCCATGTGCCCCCCCCAAAAAACTTTTTGGGGTTGCCTCTCGTCCCTCCGACGATGGCCCTGCCGACGCCGTTGCTCCTCTCCTGCCAGGTTCTCCCCCTTCATCGCCCTCCGGTACCGGACGGCCTCCTCCTGCGTAATATGTCCCCAGCCGAGGAGGACATCCACCAGCGTTCTCTCCTGCGGGTGTTCCTGTATACGCTGCTTGGTCCTTTTGTGGTGGGTTTTTCTGTCATGATCGTCTAAAACAGGAGACCAAGGCGCAGCGTTGCGAGTGAACATGATGACTTTAATTAGTAAAGCACGTCAATACAAAACAAAAGACGATAGTGAAGTCCACAGTGGCAATGACTGTACAGGAACAAAAACCCACAACCACAAGGTGAAAACACACAGTATAAATATGGCTCCCAATCAGAGATAACGAGCCGACAGCTGACACTCGTTACCTCCGATTGGGAGTCACTGACCAAACACGGAAACAAAACCAAAACCAAACACAACAAATGAACACACCCTATACCCAACACACCCAAATGAATACACCCTGGCTCAAACAACACAGTCCCGGAGCCAGAGCGTGACAGGGGGATGAATACTTTTGCAAGGCACTGTACTGTTCTGGGTGTGTCAGAGAGGGAGAAGGAGAGGGTGGGGGGAGAGAGATGAAGGAAAAGAGGAGAGAGAGAGATTGAGGGAAAGAGAAGAGAGCGAGATATTTTTTGTTGTTGATTTATTAGGATCCCTATTAGCTGACGCCAATGGTGACAGCTAGTCTTACTGGGGTCCGACATATAACGAAAAAGACATTACAGACAAAATACTTTACAATTGACATACATTTTAAAACATTAGCATATAATGTATGTGTGTGTTTGCATCTATCAGTTACACATACATGTCAGTACATACACACAACATGTAGGTCACATGGTGGAGAGGCGTTGTGCCATGAGGTGATGCTTTATTTGTTTTTTGAAAGCAGGTTTGCTGTTCACTTGCGCTATATAAGATGGAAGAGAGTTCCATGCACTCATGGCTCTGTATAATACTGTACGTTTCCTTGAATTTGTTCTGTACCTGGGGAATGTGAAAAGACCCCTGGTGAGAGAAGAGAAAGGGAGGGAGTGAGAGAGTGAGAAAGAGAGACTGGAGGGTGTGTGAGAGAGAGATTATTTGGTGATCACAGCTGTATTCTATCCCTGTAGGCTCCGAGGCGATTTGGCCACAGCTGTATCAACAATGCCCCAGTCTTGGCTGGTATTTGGTCTTCGTGGCTGGTTTGTGTGTTTGTGCGTTCGTGCCTGTGTTTATGAACTTGTTTGTGTTTGTGTGCGTGCATGTGCAAGTGTGCGTGCATATGTGTGTGTGTGTGTGTGTGTGTGTGTGCGTGCGTGCCTGTGTTTATGCATTTGTGTGTGTGTGTGTATATGCATATGTGTGTTTAGAAGTGTGTTGCTGTGTGTGTTGTTCCAGCCATCACACTGTGGGAAATGTGGAAGACAAGGTCTCCTCCTGTCTCCATGGTAACCCCATCTCTTTCAGAAAGGCAGGAAGAGAGAGAGAGAGAGAGAGAGAGGGAGAGAGGGAGGAGAGAGAGATGTCTGAACTGCTACATTCACAATCAGCAGGCTGTATTATGTCACATTATCTTCCACTCAACAGTGTTACACAGTATCACTCTGATGTTATCAACCGCATGGCTTCTAGCAAACCTGAATGAATAACAAATCAAAATGTTATGCCATTTGCAATGAATCATCATATCCCCATGCATATGCTATGATTTTACAATGAGACGTTCAAACACAGAGGAGTTTGCAAAAATGTTGAGTCATGTGCTGCTGGCAGTTTTCTGTATAGTGAGCTCTCAGAAGGGTTGTTGTCTATCTATCAAGTGTTCTCATCTATATTATTCGTAGCCGTTTATTTACCACCACAAACCGATGCTGGCACTAAGACCACACTCAACGAGCTGTATAAGGCCATAAGCAAACAAGAAAATGCTCATCCAGAAGTGGCGCTCCTAGTGGCCGGGGACTTCAATGCAGACAAATTTACATCCGTTTTACCTCATTTCTACCAGCATGTCACATGTGCAACCAGAGGAAAAAAACTCTAGACCACCTTTACTCCACACACAGAGATGCATACAAAGCTCTCCCTCACCCTCCATTTGGCAAATCTGACCATAATTCTATCCTCCTGATTCCTGCTTACAAGCAAAAACTAAAGCAGGAAGTACCAGTGACTCGCTCAATACGGAAGTGGTCAGATGACGTGGATGCAACGCTACAGGACTGTTTTGCTAGCACAGACTGGAATATGTTCCAGGATTCATCCAATGGCATTGAGGAGTGTACCACCTCAGTCACCAGATTCATCAATAAGTGCATCGTCGATGTTGTCCCCACAGTGACCGTACGTACATATCCCAACCAGAAGCCTTGGATTACAGGCAACATCCGCACCGAGCTAAAGACTAGAGTTGCCGCTTTCAAGGAGCGGGACACTAATCCGGACGCTTATGAGAAATCCCGCTACGCCCTCAGACGAACCATTAAACAGGCAAAGCATCAATACAGGACTAAGATTGAATCCTACAACACTGGCTCTGACGCTCGTCGGATGTGGCAGGGCTTGCAAACTATTACAGACAATAAAGGGAAACCCAGCCGCGAGCTGCCCAGTGACGCGAGTCTACCAGACGAGCTAAATGCCTTTCATGCTCGCTACGAGGCAAGCAACACTGAAGCATGCATGAGAGCACCAAGTGTGTGATCACGCTCTCCGTAGCCGATGTGAGCAAGACCTTTAAACAGGTCAACATTCACAAAGCCGCGGGGCCAGACGGATTACCAGGACGTGTACTCAAAGCATGCGCGGACCAACTGGCAAGTGTCTTCACTGACATTTTCAACCTCTCCCTGACCGAGTCTGTAATACCTACACGTTTCAAGCAGACCACCATAGTCCCTGTGCCCAAGAAAGCGAAGGTAACCTGCCTAAATGATTACCGCCCTGTAGCACTCACGTCAGTAGCCATGAAGTGCTTTGAAAGGCTGGTCATGGCTCACATCAACACCATCATCCCGGAAACCCTAGACCCACTCCAATTTGCATACTGCCCCAACAGATCCATAGATGACACAATCGCAATCGCACTCCACACTCCCCTTTCCCACCTGGACAAAAGGAACACCTATGTGAGAATGATGTTCATTGACTACAGCTCAGGGTTCAACACCATAGTGCCCACAAAGCTCATCACTAAGCTAAGGACCCTGGGACTAAACACCTCCCTCTGCAACTTGATCCTGGACTTCCTGACGGCCTGCCCCCCAGGTGGTAAGGGTAGGCAACAACACATCTGCCACGCTGATCCTCAACATTGGGGCCCCTCATGGGTGCGTGCTTAGTCCCCTCCTGTACTCCCTGTTCACCCACGACTGCGTGGCCAACACAACTCCAACACCATCATTAAGTTTGCTGACGACACAACAGTGGTAGGCCTGGTCACCGACAACGATGAGACAGCCTAAAGGGAGGAGGTCAGAGACCTGGCAGTGTGGTGCCAGGACAACAACCTCTCCCTCAATGTGAGCAAGACAAAGGAGCTGATCGTGGACTACAGGAAAAGGCGGGCCGAACAGGCCCCCATTAACATCAACAGGGCTGTAGTGGAGCGGGTCGAGAGTTTCAAGTTCCTTTGTGTCCACATCACCAACTAACTATCATGGTCCAAACACACCACGACAACACCTTTTCCCCCTCAGGAGACTGAAAAGATTTGGCATGGATCCACAGATCCTCAAGAAGTTCTACAGCTGCACCATCGAGAGCATCCTGACCAGTTCATTCGATTTTTGTCTGGTGAAGAACATAGATGGATAGTTCCTCCAGCTAAAGCCAGTGTTACATATCACTGTCACGGTCAATACAGCTGTTTGGGTTGGACATGCAGCCACAGACCAGCTCAAGTTGACTGCCTTTATAACCTTCTAAGATTTCTAAACAATACACATAACAATAAAATATCTCTAGTTTATGTGTCAGCTGATAAAAGAAAAGAAAGGGACGAGAAAGGAAGGACATAATGAGAGGGGGAAAGAGACAGTCCAAAGAAAGACAGAGAGCAGAGAGAAAGCAGAGAAATTGAATTAGAGAGGAGAGAGCCGATGGCTTGAATCTGTGAGCACAAATTGAGCTAGCACAGTGTAGTGTCGAGTCAATGTTGCTAGTTATTGCTGTTAAACAAAGGAGTCCGCTCATACTGAACTTTGATCATAAGGTTTATTCATATCACAAGATCTCAGCATGAGTTTACGGATGTCATGACCACCCGGAGAGCAGTGGTTCCCAAATTGCAATGTCTGCTCTGCCGTTCTTGTCTCTAGCCTATACTTATAAGATATACAAAAATATGGGTGGCTCCCTCTACTGTCCAATCCCCTGTCTTGTATGGGGCGTCACCCTAAAAACGGCTCTCTTTGAACCTAAATAAACATCCCCTCAGGTTCCACTTGAAAACATTAACAAAGTCATAATCTTAATACACTACAACAGCTAGAGAAAGAGAGAGAGAATGCTAGCGCACGTGTGTGTGTGTGTGTGTGCGAGAGTGAGGGAGACTGTCAAAGCATCAAGGGGGTTGTCATGGTATCCCAGCCTCTGAGAGTGTGGCATGAAGTACCTGTGGCAGACATAGCTGTCCCTGGCTCAGGGAATTAGGAAAACTGGAGGTCAGAGGTCGACCAGACCAGGCAGGGCTGTCTAGGGGAAAAATACCTTTAGATATCAACCTTTGTATCTTGTATTATTTTCTACCCTTTAGTCGGCCTCTTGATCTCTTTTTGCCCTGCAGGCTACATTTACACACACACACACACACACACACACACAGAGAGAGAGAGAGAGAGAGAGAGAGAGAGAGAGAGAGAGAACCTCTGCCTGCTGCTTCTATTTATAGGACTGCCCTGGGCATGGGCCTGCCATGTTTGTGCAAGTGTGCATGTGTGTGTGACAGGCCGGCAGTCCGTGAATGACATGAATATAGACCTCTGCTGAGGCATGAATAATTGAGGAGAAAGGAGATGAGGTGGTATGGGATAGAATTGGTTCAGGCAGTGTCTTTCTGTCCAGTCGAACGCACTGATTAGTGACATACTGACTGACTGATACTGTGCTGGGTGTGTCAGAGAGGGAGAAGGAGAGGGTGGGGGAGAGAGATGTAGGAAAAGAGAAGAAGGGAGAGAGATTGAGGGAAAGAGAGAAGAGAGATAAATATTTATTTGATTTATTAGGATCTCCATTAGCCAACGCCAATGGTGACAGCTAGTCTTACTGGGGTCCGGCACATAACCATTTTCTTTTTACAGACAAAATATTTTCCAATTTATATACTTTTAAAAACATTTAACATGTAGTGTGTGTGCATCTATCATTTACACATACATGTTAGAGAGTGAGTGTGTGAGATAGTGAAAGTAAGAGAGAGAGAGAGTGAGAGAGGTGGAGAGAGAGACATGAGCTATATCCCTAGGTAGTCTCACAGCTTCCTGAGGGCCTATCAGGTACTGAGTTCAATGAAGATGGTGTAGGAGGAATTCTCAGGAACATCAGAACAGCCTGGTTAGAGCACAGCATACAGACAGACAGACACACACACACACACAGCTGTCAGTTGGGCCTGCTAATGAAATGGATGCCAGCTTGAGGTCTGGGACTTCCTTCCTGTTGCCCTCTGGGATGACAAAACACTTTCCAGGATGTGCACTCCGCTGCGTAAGACCCCTGCCCTGATCAGAACTGTAGCCAACTCACACACACGCACAGTGGAGCAAAGGGTGAATTGTAGCTATTGGAACTCGGCTCTAAGACAAGTAGGGTATCTCCTGAGAGGATAGTATACAGTCTGTAGGAGAGGAACAGAGAGGATAGTATACAGTCTGTAGGAGAGGATCAGAGAGGATAGTATACAGTCTGTAGGAGAGGATCAGAGAGGATAGTATACAGTCTGTAGGAGAGGATCAGAGAGGATAGTATACAGTCTGTAGGAGAGGATCAGAGAGGATAGTATACAGTCTGTAGGAGAGGATCAGAGAGGATAGTATACAGTCTGTAGGAGAGGATCAGAGAGGATAGTATACAGTCTGTAGGAGAGGATCAGAGAGGATAGTATACAGTCTGTAGGAGAGGATCAGAGAGGATAGTATACAGTCTGTAGGAGAGAAACAGAGAGGATAGAATACAGTCTGTAGGAGAGAAACAGAGAAGCAAATGAAAACCAAACTGTTGTTGCCAACTCAAGCAGTGAACCAACAGGAAAAAATGTGCTCATTTTGAAAAGGTTTGGGTGCTAATTAGGCTATAATTTTCCTTGTAATGCAGAAGCATCTTGAAGGAGGAAGTAGTTGTGTTAAAGTGATGCTCCAAAGGTTTTGTATAATTTCAGCCAGTCATTTTGAAAGTAGTGCTCATGAGCCAAAACGGGTACCCGAAAATTGTGCACAATTGTGTATTATGTCATTCATTTTTTATGATACAGTATGTTACAATTTGCAAATATAATAAACTAATAATAACATATATATTTTTGCAAGTTGTACAATATGTTACGAATTTGTAAGTGCTTAAGATCCCAGACTGCATCTTTAAGTGTATTGTAATAGTACATTGTACAACCATTATCCTGTGAAGCCTTTCATAGAGGATCAAAGTGGAGCATCCTGTACATCAAAACTCTATATACCTTCCTTATGGCACCCTGTTTCCTATGTACAGTCGAAGTCCGAAGTTTACATACACCTTAGCCAAATACATTTAAACTCAGTTTTTCACAATTCCTGACATTTAATCCTAGTAAAACGTCCCTGTCTTAGGTCAGTTAGGATCACCACTTTATTTTAAGAATGTGAAATGTCAGAATAATAGTAGAGAGAATGATTTGTTTCAGCTTTTATTTCTTTCATCACATTCCCATTGGGTCAGAAGTTTACATACACTCAATTAGTATTTGGTAGCATTGCCTTTAAATGGTTTAACTTTAACTTCCTGACTGATGTCTTGAGATGTTACTTCAATATATCCACATAATTTTCCTTCCTCATGATGCCATCTATTTTGTGAAGTGAACCAGTCCCTCCTGCAGCAAAGCACCCCCACAGCATGATGCTGCCACCCCCGTGCTTCACGGTTGGGATGGTGTTCTTCGGCTTGCAAGCTCGTCCTTTTTCCTCCAAACATAATGATGGTCATTATGGCCAAACAGTTTATTTTAGTTTCATCAGACCAGAGGACATTTCTCCAAAAAGTACGATCTTTGCAAACCGTAGTCTGGTTTTTTTATGGCGGTTTTGGAGCAGTGGCTTCTTCCTTGCTGAGCGGCCTTTCAGGTTATGTCGATATAGGACTCGTTTTACTGTGGATATAGATACTTTTGTACCTGTTTCCTCCAGCATCTTCACAAGGTCCTTTGCTGTTGTTCTGGGATTGATTTGCACTTTTCGCACCAAAATACGTTCATCTATAGGAGACAGAACGTGTCTCCTTCCTGAGCGGTATGACGGCTGCATGGTCCCATGGTGTTTATACTAGCGTACAATTTTTGGTACAGATGAACGTGGTACCTTCAGGCGTTTGGAAATTGCTCCCAAGGATGAACCAGACTTGTGGAGGTCTACAATATTTTTTCTGAGGTCTTGGCTGATTTCTTTTGATTTTCCCATGATGTCAAGCAAAGAGGCACTGCGTTTGAAGGTAGGCCTTGAAATACATCCACAGGTACACCTCCAATTGACTCAAATAATGTCAGTTAGCCTATCAGAAGCTTCTAAAGCCATGACATCATTTTCTGGAATTTTCCAAGCTCTTTAAAGGTACAGTCAACTTAGTGTATGTAAACTTCTGACCCACTGGAATTGTGATACAGTGAATTATAAGTGAAATAATCTGTCTGTAAACAATTGTTGGAAAAGTTACTTGTGTCATGCACAAAGTAGATGTCCTAACCGACTTGCCAAAACTATAGTTTGTTAACAAGAAATGTGTGGGGTGGTTGAATAACGGGTTTTAATGACTCCAACCTAAGTGTATGTAAACTTTCGACTTCAACTGTAGTGCACTACTTTTGACCAGGGCTCATAGGGCTCTGGTCAAAAGCTGTGCACAATGTAGGGAATAGGGTGCCATTTGGGACGCATCCCCTGTGAATTGTATCATCATATAAGTTCGTTATGATTTCATGAATAATGCCTTTGTCTGGAATTAACATGATCTTCAATGTTCTTAAAATTCCTTTGATTTAGGTCATCATTGTTTCAAGGAAACATCACTTCAGCGCACATCTTGTCAATGACATAATAATACATAGTATATTACATTATTCCATTACACCAGTACAATATTACAGTGACTATCAGTGTCTATGCTGGCAGACTGCCTATTCCTTTAGAGCTGTTTAGTGTTGTGTTGTCTGCTTATCTGGACTGGTACGCCCACCAACAATGTCTGGGGAATCTTCTGAAATAGCTTGGTGGGGGTTGGGACGACCTTGTCTAACACAATGTCTAGGCGCTGTCTGCTGTACTTTGAGGGAGCTGTGGTGTGCCTTGTGCGGTGGATACGTGCCAGTAGACGAGAGAGGGCTCCGGGTGTGTGTAGTTTCTGAGTGGCAGGTGCTGTTAATCTGGTGTGTCACAACCAGCCACATCACTCTCTCTCTCTCTCTCTCTCTCTCTTCTCTCTTCTCTCTCTCTGACTCTCTCTCTCGTTACAGAATCATGTTTATCAATATTCACTGACATAGCCCATTGACATACAGACAGCCCAATACATATAAAACAACAACAGCCTACATTGGTGTGCAAACGCCATGCTCTATCAACTGAGCTACATCCCTGCCGGCCATTCCCTCCCCTACCCTGGACGACGCTGGGCCAATTGAGCGCTGCCTCATGGGTCTCCCGGTCGCGGCCGGCTACGACAGAGCCTGGATTCGAACCAGGATCTCTAGTGGCACAGCTAGCACTGCAATGCAGTGCCTTAGACCACTGCACCACTCGGGAGATCTGGTTTCATCACGCATGTTGCCACAGGGACCAGAGTCAGTGTATATCACCAGACTGCCCTGCTGTTTACTGTCTGCTGTCACAAACAGTAGTACCGCCAAATCTGTGTGTTTTTGTGTGTTGTGTACGTGCGTATGCGCGCGTGTGTGTTTGCGTTGCCCCTTGAAGCAGTTGTTTACTTCCCGAACAGAAGAAGACAGAGAAGAGGGTCAGAGAGGGATGAGAGAGACAGAAAAAGAAGAGAGAGAGAGAGAGAGAGAGAGAGAGAGAGAGAGAGAGAGAGAGAGAGAGAGAGAGAGAGAGAGAGAGAGAGAGAGAGAGAGAGAGAGAGAGAGAGAGAGAGAGAGAGAGAGAGAGAGAGAGAGAGAGAGAGAGAGAGCAAAGAGCATCTGAAGCCAAATGTCTACTGTTTGCTGATGATCTGGTGCTTCTGTCCCCAACCAAGGAGGGCCTACAGCAGCACCTATATCTTCTGCACAGATTCTGTCAGACCTGGGCCCTGACAGTAAATCTCAGTAAGACAAAGATAATGGTGTTCCAAAAAAGGTCTAGTTGCCAGGACCACAAATATAAATTCCATCTATACACCGTTGCCCTAAAGCACACAGAAAACTATACATACCTCGGCCTAAACATCAGTGCCACAGGTAACTTCCACAAAGCTGTGAACTATCTGAGAGACAAGGCAAGAAGGGCCTTATATGCCATCAAAAGGAACATAAAATTCGACATACCAATTAGGATCTGGCTAGAAATACTTGAATCAGCTATAGAACCCATTGGCCTTAATGGTCTGGGGTCCACTCACCAACCAAGAATTCACAAAATGGGACAAACACCAAATTGAGACTGCAGAGTAGAATTAGGCCGATACGTGCTAATGATCAAAATCCAGAAAAGAGCCGTTAAATTCTACAACCACCTAAAAGGAAGCGATTCCCAAACCTTCCATTACAAAGCCATCACCTACAGATAGATGAACCTGGAGAAGAGTCCCCTAAGCAAGCTGGTTGTGGGGCTCTGTTCACAAACACAAACAGACCCCACAGAGCCCCAGGACAGCAACACAATTAGACCCAACCAAATCATGAGAAAACAAACAGATAATTACTTGACACATTGGAAATAATTAACAAAAAAACAGAGCAAACTAGAATGCTATTTGGCCCTAAACAGAGAGTACACAGTGGCAGAATACCTGACCACTGTGACTGACCCAAACTTAAGGAATGCTTTGACTATGTACAGACTCAGTGAGCATAGCCTTACTATTGAGAAAGGCAGCGTAGGAAGTCTTGGCTCTCAAGAGAAGACAGGCTATGTGCACACTGCCCACAAACTGAGGTGGAAACTGAGCTCCACTTCCTAACCTCCTGCCAAATGTATGACCATATTAGAAACACATATTTCCCTCAGATTACACAGATCCACAGATCCAGTGTAATGTTTACTGTTAATTTTTGTTGATTTCACTTTTGTTTATTATCTACTTCACTTGCACAATGTTAACATATGTTTCCCATGCCAATAAAGCCCTTAAATTGAAATTCAATTGAGAGACACAGAGAGACAGAGAGAGAGAGCAAAGAGAGAGAGAGAGAGAGAGAGAGAGAGAGAGAGAGAGAGAGAGAGAGAGAGAGAGAGAGAGGAGATATATATATATAGAGAGAGAGAGAGAGAGAGAGAGAGACAGAGAGAGAGAGCAACAAGAGAGAGCGAGAGAAGAGAGACAGAGAGGTAGAGAGAGAGAGAGAGAGAGACAGAGAGAGAGCAAAGAGAGAGAGAAGAGACAGAGAGAGAGAGCAAAGAGAGAGACAGAGAGTGAGACAGAGAGAGAGAAGAGAGAGAGAGACCGAGAGAGAGAGCAAAGAGAGAGAGAGAGACAGAGAGAGACAGAGAGAGAGAAGACAGAGAAGTACAGAGAGAGAAGATCAGAAGATGAGAGAAGATGTCATAAGATGAGGGACAGTATCTGACAGACCAACCAACCTGCACATGTCCTCTATACCATTGTTATTGTTATTGTTCAATGTATGTTTTTTTTTACCCTTGGTTATTGTTGTTACTATTGATTATTATTATTTTAATTATGTTAATATTGTAAATCTCCAAAGTAAGCTTTGGCAATACGTACACTGTTACGTCATGCCAATAAAGCAAATTGACAGAAAGAGAGTGAGAGTGTCATGTGTAGAGGGAATTCCCATTGGATGGCAACAAGGGCAGAAGGTACCAGAGAGAACACAACACAACACAGGCTTTCCTCCTATAGTGGAATATAGTGCAGCAGAGGCAGAGGCAGAGGCAGCAATGTGCCATTATTAAACTCCCTGTCTTAGCAACCTTTTTATAGCAGCCTCCCAATCCTATTAGCTCTATCCATTCCTGTCCTACACAAGCACCTCTTCCCCACGGGCCCCACTCCTGGGGACCCACACACACACACTTACACACAGGAAAACCACACACGCACAAACACAGGCAAGCTCCCGGGGACCCACACACACAGAAGGGTTTAATAGCGGGAACCAGGTTACCGAGATTTACCACCCAAACTCATGTTTCCCGAGATAAATAACTGCGAGAAACCAGTAAACTATAATACATTATTTACATTAACAGCATGAAGTGAAATGGAACTGTTACATGATATGCAATGTCTAATATTTCCTTCTCTACTGCCTTCTCTGCTCTGCTATCTGTATGATCAATCATGAACGCTCAGATGTGTGTTGTAGCCTATCATACAGTGGGGAAAAAAAGTATTTAGTCAGCCACCAATTGTGCAAGTTCTCCCACTTAAAAAGATGAGAGAGGCCTGTAATTTTCATCATAGGTACACGTCAACTATGACAGACAAATTGAGAAAAAAAAATCCAGAAAATCACATTGTAGGATTTTTTATGAATTTATTTGCAAATTATGGTGGAAAATAAGTATTTGGTCACCTACAAACAAGCAAGATTTCTGGCTCTCACAGACCTGTAACTTCTTCTTTAAGAGGCTCCTCTGTCCTCCACTTGTTACCTGTATTAATGGCACCTGTTTGAACTTGTTATCAGTATAAAAGACACCTGTTCACAACCTCAAACAGTCACACTCCAAACTCCACTATGGCGAAGACCAAAGAGCTGTCAAAGGACACCAGAAACAAAATTGTAGACCTGCACCAGGCTGGGAAGACTGAATCTGCAATAGGTAAGCAGCTTGGTTTGAAGAAATCAACTGTGGGAGCAATTATTAGGAAATGGAAGACATACAAGACCACTGATAATCTCCCTCGATCTGGGGCTCCACGCAAGATCTCACCCCGTGGGGTCAAAATGATCACAAGAACGGTGAGCAAAAATCCCAGAACCACACGGGGGGACCTAGTGAATGACCTGCAGAGAGCTGGGACCAAAGTAACAAAGCCTACCATCAGTAACACACTACGCCGCCAGGGACTCAAATCCTGCAGTGCAAGACGTGTCCCCCTGCTTAAGCCAGTACATGTCCAGGCCCGTCTGAAGTTTGCTAGAGTGCATTTGGATGATCCAGAAGAGGATTGGGAGAATGTCATATGAAACCAAAATATAACTTTTTGGTAAAAACTCAACTCGTCGTGTTTGGAGGACAAAGAATGCTGAGTTGCATCCAAAGAACACCATACCTACTGTGAAGCATGGGGGTGGAAACATCATGCTTTGGGGCTGTTTTTCTGCAAAGGGACCAGGACGACTGATCCATGTAAAGGAAAGAATGAATGGGGCCATGTATCGTGAGATTTTGAGTGAAAACCTCCTTCCATCAGCAAGGGCATTGAAGATGAAACATGGCTGGGTCTTTCAGCATGACAATGATCCCAAACACACCGCCCGGGCAACGAAGGAGTGGCTTCGTACGAAGCATTTCAAGGTCCTGGAGTGGCCTAGCCAGTCTCCAGATCTCAACCCCATAGAAAATCTTTGGAGGGAGTTGAAAGTCTGTGTTGCCCAGCGACAGCCCCAAAACATCACTGCTCTAGAGGAGATCTGCATGGAGGAATGGGCCAAAATACCAGCAACAGTGTGTGAAAACCTTGTGAAGACTTACAGAAAACGTTTGACCTGTGTCATTGCCAACAAAGGGTATATAACAAAGTATTGAGAAACTTTTGTTATTGACCAAATACTTATTTTCCACCATAATTTGCAAATAAATTCATAAAAAATCCTACAATGTGATTTTCTGGATTTTTTTTCCTCATTTTGTCTGTCATAGTTGACGTGTACCTATGATGAAAATTACAGGCCTCTCTCATCTTTTTAAGTGGGAGAACTTGCACAATTGGTGGCTGACTAAATACTTTTTTCCCCCACTGTATCTAGGCCTACTTACACAAAGTCACGCCATAAATATATTTTTTAATATTTAGTTTATACATTTTTTTTTATATACTTTTTTTTACACTCCAGATCAAACGTATACAAACGAACAACAACTTGCGCAATAAATTCAAAGCGCATGCATTGTTTATGCTAAAACTGTACACACCCCCTTGAATTAAATGCAGTTATTAGGCCTACGGTAACAAAATTGGCTCCAACAGAGTTTCACTAAAACTAATGCCATCGAGTCAGAATGCTAAATCTGCAAGCGCAGAATAAAATGTGCAGGCAAGTAGATTGATGTGTTGGACAAGTAGATTGATCCGACATGCCCAAGTAACACTTGCGACGCTGGATGACATTCTAGCAGAAATGGCAGCAAGCGACGAACTCTCCTGCCATACCATTGCAAACAGCATCGTGCTACAGATGTCTGCCAGACTGTTCCACCATGTGTGGCAGTCCAATTTCATCTTGAGCTCTTTCCCGAACTCTTCCTTCATGTACCCTATCTACCCTTGTAGCTTGTCATCATTGACCCCTGACTTACTTGCGAAAGATATTGTCACCATAGTCTATTTGTAAAGACAGGGAAATCAGTTCAGAGCCGTACTGCCTGCAACTCACTGCCTGTTTTATTAATGTAATACATTTCCATTCCTTGCAGCCCAGCCACCACCCCTTCTGTCCCTTCCTGCCTGGCAAACACACACACACCAGTCTCCAGGCCCTGGCTGCACTTCTCCCCTCCGGGAGCATTTGAACCAAACACCAGATTTACAGCTGAAAGAAGGAGAGAATGGAGAGACGGAGAAGAAGATAAACAGATAGGGTCATTATTCACATCTGCCGTGACACTATGGCAACAGTGTGCTCTGTCTCTGATTGGTCGTAGATAAGGCTGCCTGGCTGGCCATCACTTCTACTCCTGGGAGACTGAGCCGGCAGTAAAGTGTGCCCAGTGTGCCTGTGTTTGTGCTTCGACCAGTACAAAAAAATATGAAAATGCACTCACTACTGGATAAGTGCGTCTGCTTAATGACAAAATGTAAAGTGTGTGTGAGTGTGTGTGTGACACGTGGAAGATTATGGGCTCTTTTAGACCTATCATACTGGACTAGCCTCAATGAGCCTGTGGCTAACTTTCAGTTAACGTTCCATACACGCACGCACGCACACACACACACACACACACACACACAAGGTATACACAAACAGAGAAACAAACACAGGCACAGACATGTTCCAAACATGCTCTGGAGAGATGGATTTTCTGCAGTGATACTACAGTAAACCCCAGGTTAAAGCACTGCTGTTGTTGGGTAACATCAAGGTCAGATAACAGTAACCTTGGGACCTATCATGGGTATTATCATTGGAATTCATTTGAATTTGAATACAATTGGAATCATTTTGAATAATGCTACCACTACGTAGTCTTGTTTGTTCTAAAATATACACTCTCAGCGTTTGTATTCAACCTTTTAGATAGAGAGAATTAAACAGTTATGAAATGTATAATGCCAAAAGGAATTTGGAAGTAGGACTTTTCTGCGTTCAGGCTTCCTTATGCTCTCAAAGATATTTCCATCCATTGTTTGACCTTTTTGTATTTTGTGTTTTGGTTGAAATGTCAGATTGTTGTTGCCATTCTGCTGGCTAAGCATTATCTCTCACTCTAACGCTCATTCATAGCGAGGAGGCAATTGTAGTCAGATAAGTGGGTCATGAATTAGTAACTGTTCCAAGTCAGTCCCCCTGCATTAGGCTGAGGTCCTAACCAAACTCACACAAAAAGTTGTGTAATCTTTTTTATTGTGGGGTGGTTGATTGGAACCAGGAACCTTGTCATCAAGACTGTATGCATTTTTATAATGCATTCTGAGTTTTTCTCTAATACTACTGTTCTCAATTTGTCCTCAATAAATTGGACGCAGATAATGTCTCTTTGTCGTAGATCGTCCTCAATGATTCTCTCTCTCTCTCTCTCTCTCTCTCTCTCTCTCTCTCTCTCTCTCTCTCTCTCTCTCTCTCTCAGATCCTAGCCATCATCTCCATCCTGTTCATCGTCCTTTCCACCATCGCCCTGTCCCTCAACACCCTGCCTGAGCTGCAGGACACAGACGAGCTTGGCCACGCCTCAGACAACCCCCAGCTGGCCCACGTAGAGGCCATCTGCATCGCATGGTTCACTATGGAGTACCTCCTCCGCTTCCTCTCATCCCCCACCAAATGGAAGTTCATCAAAGGTGAACACTTCTGTTTCTAATATACACTGCTCAAAAAAATTAAGGGAACACTTAAACAACACAATGTAACTCCAAGTCAATCAAACTTCTGTGAAATCAAACTCTCCACTTAGGAAGCAACACTGATTGACAATAAATTTCACATGCTGTTGTGCAAATGGAATAGACAACAGGTGGAAATTATAGGCAATTAGCAAGACACCCCCAATAAAGGACTGGTTTTGCAGGTGGTGACCACAGACCACTTCTCAGTTCCTATGCTTCCTGGCTGATATTTTGGTCACTTTTGAATGCTGGCGGTGCTTTCACTCTAGTGGTAGCATGAGACGGAGTCTACA
The DNA here is from genome assembly GCF_964263955.1 of Coregonus lavaretus. Classification (NCBI taxonomy): domain Eukaryota; kingdom Metazoa; phylum Chordata; class Actinopteri; order Salmoniformes; family Salmonidae; genus Coregonus; species Coregonus lavaretus. Next base: position 40,248,175 of record NC_139995.1, read on the forward strand.
ACCCACACAAGTGGCTCAGGTAGTGCAGCTCATCCAGGATGGCACATCAATGCGAGCTGTGGCAAGAAGGTTTGCTGTGTCTGTCAGCGTAGTGTCCAGAGCATGGAGGCGCTACCAGGAGACAGGCCAGTACATCAGGAGACGTGGAGAAGGCCGTAGGAGGGCAACAACCCAGCAGCAGGACTGCTACCTCTGCCTTTGTGCAAGGAGGAGCAGGAGGAGCACTGCCAGAGCCCTGCAAAATGACCTCCTGCAGGCCACAAATGTGCATGTGTCTGCTCAAACGGTCAGAAACAGACTCCATGAGGGTGGTATGAGGGCCCGACGTCCACAGGTGGGGGTTGTGCTTACAGCCCAACACCGTGCAGGATGTTTGGCATTTGCCAGAGAACACCAAGATTGGCAAATTCGCCACTGGCGCCCTGTGCTCTTCACAGATGAAAGCAGGTTCACACTGAGCACATGTGACAGACGTGACAGAGTCTGGAGACACCGTGGAGAACATTCTGCTGCCTGCAACATCCTCCAGCATGACCGGTTTGGCGGTGGGTCAGTCATGGTGTGGGGTGGCATTTCTTTGGGGGGCCGCACAGCCCTCCATGTGCTCGCCAGAGGTAGCCTGACTGCCATTAGGTACCGAGATGAGATCCTCAGACCCCTTGTGAGACCATATGCTGGTGCGGTTGGCCCTGGGTTCCTCCTAATGCAAGACAATGCTAGACCTCATGTGGCTGGAGTGTGTCAGCAGTTCCTGCAAGAGGAAGGCATTGATGCTATGGACTGGCCGCCCGTTCCCCAGACCTGAATCCAATTGAGCACATCTGGGACATCATGTCTCGCTCCATCCACCAACGCCACGTTGCACCACAGACTGTCCAGGAGTTGGCGGATGCTTTAGTCCAGGTCTGGGAGGAGATCCCTCAGGAGACCATCCGCCACCTCATCAGGAGCATGCCCAGGCGTTGTAGGGAGGTCATACAGGCACGTGGAGGCCACACACACTACTGAGCCTCATTTTGACTTGTTTTAAGGACATTACATTTTTTTAAATTTTTTTTTTTGTCATTTTAGCAGACGCTCTTATCCAGAGCGACTTACAGTTAGTGAATGCATACATTATTTAATTTTTTCCAACCCCCTGTGGGAATCGAACCCACAACCCTGGCGTTGCAAACGCCATGCTCTACCAACTGAGCTACATCCCTGCCGGCCATTCCCTCCCCTACCCTGGACGACGCTGGGCCAATTGTGCGCCGCCCCATGGGTCTCCCGGTCACGGCCAGCTACGACAGAGCCTGGATTACATCAAAGTTGGATCAGCCTGTAGTGTGGTTTTCCACTTTAATTTTGAGGGTGACTCCAAATCCAGACCTCCATGGGTTGATCAATTTGATTTCCATTGATAATTTTTGTGTGATTTTGTTGTCAGCACATTCAACTATGTAAAGAAAAAAGTATTTAATAAGATTATTTCATTCATTCAGATCTAGGATGTGTTATTTTAGTGTTCCCTTTATTTTTTTGAGCAGTGTACATTTAAGATGTGCTACCTTTAGTGTCTGTCTGTGTGTCCACTGTTGTGTATTTATTGGTGTTTTATGTTTTAGCTGTTGCAAACAACTTTCCCTGAGGATGAATAAAGTACTGTCTTATCTTATCTTTAAGGTCCCCTGAACGTGATCGACCTGCTGGCCATCCTTCCTTATTACATCACAATCTTTCTGACCGAGTCCAACAAAAGTGTTCTACAGTTCCAGAACGTCCGGAGGGTGGTTCAGATCTTCCGGATCATGCGTATCCTGAGAATTCTGAAGCTGGCGCGTCACTCCACAGGGCTACAGTCTCTAGGTTTCACCCTGAAGAGGAGTTACAACGAGCTGGGTCTACTCATACTCTTCCTGGCCATGGGCATCATGATCTTCTCCAGCCTCGTCTTCTTTGCCGAGAAGGACGAGGATGACACCAAGTTCAAAAGCATCCCTGCCTCCTTCTGGTGGGCCACCATTACTATGACCACGGTTGGTTACGGGGACATTTACCCTAAGACTTTGCTTGGGAAGATTGTGGGGGGTCTGTGTTGCATTGCAGGGGTGTTGGTGATAGCCCTGCCCATCCCCATCATCGTCAACAACTTCTCAGAGTTCTACAAGGAGCAGAAGCGTCAGGAGAAAGCTGTGAAGCGGCGTGAGGCGCTGGAGAGGGCGAAACGCAATGGGAGCATTGTCTCCATGAACATGAAGGAGGCGTTTGCCCGCAGCGCCCAGCTGATGAACGTGGTGGTGGAGAAGAGCGAGAGGCTGCTGACGCAAGACAACCACCTCTCGCCCAGCCACTGGAAGTGGACACCCAAGCGGGCTGCCTCCGCCTCCGAGACCAGCTCGGCCCACTCCTTCAACCCCGTGGAGTCCCAGACGGGTTCCCCCAGTAAGGCCAGGGCCTCCAGTCCTCAGGGGCTCAACGCTCAGAAGCTGGAGGAGATGTATTACCAGATGGCCAAGACCCAGTCACAGCCCAACCTCAACGCCAAAGACAACAGCTCCAGGGCTGGCAGACAGAGGGATGAGATAGAGCTGAGGGCCATCCCTGGGGGTCCAGGGGACCCTATGCTAGGGGGTCGAGAGGGGGTGGGGGACATGAAGAGCCTGTCTAGTATTGACAGCTACATCAGCTGTGCTGCAGACTTCCAGGAGAATCCACGTGGTGTCTACCCCCACAGTCCAGTCTCCGGCCTAGCCCTCCTTGCCCAGGAGACCAGCCACTTCTCCCATATCAGCCCAGCCATGGCCCTCTCTGGGCGGGTCAGCACCAACCCTGGCCTCCAGACCACCCTGGAGCATGAGCCCATGCTCACTCCCCTTTCTGCTGCAAAAAACTCAGGCTCGGACAACACTCGCAACTTCAACAAACCTTTGAAAGATGGCAGCCACTCCTACAAGGTGAACTACCGGAGCAGTGGAGGGGAGTCGGGGCCAGGACCAGGTCGGTCACCCAGCAGCGGTGATCCTCTCTCAGGCAGCTCCATCCTGTCTGACCGCTCCCTGCTCAGCCCGGAGACGTCCATCTACACCACAGCCAGCAGCAGGACCCCACCCAAGTCTCCGGACAGCTCCACCCTGACCACGGCCCTGACCTCCACCCCGTCTGTCTTCACCTTCCACGACTCCTCCATCAGTAAATACATTGACGCCGATACGGATGATGACGAGCACCTGCGGGACATGTCTGACGCCACCAGCCCCTCGGAGTGCCTGCTGACTGGCTCCAGTACCCCTAAACGCAGCAGGAACATCAACAGCGGCTACAACCAGAGAGGCATCAACCACCTGGCATCAAGCACCACCCAGCGAATGCTGGGGCAGAACTGCCTGTTCCCCGGCCTGGATGGGGGGACGCGGGGGAGTGGGGGCCACATGGAGAACCATGTGGTGCCGGAGCTGCCCCGCAGGCCCAAAGGGGACAGAGGAAAGTCTAGTACCATGGATGAGAGCCTCTGAGCTGCAGAGGGACATCCAGGGACATCCAGAGAGACATGGACAAGCTGCTGTGAGGAAGGCGAGAAAGAGAAAGTGATAGAGAGAGAGAGAAAGAAAGAATGAAAGAGAAGGAAAGAAAGAGAGACACTGTGCCGAGTCCCTTTACAAACTAACAGAAAGGGCCAGGAAATGAGAGAGATTCAGGGCAGAGTTTGGGCTGTGGTGTGGTGTTGAATACTCTGGGAAAAGATTGAGAACACCACTCTCCCTCCTCTCCCCCCTTCCTCCCTCCCTTTTAGCCACAGTACACTAGCTACCACAGAACTGGGCAGAGCACTCCCAGGGACCCAACTGAGCAGGGGCCCCACAGGGAGACGTGGTAGTAGGTCAAAGGTCAAAGCAGAGCATGCTGGGAAGGGAAATGGTCTGTTGGTTGGTTGGGGCTCTGGTGTAGGGGGAAAGAGGTGAGGCAGAATGGATGAGGGGGGAAACCGGGAGGCGGGGAACAGCAAGGAGAGATTAATGTTGTGAGCATAGGGATAGAAAGACAGTCATATTCTCCTACAGGTCTATCTATCTCAGCTGACCACTGTCCCATTCCACCCTGAGCCCCAGCCCAGCTCACACTGTAGTACGGATTCCAGAAGAGGAGTTATGGTAGATGCCAATAAGCTACTTACTAGTGCCCCCCTAGCCCCAAACCTGGCCTTAGTCATATGTGAGTATGTGTGTATGTGTTTGAGCTTGTGTGTGTGTATGCGTGCGTGCGTTTGAGTGAGTTTGTGTGCACATGTTTAAAGGATAATTTACTAGAGCAAGGCACTTAACCCTAATTGCTCCTGTAAGTCGCTCTGGATAAGAGCATCTGCTAAATAACTAAAATGTAAATGTAAATGTATCCACATTTTGAGATTGTCTTACCTGATTAATTTATTTTTATATAGATAAAGGAGGTTACCTATAGGAATCTGTGATTTACTAGTCTGTTGTGTCATGACCATATCTGTTTGAGTATTTCTGTATGAGATATGTATTCTTGTCAGACAGTTATTGGAGGTTCAATCCATACTTGTTTTAGTGAAAAACCACATTCTGTCACAAGAGTCTTGTTCTTCTTGGTACAGTTTGTTTATCTTGTGGTGAGAGTAGAGTACCACATCTGATCTTCCATTTCTGTCTGTGAATGTGTCTTGATTGTCTGTTGTTTTGTGTTACACTGAGTTTTAGTCAGAGGGGATTGGTTGAAATAAACATTTTTGGTATCAAAGTCAGTAATCATAATCATCCCTGAAGATTTGTGCATCAAGCACACATTTAGGAGAGCTCTGCTCCAAGGCATTCATGTACCGAACAGGGGGTGGAGCGAGAGAGACAGAGACTGAGAGATCCTACACGCAGTACAAGTCATAAATTAGTCCAGAACGCTATCTGAACAGCACATTAATTAAGAAAGGGAAGTGTTACATTTCACTTATCCTGGAAACCTGGTTACAGGTTTGGATTGAATAGCAAGTCTAGTCTTATTTGAGTGCATTTGCATTCATTCACACAGACATTCATACACTCACACAGGCAGACACATTAAAAGGCCAGCCGATACACAGGTCTTATATGGTAGACATCTTCAAGATAGCTCCAGCCCAGTTTCCATAGTAACAGATTTTGTCCTGGCAAGGCTGATACCAGAGCTGCATAGCTCTGCTAATTAGGGTGGGTAGTCTGATGGTATCAAAATGCATACATTCTTATCCATTTATACAGTTTGCAAACTCTCAAACATACTGTAGTTAGTACACAGGTATGTACATAGATAAATACACCTCATGTAGCTACAGCCCCCCTGCATTGTTCTGTCATTCAGATACAGGCATAATGCAACCCTAGTTTTGAATATATGCATGATAATGCTTTCTGAATAATAGACACATCACAGTGCATAGATATCACCGAAGATGCTTATAAATACAAAAGACAGACCCACAACACACGTCCATGCGTTTGTCCTTTGCTCTCTTTCTCTCACTCGCTCTGAGAAAAAGTGCAAAGGGGAGAATGCTGCATCTCCAGAGAGTCACATGTATCACTGGTGTTCCTGTCTGAGCCGGATCCGAGCGAGTGGAGCTGAGGTGTGAACGGAATAACAATGACTGTGGAAGGGGCAGAACCTCTGAAAAACTGTGTGTGTGTTGATCGTTTTTAAGAAGGAGTGCTGCTCAGCCAAGCAGAGAGCTGATGATTAGAGCTGTGGTTACTGCTTAGTGGAGGAAGATGAGCTGCTTCCGGTGTGTGTGTGTGTGCGTGCGTGCATATGTGACGAGATAGTTCTGATTTAAAGAGGGTGTATGTCGTTTTCAGCCCTACAGACTGCTCCTGTGATCATCAACAGTGACTAGTGTTACAGTAATATCTGGGGAACACCATTTGCCTCAGAAATACTGAGCAACGCTTTTTCACTGGCTGGAGTGTTTTTCTCTGCCTGTAGAGTGCTTCAAGGCAATCTCTACCTTCACAAAACACTCTAGTTCACAGCCTATTTAATGACACTGGTTCACAGCCTATTGAATGCTTAGGCCTGAACAGTCACAGTGGTGTGCATGCGTGTGTATATGAGAGAGTGTGTGCTGGTATGGAAGTTCATTTGCACAGAAGAGATAATTAGACTTCCACTATGTTAGACAATGTTAACATGAATGATTTTAACTTTAGGGTGGACATACAGTACAATGTCACTGTTTTATGTTCATTATGTTAACAATGCATTTCAAATCCTTCTCATCATCCGCCCCGGAGGTCGAATTGGCTGTCCCCTGTAGAGTGCTGGCTTCTCGTGCACGGTTCTGGTATTGAGCATTGTCTAACACTGAGATATGTGTTGCTGTCCCCTATGTTTCACATTACCATACATCAATTTATACTCTCACTGTAAGAATATATTGTGGGAGTCAGGGACTGTTTTGTTATGGAAACTATCTCTTTAAAGAATGATGACAATCAATTCCTCATGAATAGACATGAAATACATTGTAGCATTGTGAAGAGAAGATCCAATGTAGGATGGACAGACTGGCTGGATCACATGTCATGGACAGACATACAGACACATACAGGTCAAGTATCTACTTATAGCCTTTATATATTTTTGTTTTGGTAGGAGGGATGATTCTGGACAATATTCTGACAAGGTCAAATGAGTTTACTACTATACTGTGACCACTGACTGGTATGTTTAAAAAACCATGTTCTTCTTAAAGGGCACTTTATACATCAGTCCTCTCTTCCATTTCCAGTCACCCAACATCCAAACATCCTGTAGTGTACAAGACTTTTAACTTTTACTGTGTTCCTGTACAAGAGGGTTTCTGGTGTCAAAGGATTTGTAAATGTTATGTTTTAATGAGAAAGCACAATCAAGAGACTTCTTTTATTTCTCTTATTTTTTGATAAGATATAAAAAAACATACAATTAGGAATTAGCCAAATGCCAATTAAATGTATGTTCGATTTCAGAGTTGGGGTCCATTTGAAATGCTTTGGTAAATTAGAATTCAATTAAAGAATTGATCCAATAGATGGAATTGACTCCAACCTTGCTGAATCCACCAGTCATTGTAACGTACACAATTTCCTCTTCTTCTACTGTTTGTAGGTCTCTAGGCTACTGTTTGTTTTGTAATATTTCTACCTGTTGTCTTTCCTATGCTGTATGTTGTTTCTGTATAAACGTTCTGTTGTTCTATCAATGCATGTCGTAACTTTGGAGCCGTGACTAGGTGTGAAACACATGCACAACTCCAGTTTACCGGTCCTGTAAAAAGGGTCTACATTTCCCAAGATCTTTCTTTACATTCCCCTTGGATGACTGAAAGTGAAATAAAATCTAATTCATTAATGGTTTGAGTTTTGATTACTGACATGTATTCCAGGCATTATTGAAGGCTTTCAGTGATGCAAAGAAAAATTGAACTGACAGTTACATACTCTTAGAAAAGAAACAGATCTACAATAGCATGTTTCAGAAGGAAGATTCTGTCCAACCAGAGAACAAAATTACCCAAAACAGCCACATAAACAAGACTTAATTGTTGGCAGAGGTTTCATATCAAATGTTATGGGAGACACTGGTACATTCTGGTCCATATGAATGCACACACAGCATGGTCTGTGCTGCTTTTTGATTATGCCTGATCCCTGTGCTGTCCTGTGTCTGTATGTCCATGAAGAGGAGGTAGACAGTAACCCAGGGTTATATAAAGAGGAATCTGTCCAGGTTTATATGAAGAGGAAGCTGTCCAGGGTTATATGAAAAGGAAGCTGTCCAGGGTTATATGAAGATAAATCTGTCTAGGGTTATATAAAGAGGAATATGTCTAGGGTTATATAAAGAGGAATCTGTCCAGGGTTATATGAAGAGGAAGCTGTCCAGGCTTATATGAAGAGGAAGCTGTCCAGGGTTATATGAAGAGGAAGCTGTCCAGGGTTATATGAAGGGGAAGCTGTCCATGGTGAAGAGGAATCTGTCCAGGGTTATATGAAGAGGAAGCTGTCCAGGGTTATGTGACGGGGAAGCTGTCCAGGGTTATATAAAGAGGAAGCTGTCCAGGGTTATAGGAAGAGGAAGCTGTCCAGGGTTATATAAAGAGGAATCTGTCTAGGGTTATATAAAGAGGATTCTGTCCAAGGTGAAGAGGAATCTGTCCAGGGTTATATAAAGAGGAAGCTGTCCAGGGTGAAGAGGAAGCTGTCCAGTGTTATATGAAAAGGAAGCTGTCCAGGGTTATATGAAGGGGAAGCTGTCCAGGGTTATATGAAGGGGAAGCTGTCCAGAGTTATATGAAGAGGAAGCTGTCCAGGGTGAAGAGGAATCTGTCCAGGGTTATATAAAGAGGAAGCTGTCCAGGGTGAAGGGGAAGCTGTCCAGGGTTATATGAAGATGAAGCTGTCCAGGGTGAAGAGGAAGCTGTCCAGTGTTATATGAAAAGGAAGCTGTCCAGGGTTATATGAAGGGGACGCTGTCCAGGATTATATGAAGGGGAAGCTGTCCAGAGTTATATAAAGAGTAATCTGTCCAGGGTTATATGAAGAGGAATTTCTGTCTAGGGTTATATAAAGAGGCATCTGTCCAGGGTGAAGAGGAAACTGTCACTGTCCAGGGTGAAGAGGAAGCTGTCCAGGTTATATGAAGAGGAAGCTGTCCGAGGAAGCTGTCCAGGGTTATATGAAGAGGAAGCTGTCCAGGGTTATATGAAGAGGAAGCTGTGGACGGTGGGACAGGAGCAGGAGTCTAGTCTCCCAAAACGTCTCCACACACCACGACACCTGGGGTTTCCCACCGCCTGCCACTGCAGAGACTGCCTGCCACTGAGAGATGTGGGAGGGAGAGAGAGAGAATCAGAGACAGAGAGTTAGAGAGAGAGGGGGGGGAGTTGGAGAGAGAGAGAAACAACTGTTGTTTACTAGACAGTTTTAAGAGGCACTAGTCTAGACTAAGACTGCCACCTAGTGGCTGAAATCTGACTCTCTCCAAACAAGAAACACAATATTGGGTTAGTTTGTAAACATGACTTAAATCTTTACTACATATCTATAGCCTGTCCTCTGCTTGTGGGCCCAGCTTGTCTTACCTCTCCTCCTCCTCCTCCCCGTCTCCAGAACAGTGTCTCTGCCCGGCAGCGAGGGCCGGAGGCTGGCACTCCACACACACCTTGTGGCCCTCCCTCAGGTAGTGCATCCAGCGGGTGTGTGGCCCCACACTACGCTGGCACCCAGGGGTCATGGAGGTCAGCTGAAACTGCACACAGTACCTGGATAACCATACACACATACACAGGCACACACACAAGCATATATAGACGTACACACATACACACATTCACAGGGGTCAGATATCATATTTCTCTGAAGATAACAGGAATACTATGAAAGGGCACAAACACATAAACTGGATCTCTCACCCTGCGACATCATCATTTTTAACAGGGATGTCTCTCTTCTTCCTGGCGTTGCCATAGCCACCGGTAGTGATGAGAGCCGGGACTGCAAAGACAACAACATCCATAATAACAACATCATGACAACAACAACAGCTTTAGCTCCCCTACACACATTATGTTTTTTTTATTTAACATTATTTAACCAGGTGGTATCATAGATGTCAGAAGACTTCACCTGGGAAGGTGACCTTTATTTGAAGACAGAGGGATATTTGACATAGACAAGAGGCCAATAAGGGCATATGTAAGGTCCTTTCCAGAGCCAGATGCAACCTAAGGCTATATATGTGGCTGTGGTCCTTACCAAGTGATTTGCTGCACTGCCGGGGGTGGTCCTTATACTCTGCACAGCCGGCATGCTCCTCTACGTGTAGACAGGGTTCCCCCCCGTTCTGGGGCTCCTGCAGGACCTGCCTGCTCCTCATCCGAACTGTGGCCCTGCAGGGCTCAGCACAGCCAGACCATGCACTCCACTCACTCACCACACAGGACACCGCTAGGAGGGAGGAAGGAGTACAGGGTGAGGGCATAGCAGGGAGGAAATGAAAGCAAATACAAGCATGACTATGGTAGTGCCCTCTACCCATGTTTGCTACTGAAAAAGGATGTAGTCATAGTGAGACAGCTAAAGTATACTGGTATACAGTAAATCTATAAGCAAGGTATATATTAATTACAAACAAATCATATATCTCACACTGAAATTAATAAACCCACTTCCAGGAGAAACTCAATTACCTTGCCCCAAACTGGGTTTTAAAATCACCATATGTATCCAGTGATTTTAAACACAGATAACAGGCTAGTGTATGGCAACTGCTGCTATGGCACCTGCTCGGCCTCCGACCACAAGGCACTACAGAGGGCAGTGCGTACGGCCCAGTACATCACTGGGGCCAAGCTTCCTGCCATCCAGGACCTCTACACCAGCCGGTGTCAGAGGAATGCCCTAAAAATTGTCAAAGACTCCAGCCACCCTAGTCATAGACTGTTCTCTCTGCTACCGCACGGCAAGCTGTACCGGAGCGCCAAGTCTAGGTCCAGAAGGCTTCTTAACAGCTTCTACCCCAAAGCCATAAAACTCCTGAACAGCTAATCAAATGGCTACCCGGACTTTTTACATTGTTCCCCCCTCTTTTACACTGCTGCTACTCTATTTATTATATATGCATAGTCACTTTAACTCTACCTACTTGTATATATTACCTCAATTACCTCGACTAACCTGTGCCCCCGCACATTGACTCTGTACTGGTACCACCTGTATGTAGCCTCGCTACTGTTATTTTAATTATTTGTTATTTAAAAAAATGTTTTACTTAACAGTTATTTTTCTTAAAACTGCATTGTTGGTTAAGGGCTTGTAAGTAAGCATTTCACTGTAAGGTATACACCTGTTGTATTCGGCGCATGTGACAAATACAATTTTATTTTATTGACACAATTTGGCCAACATACAGTTGAAGACGGAAGTTTAAATACACCTTAGCCAAATACTTTTAAACTCAGTGTTTCACAAATCCTGACATTTAATTCTAGTAAAAATTCCCTGTTTTAGGTCAGTTAGGATCACCACTTTATTTTAAGAATGTGAAATGTCAGAATAATAGTAGAGAGAATTATTTCTTTCAGCTTTTATTTCTTTCATCACATTCCCAGTTGGTCAGAACTTTACATACACTCAATTAGAAAGAATGTCTGCCATATCTTGCCTTTAAATTGTTTAACTTCGGTCAAACGTTTCGGGTAGCCTTCCACAAGCTTCCCACAATAAGTTGGGTGAATGTTGGCCCATTCCTCCTGACAGAGCTGGTGTAACTGAGTCAGGTTTGTAGGCCTCCATTTTCTATAGGCTTGAGGTCAGGGCTTTGTGATGGCCACTCCAATACCTTGACTTTGTTGTCCTTAAGCCATTTTGCCACAACTTTGGAAGTATGCTTGGGGTCATTGTCCATTTGGAAGACCCATTTGCGACCAAGCTTTAACTTCCTGACTGATGTCTTGAGATGTTGCTTCAATATATCCACATAATTTTCCTTCGTCATGATGCCATCTACAGTGAGGGAAAAAAGTATTTGATCCCCTGCTGATTTTGTACGTTTGCCCACTGACAAAGAAATGATCAGTCTATCATTTTAATGGTAGGTTTATTTGAACAGTGAGAGACAGAATAACAACAAGAAAATCCAGAAAAACACATGTCAGAAATTGATTTGCATTTTAATGAGGGAAATAAGTATTTGACCCCTCTGCAAAACATGACTTAGTACTTGGTGGCAAAACCCTTGTTGGCAATCACAGAGGTCAGACGTTTCTTGTAGTTGGCCACCAGGTTTGCACACATCTCAGAAGGGATTTTATCCCACTCCTCTTTGCAGATCTTCTCCAAGTCATTAAGGTTTCGAGGCTGACGTTTGGCAACTCAAACCTTCAGCTCCCTCCACAGATTTTCTATGGGATTAAGGTCTGGAGACTGGCTAGGCCACTCCAGGACCTTAATGTGCTTCTTCTTGAGCCACTCCTTTGTTGCCTTGGCCGTGTGTTTTGGGTCATTGTCATGCTGGAATACCCATCCACGACCCATTTTCAATGCCCTGGCTGAGGGAAGGAGGTTCTCACACAAGATTTGAAAGTACATGGCCCCGTCCCTCGTCCCTTTGATGAGGTGAAGTTGTCCTGTCCCCTTAGCAGAAAAACACCCCCAAAGCATAATGTTTCCACCTCCATGTTTGACGGTGGGGACGGTGTTCTTGGAGTCATAGGCAGCATTCCTCCTCCTCCAACACGGCGAGTTGAGTTGATGCCAAAGAGCTCAATTTTGGTCTCATCTGACCACAACACTTTCACCCAGTTCTCCTCTGAATCATTCAGATGTTCATTGGCAAACTTCAGACGGGCATGTATATGTGCTTTCTTGAGCAGGGGGACCTTGCGGGCGCTGCAGGATTTCAGTCCTTCACGGTGTAGTGTGTTACCAATTGTTTTCTTGGTGACTATGGTCCCAGCTGCCTTGAGATCATTGACATGATCCTCCCGTGTAGTTCTGGGCTGATTCCTCACCGTTCTCATGATCATTGCAACTCCACGAGGTGAGATCTTGCATGGAGCCCCAGGCCGAGGGAGATTGACAGTTATTGTGTGTTTCTTCCATTTGCGAATAATCCACCAACTGTTGTCACCTTCTCACCAAGCTGCTTGACGATGGTCTTGTAGCCCATTCCAGCCTTGTGTAGGTCTACAATCTTGTCCCTGACATCATTGGAGAGCTCTTTGGTCTTGGCCATGGTGGAGAGTTTGGAATCTGATTGATTGATTGCTTCTGTGGTCCCATGGTGTTTATACTAGCGTACTAGTGTTTGTACAGATGAACGCGGTACCTTCAAGCATTTGGAAATTGCTCCCAAGGATGAACCAGACTTGTGGAGGTCTACAATTATTTTTCTGAGGTCTTGGCTGATTTCTTTTGATTTCCCATGATGTCAAGCAAAGAGGCACTGAGTTTGATGGTAGGCCTTGAAATACATCCACAGGTACACCTCCAATTGCCTCAAATTATGTCAATTAGCCTATCAGAAGCTTCTAAAGCCATGACATCATTTTCTGGAATTTTCCAAGCTGTTTAAAGGCACAGTCAACTTAGTGTATGTAAACTTCTGACCCACTGGAATTGTGATACAGTGAATTATAAGTGAAATAATCTGTCTGTAAACAATTCTTGGAAAAATTACTTGTGTCATGCATGTGTCATGCACAAAGTAGATGTCCTAACCGACTTGCCAAAACTATAGTTTGTTAACAAGACATTTGTGGAGTGGTTGACAACTTCCAACTTCAACTGTATAATTTCTCAAACTTCTTACCTGGGCAGGCTAGTTCATAATCATGACAGCAGTCCAGGGTAAAGGTACAAGCCTGGTCGCAATAGCAGGTGCCATATGAGCGGTCAGCTCTCCATCCCTTACTGATGCACGACGGGTCGCGGCCGGTGCAGCAAAAACCCACGTCCTCACAACCTGCATCGCCCGGGGCGACCAGGAAAACCATCAGCCCAACACAATAGTAGATCCAGCAGCCGGTAACAGTATACCTGAACGGGGGCATGGCTATGGCACAGAGGAGTAGCCTACTTCTGCGCGCACCTTGCTGCTGTGCCACTTGGCAATGCGGCCAACACCTGTAAAATCCCAGAGAGCTGTTCGTTCACACGCCAAAATTGATACCAGGGGACTTCCTGATGTCATTCATCTCTGTAATTCGATTTTAGAAAATGTTGTTGACAACAAGTTTGTTCAGCCAAATATCACCTTCAATTCAAATGTCAATTGTCTTCTTGCTCAGACAAACCACCCTGGTAGGTTGTTGCTGTACACTCTACTTAATTGCTCTGGGTCGAAGTGTCATCGGGTAATCATGCTGCAATTTCCGGCATCTTCAATGGCTTATGTCAACCTCATGTCTCTCTCACCCTCTCTCTCTCTTAAAGGGACAGTTAGTTTCTCTGACCACAGCTCCCTACAAGGAAGCTCTACCCACTGGCACAGACGTCAATTCAACATCTATTCCACGTTGGTTCAACGTAATTTCATTGAAATTACATGGAAACAACGTTGATTCAACCAGTGTGTGTCCAGTGGGTAGTCTATTAACTAAATAAAAGAAAACGGTACAGCTGTGAATCATAGGCTTCTTGTTCATATTTTTCCTTTTTATGTAAGATCCTGCAGGGCTCCTACTTACAAATAACATGGCAATTAAGCAGACTACTCTTTACTATATTGTAATAATTGCATAGTATGTGGGTGTGCATTTAATATTGTTAATATATGATTGTGGTACATGTGTGCATGCCTATGAGCAGTCTTACTTAGGCCTATATATCCATGAGATTTATATTATGCTCAGTAGCCTACAGTGACATTGACAGTATGTGTAGGAGGGGCCACATGCCCATTTTCCCTGGTTAAATTAATGGGAGACATGAATAGCTTGTTTGCTTTGCACAGCCCATCCTTTCTACACGGCGGCTTAAGCTGCCAGTTCTCCTGGCCGCTTGTTCCTCAACATGTGAAAAGAGTGGATTAATCAGATTCCTATGGCCAGGGCCATTCATGCAGAAAAAAACAATACTGTGAACAATGCGGCAGCACAGGGCTTCCACTCGGATACACATTTCCCAGCAACTGAGTACTGTGTGTGTGTGTGTGTTTGCGTGCGTGGCGGGGCATATTCCCAAGCATTGACCTGACTGCAGTGCCTCTCTTCACACACACAGACCTACAGTATGGCCCCATAGAGGGGCCCTGTCCTGGTGTACTCTGGGAGTTCTAAAGAACCTCTGCATTTACCGCTCTAATAAACCCCTAGTCAGCTCCAACTGTCACAGACAGTCCAAAGACACAGCTCATATTCACAGTCTAATCAAATGTTACTTTGGTAGTTCCCCCAGGTCATCAGATAAGCGTCACACATAGTAAATTCATTCAGTGATTCAAAAGTACCAGTTCATAATTGTAGTCTACCTGTTGAAAGATTTGTGTTATATATTGACTTCTCTCTGAGTGGCATATTATACGTAGCTGCAATAACTCTGCCTCCTTCACAAACTCCTTCTGTTCCTCTCTCTTTGTCTCTGTATCAAGCAGGGCGGGACAAACTCAATACACTTTAAAATTACAAACCAAATCAAAACTGTGTAGGAATGATAATGGACCTTCTTCATTCATACAGTTTTTTGACTGTGTCCAGCTTGCTAATACATAATGAAAGCTAGACAGTCAGGGAGCATAACACATTCCAGAAATGATGGATAGGGGACTTTGCAAATTTTGACGGCTAATAAACAAATTGGTGCACCCTCCGGTTCTTGTTGAAGACCGAATGCGGCCCCCGAGGCAAAATGAGTTTGACACCCCTGGTCTACATCATAAATAAAACAAGACATTACACAAGACATGCTGTACTTTACAAAAGGTACACTGCTTCACTATTACAAACTGTAAATACAAAATGTACAATATTTCAACAATACAATATTACAATGTGTGAGTGTGTGTAGTGTTTGTGTTAGAGTGTGTGTGTGTGTCTCTTCAAAGTCCACGTTGTGCTGTGAGGTGTAGTTTATCTGTTTTTTAAATCTGATTTTATTGCTAGCTTGAGTTACCTGATGTGGAAGAGAGTTTCATGTAGTCATGGCTCTACGTAGTACTGTGCATTTCCCGGAGTCTGTTCAGAACTTAGGGACTGTGAAGAGACCCCAGGTGGCATGTGTTTTGGGTATGTATGGGTGTCTGATCTGTGTGTTAGCTGTTTGAACAGACAGTTCGGTGCTTTCAACACATCAATACCTAAGACAAGTAGTGATGCAGTCAATCTCAAATCAAATCAAACGTTATTGGTCACATACACGTGTTTAGCAGATGTTATTGCAGGTGTAGCGAAATGCTTGTGCTTCTAGCTCCGACAGTGCAGTAATATCTAAGAAGTAATATCTAACAATTTCACAACATATACCCAATACACACAAATCTAAGTAAGGAATGAATTAAGAATATATACATATATGGACGAGCGATGTCAGAGAGGCATGGACTAAGATACAGTAAAATAGTATAGAATAAAGTATATACAGTGGGGAGAACAAGTATTTGATACACTGCTGATTTTGCAGGTTTTCCTACTTACAAAGCATGTAGAGGTCTGTAATTTTTATTATAGGTACACTTCAACTGTGAGAGACGGAATCTAAAACAAAAATCCAGAAAATCACATTGTATGATTTTAAAGTAATTAATTTGCATTTTATTGCATGACATAAGTATTTGATACATCAGAAAAGCAGAACTTTATATTTGGTACAGAAACCTTTGTTTGCAATTACAGAGATCATACATTTCCTGTAGGTCTTGACCAGGTTTGCACACACTGCAGCAGGGATTTTGGCCCACTCCTCCATACAGACTTTCTCCAGATCCTTCAGGCTTTGGGGCTGTCGCTGGGCAATACAGACTTTCAGCTCCCTCCAAAGATTTTCTATTGGGTTCAGGTCTGGAAACTGGCTAGGCCACTCCAGGACCTTGAGATGCTTCTTACGGAGCCACTCCTTAGTTGCCCTGGCTGTGTGTTTCGGGTCATTGTCATGCTGGAAGACCCAGCCACGACCCATCTTCAATGCTCTTAGTGAGGGAAGGAGGTTGTTGGCCAAGATCTCGCGATACATGGCCCCATCCATCCTCCCCTCAATACGGTGCAGTCGTCCTGTCCCCTTTGCAGAAAAGCATCCCCAAAGAATGATGTTTCCACCTTCATGCTTCACGGTTGGGATGGTGTTCTTGGGGTTGTACTCATCCTTCTTCTTCCTCCAAACACGGCGAGTGGAGTTTAGACCAAAAAGCTATATTTCTATCTCATCACACCACATTACCTTCTCCCATTCCTCCTCTGGATCATCCAGATGGTCATTGGCAAACTTCAGACGGGCCTGGACATGCGCTGGCTTGAGCATGGGGACCTTGTGTGTGCTGCAGGATTTTAATCCATGACGGCGTAGTGTGTTACTAATGGTTTTCTTTGAGACTGTGGTCCCAGCTCTTTTCAGGTCATTGACCAGGTCCTGCCGTGTAGTTCTGGGCTGATCCCTCACCTTCCCCATGATCATTGATGCCCCACGAGGTGAGATCTTGCATGGAGCCCCAGACCGAGGGTGATTGACCGTCATCTTGAACTTCTTCCATTTTCTAATAATTGCCCCAACAGTTGTTGCCTTCTCACCAAGCTGCTTGCCTATTGTCCTATTACTGGTTGGTAGGTGATCAAATACTTATGTCATGCAATAAAATGCAAATTAATTACTTAAAAATCATACAATGTGATTTTCTGGATTTTTGTTTATGTTTCCGTCTCTCACAGTTGAAGTGTACCTATGATAAAAATGACAGACCTCTACATGCTTTGTAAGTAGGAAAACCTGCAAAATCGGCAGTGTATCAAATACTTGTTCTCCCCACTGTACATATGAGATGAGTAATGCAAGATTTGTCAACATTATTAAAGTGGCTAGTGTTCAATTTCTTAAAGTGGCCAGTGATTTCTAGTCTATGTCTAAAGGCAGCAGCCTCTAATGTGCTAGTGATGGCTGTTTAACAGTCTGATGGCCTTGAGATAGAAGCTGTTTTTCAGTCTCTCGGTCCCAGCTTTGATGCACCTGTACTGACCTCGCCTTCTGGATGATAGCGGGGTGAACAGGCAGTGGCTCGGGTGGTTGATGTCCTTGATGATCTTTTTGGCCTTCCTGTGACATCGGGTGCTGGAGGTGTCCTGGAGGGTGGGTAGTTTGCCCCCGGTAATCCGTTGTGCAGACTGCACCACCATCTGGAGAGCCTTGCGGTGCAGTTGCCGTACCAGGCGGTGATACAGCCTGACAGGATGCTCTCAATTGTGCATCTGTAAAAGTGTGTGAGGGTTTTAGGTGCCAAGCCAAATTTATTCAGCCTCCTGGGGTTGAATATGCCTTCTTCACCACACTGTCTGTGTGGGTGGTCCATTTCAGTTTGTCAGTGATGTGTACGCCAAGGAATTTGAAGCTTTCGACCTTCTCCACTGCGGTCCCGTCGATGTGGATAGGCAGGTGCACCCTCTGCTGTTTCCTGAAGTCCAAGATCATCTCCTTTGTTTTGTTGACGTTGAGTGAGATGTTATTTTCCTGGCACCACACTCCCAGAGCCCTCACGTCCTCCCTGTAGGTTCTCTCGTCATTGTTGGTAATCAAGCCTACTACGGTTGTGTCGTCTGCAAACGTGATGGTTGTGTTGGAGGTGTGCTTGGCCACGCAGTCATGGGTGAACAGGGAGTACAGGAGTGGGCTCCTCTACTTTGAACCAGGAGAGATAGATGTGTACATTTAAGGGCCAGCCATGCTGCTCTGTTCTGGTCCAACCGTAATTTGCTTATGGCCTTCTTTGCAGAATTTCAGCATATAACTGGGCAGTAGTCCAGGTGTGATAAAACTAAGGCCTGTAGGACTTGTTTGGGTGATTTAAGAAAACAGAGCATATCCCCATCTTAGCAACCATTGCATCAATATGTTTTGACCATGTCAGTTTACAATCTAGGTTTAGACCAAGCAATTTCGTCTCCTCAACTTGCTAAATTGCCACATATTTCATTACAATATTTAAATGAGGTTAAGGGTTTAGAGAGTGATTTGTCCCAAATTCAATGATTTTAGTTTTTTATATACAGTGCCTTCGGAAAGTATTCAGACCCCTTGACTTTTTCCAAATGTTGTTACGTTACAGTCTTATTCTTAAATGGATTAGATTAATGTTTTTCCACATACATCGACAGACAGTACCCCATAATGACAAAGCAAAACTATTTTTATTTTTTTTAAACAAATGTATTAACAATAAAACACATAAATACCTTATTTACATAAGTATTCAGACCCTTTGCTATGAGACTCTAAATTGAGATCAGGTGCATCCTGCTTCCATTGATCATCCTTGAGATGTTTCTACAACTTGATTGGAGTCCACCTGTGGTATATTCAATTGATTGGACATGATTTGGAAAAGCACACAGCTGTCTATATAATAATAATAATAATAATATGCCATTTAGCAGACGCTTTTATCCAAAGCGACTTACAGTCATGCGTGCATACATTTTTGTGTATGGGTGGTCCCGGGGATCGAACCCACTACCTTGGCGTTACAAGCGCCGTGCTCTACCAGCGCTTGTAGAGCACGGCGGTATATAAGCTAGTGGTATATAAGGTCCCACAGTTGACAGCGCATGTCAGAGCAAAAACCAAGCCATGAGGTCGAAGGAATAGTCTGTAGATCTCTGAGACAGGATTGTGTCGAGGCACAGATCTGGGGAAGGGTATAAAAAATAAATCTGCAGCATTGAAGGTCCCCAAGAACACAGTGGCCTCCATCATTCTTAAATGGAAGAAGTTTGGAACCACCAAGACACTTCCTAGAGCTGGCCTCCCGGCCAAACTGAGCAATAGGGGGTGTTTCTGAATGTCCTTGAGTGGCCCAGCCAGAGCCCGGACTTGAATCTGATTCAACATCTCTGGAGAGACCTGAAAATAGCTGTGCAGCAACGCTCCCCATCCAACCAAACAGAGCTTGAGAGGATCTGCAGAGAAGAATGGGAGTAGCTACCCAAATATAGGTGTGCCAAGCTTGTCGCGTCATACCCAAGAAGACTCAAGGATGTAATCGTTTCCAAAGGTGCCTCAACAAAGTACTGAGTAAAGGGTCTGAATACTTATGTAAATGTAATTTCCGTTTTTTTTTTTTTATAACTTTGCAAAACATAAAAACCTGTTTTTGCTTTGTCAATATGGGGTATTGTGTGTAGATTGATGAGGGGGGGGGAAAAATAATGTAATCAATTTTAGAATAAGGCTTTAACGTAAGAAAATGTGGAAAAAGTCAAGGGGTCTGAATACTTTCCGAATGCACTGTATTTAGGACTAGCTTATTGCTAGCCACCCATTCTGAAACTGACTGCAGCTCTTTGTTAAGGGTTGCAATGATTTCACTTGCTGTGGTAGCTGATGTGTATAATGTTGAGTCATCAGCATACATAGACACACAGGTTTTACTCAAAGCTAGTGGTAGGTCATTAGTAAAAATAAAAAACAGTAAAAGGACCAAGACAGCTGCCTTGAGTTATACCACACTACCTGGTTTACGATAGTGAAAGTTCCATTAAAGAAAAACCTCTGTGTTCTGTTAGATAGGTAGCTTTCAATCGACGATATGGCAGAGGGTGTAAAGCCATAACACATACGTTTTATCAACAGCAGATTATGATGGATAATGTCAAAAGCTTTCAGCCAATCATCATGTGTCTCAGTGCCGTACATGTTGGGTGCCCTTCGCTATAAGCATGCAGAAAGACTGTTGTTTATTTGTTTACTGTGAAATAGCATTGTATCTGGTCAAACACAATTTTTTCCAAACTTTTACTAATTGTCGGTAGCAGGCTGATTGGCTGGCTGTTTGAACCAGTAAATAGTGCTTTACTATTCTTGGGTATTGGAAAGACTTTTGCTTCCCTCCAGGCCTGAGGGCACACACTTTCCTATAGGCTTAGATTGAAGAGATGGCAAATAGGAGAGGCAATATAGTCCGCTACCATCCTCAGTAACTTTCTATCCAAGTTGTCAGTACCAGGTGGTTTGTCATTATTGATAGACAGCAATAATCCGAGTAGGACTGATGATCCAGCTTTGCCTTTCATATAATAATGAATAAGAGCTTTCCTTTTTCCGAGATGCTTTATGAATATGGGCCCAGATTTATACTGTAAGTTTGTCAGCAGTCAGGTGTCCTTTTAAGGGCACATCTCACCTCATTTAAAGACTGACAAGTACTGTACGTTGACTAGGCTCTTTGGTAATATACTACACTCTCTCATATTTACATAGTTCAGCTTCTAAAAAGCATTTTGTGTTATATAGTATGATCATAGTTCTTATCCTGACTCACAACATAAAAACCTATCAACCTCAAACCAAAATCAAGACTACGGCTATAAGGGAAACATAGGACTGCTAGCTAAGGGTGTGTTTGGATTATCCCCACAGGCAGCAATACTGTAATGATCAAATGCTAACTCAGGCTTTAGGGCCTATCCTGCTATGTGGTCTGGGCAGGACTTGGCTGGCTGGCACACCATCAGGCAGCACTGTGCCAAAAACGCAGCCTGAGCCTTGGATCCAAAGTACTGGACTTAGGGCAATTGGAAGCTTTGGTAAGTTATTTGCACCGTTTCCAAGTCTCAACAGATGTCAGGCCATGCCAGGCCTGGTTCCAGTACTGTAAGCGAAGGTTTGTCTTAATTATTATTTATCGTGACTGGGCCAGCCAGGTGTTGTTGAAGGTGTTTAGTTCAGACATGATCCTTCGCTTTTATCCAACCACATCCTGATGAAGGCTCTTTAGCAGAAACATTGGTCAAGTAAATCAACAAGTAGAAATGAGTGCCACCTTTTTATTTTCAACCTTTTATTTTCTAACCACCAAAGAAGCAACCACACCCAAATTATAGAACACTGTGCTGTTCCCAGATAAATATAATTAGTAATTCTAGTAATTATATTTCTATGTCTGCTCCCCTCCCATAACACTGCAAAGTAATGACCTTAAATAGCCTTTACATTCAGATTGCCCAACCCTGATTCACGTGCATGTGTTTGTGTCTTGTATTTCCCTTTGTTCAGTAAGTCTGATGCGTGCCTGTGACCTTAAATTCATATTAGATGATTAGGAGTTCAAATCAAATTTTATTCAAATAAAATGTTATTGGTCTTGTACACAGTTTAGCAGGTATTATCAGGGGTGTAGTGCTGCCGGAGCGCGGGGCTGGTAAAACTACTAGTTGAGAGAATGCCAGGAGTGTGCAAAGCTGTCATCAAGGCAAAGGGTGGCTATTTGAAGAATCTCAAATATAAAATATATTTTGATTTGTTTAATACTTTTTTGGTTACTACATGATTCCATATGTGTTATTTCGTAGTTTTGATGTCTTCACTATTAATCGACAATGTAGAAAATAGTAAAAATAAAGAAAAACCCTTCAATGAGTAGGTGTTTTAAAACTTTTGACCGGTAGTGTATATCAAACTTTTTATGAACTACTGAAAAATCCATTATTATCATGTTTAAATTACTCATATATAAATGGCAAACTGTCAGACACACTAAAAGAGGGACTGATCTCTCTCCTACTGAAGCAGGAGCCTGGGGGGCAATTCAAAGACCCTGTCTCTTAAAAAAATTGGAGGCCCCTCACCCTTCAATGTTGTGATACATTGGCAAAACTGGACATTATTCAACACAATCAGACAGGATTCTTAAAAGGAAGATATATTGGAGACAACTACTAGAAATAATGGAAAACTATGAGAATGCAGGGAAACACCAGGTATAATCTTTATAGCAGATTTGAGAAAGCATTTGATACAGTACGTATAGAATCTGTTTATAAGTGCCTGGATTTTTTCAATTTGGGAGAATCTCTCATAAAATCGGTAAAAGTAATGTACAACAATCCTTTATGTAAAATAATAAATAACGGTTACTTCTCTGAGAACTTTGAATTGTCAAGAGACGTAAAACAAGTTTGCCCTCGGTCACCATACCTATTTATTATGGCCATTGAATTGCTAGCTTTAAAAATCTGATCTAATGACACCGATGATTGAAGTTCTCTCGAGTCCTCAATATTCCTGGAAGGGCCTCATTAATTTTTCCAGTTTCTCTGGACTAAAACCCAACTATGATGTGTACTATATTACAGATTTGGTCTTTAAAAGATACAAAGATATAAATTGCCATGTGGTCTCCCGATTAATGGGCAGATGGTGAAGTTGATGTGCTTGGTGTACATATCCCGGAAAGATTGAGCAATCTTGCAACTATTAACTTTGATCGAAAACTTAGCAAAATAGATAGAATCTTGAAACCGTGGAGAGGGAAACACCTATACATTTACAGGAAGATTACCCTGACTAATTATTTAGTGAAGATTACCCTGACTAATTCTCGAGATATCGTAGTTTACATATTAATTAATGATTCTACCGACTCCAGGATAATTCTTTTTCAAATAATGCGAGAAAAAAATATTTCACTTTATTTGGAATGGTAAACCAGATAAAGTTAAACAAGCTTATTTATATAATGAACATGAGTTTGGAGGGTTAAAACAATTAAATATTAAGGCATTAAACTTCTCTCTTAAAGCCTCCATTGTACCAAAATTGTATCAAATCCAAATTGGTTTTCTAGTAAGCTACTAAGAGAGGCCCATCCTATGTTTAAGAGTGGGCTCTTTGCCTTTTTGCAGATTAAAACCTTACATTTTCGGTGGACTGACAATGGATCCCTGTTTAAAGTATCCTCCTTTTTAAATGAAGTCATACAGAGTTGGCTACAATTTCAATTTTATCCTCCAAAAAAGGCAGAACTACAAATAATATGGCTAAACTCCATCATAGTGATGGAACGGTCAAATTGTCACAAAAGCAACTAACAACAGTGTATGGAAGTGTATGCTCAATACAAAATAACCAACCCATCGCGGCTCTGGCACAAAATTGGAAGAGACAATTACTTAAAGAAATTAAAGAATTAGTCTGTTTGTCACCCATTCAAAATCATAAATGGCTTAAAATGATTTTAAAATGTATCAGTTTCACTTAAAGGTTTTCACTCAAAGGTTGGACAGCAATACCGTATAAAATTCATGTCAGTTGGGAAAAGGTTTTTGATGGCCCAATAACTTGGCATCGGGTCTATGAACGGGTCTATGAACTGACATATAAAACAACAATTGACACATTTTACATTTGAGTCATTTAACGACTTACAGTTAGTGCATTCATCTTAAGATAGTTAGGTGGGACAACCAAATATCACCGTCATAGTACGTACATTTTTCCTCAATAAAGTAGCGATCAGCAAAGTCCGAGATAGTAAGAAAAATAAAAAAAAGTAAATGTGAGTGTTAGTTGACAAAAGGCATTTTTTAAATTATTTTTGGAGGGGGGTGGAAGCTGTGGGATTGTTTAAGAAAGAGGTAGGATTTCAGATGTTTTCGGAAGATGGGCAGGGACTCTGCTGTCCTAGCTTCAGGGGGAAGAGGTGGCAGAAAGGAGTGCTCTGGATGGGGTGTAAGGTTTGAGCATAGCCTGAAGATGGGGAGGGGCAGTTCCTCTTGCTGCTCCGTAGGCAAGTACCATGGTCTTGTAGTGGATGAGAGCTTCGACTGGAAACAAGTGGAGTGTGCGGAGTAGCAGGGTGACATGGGAGAACTTGGAAAGGTTGAACACAAGGCGGGCTGCAGCATTCTGGATAAGTTGCAGGGGTTTTATGGTACAAGCGGAGCACATCAATATAGTAATATTAATAATAATAATAATAGGTTTCATATACAAATGTTTCTCCGAGCAGGATCCTATTGGCGTTTACACAGGCAGCCCAATTCTGATCTTTTGCCACTAATTGGTCATTTGACAAATCAGATCAAATAATTTGCCAATAATTGGGCAAAAGATCAGAATTGGGCTGCCTGTGTAAACACAGCCATAGTGTTATGAGGGCTATAGGGTTAACATGAAGAAGGAAAACATACTGGTATGTGAAAACAATCAGACTATCAGACTATAAGTCTGAAAATATTAATGGTTTAGGTTTAAATCTTTGCATTGTGAAAGTTAAATTCCAAGCGGTTTTATCCGATCTACGTCAGTTTTATTCCTCCCTATACGTCAGCTATTGGGATGTATACAGCACAGTTTATTATGCCTAATGTGATATGTAAAATGTACAGATTTAATTAGTTCTTATCCCCTTAGCTGAGCGACGACACCGCATACAGCATGCATATTAAAGCTACGCACACACACAATTAAAGGGCTAGAGGATTCCCTCCCTGATCCTCTTAGTGGGGAACAGTAAGCCTGCTTCACACTGAGGCCTAGCTGGGCAGAAGTCCCATAAGGACTGCAGTACAATACTACTGCATCATTTTGCTCATTCAAAATCGTTATTTCATCATTATTGATACTCCTGATAGTCAGTAATTGTGTTCACCAAATAACAGTATCTGTGTGTGTGTTTGTGTGCCTGTCCATCTGTGGCTGTGTGTGTGTGTCTGTCTCTCTCCGTGTGAGTCTGTGTGTGTGCGCCTGTCTGTCCGTATGTGTCCATGCCTGCATGCACCGGTCTGTCCGTGCGTGCCTGTGTGTCTACCTGTCTGTCTGTTTCCCAGACGGCGAAGGCCTTCGTTCCCCAGATGAAGGAGCAGAACCATGGCCACATCCTCACTGTCGCCAGCATCCTGGGTCTCTTCAGTACTGCCTGTGTGGAGGTGAACCAGGGAGTACAGACCACCTGAGAGAATATTGCTGATGTTTATTACTGTCTTATTACTGTTTATTACCGTAGCTATTACTATGCAACTAAGAAAGGTATTACTACAGTTTTTACTGTGTAGTGACATAGGTAAAAGGGTAACCTACGGAAAAGTGTTAACTTACAACAACAAAATAAATCCAAATCATACACAAATACCTATGTATGTTACTGTGAGGATGTTGTAAATGTGTTCTGGGCCCATATACACAAAGCGACTCAGAGCACAAGTCCCTGATATAGGACCAGTTTTGCCTTTTGGATCATAATGAATAAGATAACATGGACAGGTTGGACCTGATCCTAGAACAGCACTCTGAGACGCTATGTAAATATGGGCCCTGAGTGGTCTTTCTCTTTGAGGCAGGATTAATGCGCCAGTGAGTTTGCGGCGGTGGGATTCCACGAGTCCCTGGCCCGCGAGCTGCTGACTGAGGAGTCTGATGGAGTCAAGACCACTCTGGTGTGCCCCTATATTGTAGACACAGGCATGTTCGACAGGTGCAAGATCAGGTGAGAGAGACTATAGCTGGGGAATGGGGGATACTAAAGAGGGACTAAGGGCAACTTTGTTGTAGAGGTCAATCACAGACTGATATCGCAGGTGTAAGCCTACTTCATACAATCATACACAGTGGTTTATAATTTGACACAGAACATAGGCTTACTACAGCGTGTATCAGAATGTCCCTTGTAGTTGTACAGCTAAAAGTCACTTGGCTCTGTCATATCCTCACATGGCCTCTCCTATCATTGCTACGCTGACGATACACAACTAATCTTCTCCTTTCCCCCTTCTGATAACCAGGTGGCGAATCGCATCTCTGCATGTCTGGCAGACATATCAGTATGGATGACGGATCACCACCTCAAGCTTAACCTTGGCAAGACGGAGCTGCTCTTCCTCCCGGGGAAGGACTGCCCGTTCCATGATCTCGCCATCACGGTTGACAACTCCATTGTGTCCTCCTCCCAGAGTGCGAAGAGCCTTGGCGTGACCCTGGACAACACCCTGTCGTTCTCCGCTAACATCAAGGCGGTGACCCGATCCTGCAGGTTCATGCTCTACAACATTCGGAGAGTACGACCCTGCCTTACACAGGAAGCGGCACAGGTCCTAATCCAGGCACTTGTCATCTCCCGTCTGGATTACTGCAACTCGCTGTTGGCTGGGCTCCCTGCCTGTGCCATTAAACCCCTACAACTCATCCAGAATCCCGCAGCCCGTCTGGTGTTCAACCTTCCCAAGTTCTCTCACGTCACCCCGCTCCTCCGCACACTCCACTGGCTTCCAGTTGAAGCTCACATCTGTTACAAGACCATGGTGCTTGCCTATGGAGCTGTGAGGGGATCGGCACCTCTGTACCTTCAGGCTCTGATCAGTCCCTACATCCAAACGAGGGCATTGCGTTCATCCACCTCTGGCCTGCTGGCTCCCCTTCCTCTGCGGAAGCATAGTTCCCGCTCAGCCCAGTCAAAACTGTTCGCTGCTCTGGCACCCCAATGGTGGAACAAGCTCCCTCACGACGCCAGGACAGCGGAGTCACTCACCACCTTCCGGAGACATTTGAAACCCCACCTCTTTAAGGAATACCTGGGATAGGATAAAGTAATCCTTCTACCCCCCCCCCCCCCTAAAAAAAAAAAAAAAGATATTGTAAAGTGGTTATCCCACTGGCTATAGGGTGAATGCACCTATTTGTAAGTCGCTCTGGATAAGAGCGTCTGCTAAATGACATAAATGTAATGTAAATGTAAAAACAGTGTGATGTTGTGAAACTCTACGCTCTGCTGCCCCCCTCAGGAATGAGGTAGAACTGTCCCTGGCACCACTGGAGCCTGAGTACTGTTTGGAGCAGGCCATGAACGCCATCCTAATAACCAGCCCCGGTCTGCATGCCACGCCTCACCTACGTGCCCGTCATCTCCCGAGCACGAGTACACACATTGACTGAAAAAAACTTGAATGATCACCCACTCACTCGTCTTCGTTACTTCCTTGGAGCAGTGCGGAGCACCTCGACATTGGTCTCTCCACGCCGTCCTGTTCTGGGCCAGGTCCCAGGATGATGTGGTGTTGAGTCCCAGGTTGTGTAGGTGGTCCTTCAGTTGGTTGGACCATTTGTCACCAGCCGCATATGACCTATACAGGGTCAATACAGACACACAGGCATTCATCAGAACACATAAACATGAGCCCTGATGGCTGGTGAAACCTCAGAACTATAATATATTTATTATGGGTGAAACAAGATAGGCATACTATATCAAACATAGTGTTTGTACACTACACCCTGACACGATACAGCCAGGTTTAAACTTTGACCTGTTTAACTGCACCCTTCTTCCTCTTCCTGCAGGCTGTTGCCGTGAGAGTCCACCATGGTGACCTATCGGTTCATGGGGTCAGACAAGTGCATGTACCTCTTCATCGAGAGCAAGTGGAACAAGCTGACCAATGGAGAACATACCCTGATCGCAGCTAACTAACTCTCCCTGTAGACTCAGTCTCTACAGATAAAATCTAAGGGTGGGTTTCCTAGACTCATATTAAGCCTAGTCTTGGACTAAAATGATACATTGAGCATGCTTTTTATTCCAGTAGGAGGCTTAGTCTATGTCAGGGAAACCAGCCCTGAGTGGATAAACAAATAGTTTATGGGATAAAAACTATATGATGGGGAAATAAAATGACCATGGTCTTTTTCACACTATTCTCCCAATCCCAACTGTACTACTCTTACGGCTTAATGCCTTCCAGTGTAGTCCAGTCAAAGGTCAGCCTGCCTTTGTTACACTTATTTCCAGGCTGGTTTGAGCAGGCCATGGCCAACCAACGATGCCCCTCGACTGGTTTAAAGGCAGGCTGGCACCCTAGCTCCTGTTCAGTTCGCTTTAAGCAACCCAAGTTGTGCTGGAACCGTGCTGGAGAGGACAATGTAAACAAAACAAAAAACCTGAGACAGCACAGTAAGGTTCGGGTTGGCAAGATAGTGTGAAAAGGTTATGTGTGACACTGAGCACCAGAAGTGGTCCTCTGATTGCATGTGATGGAATACCAGTAATGGTCATTGGCCAGCAATGAAGTCTTGCAGGACAGGGTGGTTGTACCATGTGTTTCTGACAGGTCAATAATGTGTCAGCCATTTGTTTGGCTTATTACACTAAACTGTTTATATGGAGTAAAAACATCCACTGTTGTCAAAGTAAACCCACTGTGTGACTGGTTGGTTGTTCTCCCATTGATATCACATCTGTATAGGGCTAGACTCGCTTTGCCAGAAACACACGTCTGTTGAGAGACTAGTTTAGACTTACAGTACATATCCAGTCCAGAAAGTACCCCCCAAAATGTACCCTTCTCTATCGTCTACCATTTTCTCTTGGAACATGAGGGCACATAAGATGAACAAAAAAACAACAACTGATGGTTTAGTTTTGTGCGTGATAGCATACAAGTTTTACTTACATTTCATGGGGAGCAGAGAGGAGGTGGTTTGACACTGAGGGAGGGACGATAGGGGGAGAGAGTGGGGATATCGTGCTGGGACTGTATGCAACACAGACTTATACTGCCCCGACACCTCTGACAGTTGGGACAGACAAAATCACAGGACATCACACACGCTACACACACGCTACACTTAGTCACAAAACCTTCGTAGCCCTACATGGTAATGTAGATAAACACTGTTCACTTGTGGTGGTTGTTGTTATAAAGCACTCCAGGAAAATCAACAGTGGTTCGCTAGCTGCATCCTATCCTTCTATGGGGTCTCATACTTCACAAGTAAATGCTATTGTAACAACCAGACCTGGGTTCAAAAGCTATTTTAAATCATTTCAAATACTTCAGCTAGGCTTGATTGAGCTTGCCTGGAACAATGGAATAGAGGCAAAACTGCAAACCCCGCCCATCTGGCACTCCTAAAGCTAAAAGTATTTGAAAGATTTCAGTTTTTTAACCCAGGTCTGCTAACAACCCCCCAATAATTCCAGGGTCAAAGAAGAAGAATAAAACAACGTTTAAAAATAAGAGAAAGGTCTCATTTACAGAAAAAAAGGGAAAAGAGACAAAATGCTTCTCCTCAAAAGCTGATTTTCACAGTTATCATATTAAACATTATTCCATCTTATCTCAACAGAGCAGAATTCCATTATATCGGATATGATGCAGCAATTTTTTCTATCAAGCAACAAAAAAAGAATGAATAATCTGTACAATTAAACAACATCAAGGAGGAGGAAATAAATGTAATTTTTCTTCTATCAATCTTGTTTAACTGAACATTTTGGAACATTTAATATAATATAAACACTAATGATGGCTGCCCTCAGCTTCCTGTAGAATTCTAAAACAGCCTATCAGAACACAGTGTTAGTTTTCTTTTAGTGCTTCTTTCAAACAACCAATGGTGTGCGTCTGTCTACACAGTGCCATCCAGAGTCTGTTGTCCCAAGGTGCTCGAGTTAGCCTGTTTGATGAGGAGAGAGTCACTGCCCTCCATGTCCTGTTTGCCACACCTACAGAAACCCAACACAAAACAAATGAGCGTTACCAAGTCATACGGACCAAGTTCTCAGGTTGGAGGGAAACTAGGATTTCTGAAAAGCTTTTGAAAAGTTTCTGGAGTTTTGCAACCCTAGAAAATAAGACAAATATATTAAACTGTTATTATTCAATCTCAATAATAGTGTTATCTTATTGGTCCTCATCTGACCTATCAGAGAGTGGTGCGTTCCCTGTCCTGTCATTGGTCTGCTGCTGGTGCTGGTCCAGCTCTGACAGAATCTTCAGGATATTCAAGGCAGCCTGTAGACAGAGGGAGGATGTGGAATATTTTATGTAGCCTATATCATAATTTCCCTATTGCTTGTGCCTGTATATGTCTGATTTAGAGCATCAGGGTCGTGTTCAGAGGGCACAGGTGAAACAGGGAGGTACTTTCTGAACATGTCCAATATGCTTTTTTCCATAGCATTTTTTTTTTTTAGCTACAGTGTGCCCTAATGAACAAGATCCTGGTCTAAACACTAGAGCTGCTTCAGTGTGGTTGTGTGCGAGTCTCACCATGTCGTGACAGGACTCCACGTCCTTGCCAATGCCATGGCTGATGAGGGGGGGCTGGGAGGAGCAGTTGATCAGCGATACAAATTCATTCTTGTTGTTTTTGGGGAAGTCTTTGTATTCCACCTGCAAGAAAAGCAACAGAGGATAGTAATACTAACTTTAACACTACAAAATACATTAATACAGTTGTATTCAAAGTCGGGGTCGCGACCCCCCCCCCAAAAAAAAAATTATGTGTACATATTGTATGGGACAATATACTAACGTTTTTGAGAAAGATCATTTTAAGGTTATTTGTTGATGAAAAAAATCAGAATTTAGCGATTTTAAGGTTGTGTCACTAGAATTGGGGTGGGGTGGAGTGGAGTAGCGAGAAATTAGTGGGAGAAAAAATTATTTCCGCAGAATATCTGGCGGGAAGAAAATGTGGTCCCCGCTGAAAAAGTTTGAATACCACTGCATTTATAAAAAGTTTCATTGTGTGTGTGTGTGTGTGTGTGTTTGTCCATGTGCGCACACATGCATGTGCACCTGTGTCTATGACTACCTGTAGTCCCTGTACGTTGGCCAGGTAGCGCAGCAGTTCGGAGGGTCTGGTCAGGAAGCCATGGGGTAGGCGTTTGTGTGTGTTAACGTACGTGTGTGGGTGTGTGTGTGTGTACCTGCAGTCCCTGTACGTTGGCCAGGTAGCTGAGCAGTTCGGAGGGTCTGGTCAGGGGTCCATGGGGTACTAGATGACCCACACTGTTCTGGCTCTTCAGAATGGTCTCGGCGGTCAGGGAGGTACCAGCGTACAGCAGCTCATTTGCGATGATGGCCGTCAGAGTGGCCTTAATATAATAATAACAATACTGTTTATTTGCATAGTGCTTATCTTGATAATCAAAGACACTTCTTCATCAAAAGATTCAAGAAGTAAAAGAGAACATCACAGGACTAAAATAAACATACAAACTGTGAGGTAAAAGACAGCCGAGCTAAATTAATACCATCAAGGCTAATGTCAAAAACTAAAACACAGGCACACACCTTGGCGTGGTTGGCCCGGGGACCGTAGTCCTTGTTCTGGTGCCCCTGGCTAGGGCTGGCCCCTACAGCCTGGGCCACCTCGGGCACCATGAGCAGGATGCCTGCTGGGAGCTGCTGGTGGCTGAGGAAGGGCAGGCGGTAGTCCTCCTCCTTGGAACCTGAGAGATGGGGGTGGCCAGAGACATAATCATGTAAAACACAGGGAAGGAAGGAGAACACGGAATGGAACACCCATGTAATGTAAAAGTATCCCATGTTCCAAAATACTAAATCTGTCAGCCTGCACAACACTCTGGAGGAAGTTTGTGGATTACCTATGCTCCACAAAGAGCCAAAAGGGTTTAAGTCAAGTAAGTAAAATCTCTCATACCAAATCCAAACGCAAAGTGTACTGCATAAATCTGAGTACATATCAAAGTATGTGTAGTTTCAACCCTGCGCCTGAACCACTCACCCAGCGACCGGCTCTCCTCCACAGAGCCCGGCTCAAAGAAGGTCACTTTCCTCCCGTCTCCATTTTTCTTCAGTGGAACCTTGGGTCACATGATCAACAGAAAGAATACACGTCAGTTGGCGGCTCAATGATCATTCAAGTCAATACAAACTATCTCTGCTGTGTACTACTGGCTAGATAAGCACATGAGTGGGGTCTAACTAAACCAGTGGTCTGGATTGGATGCCTCTGGTGGCTTTTGGGGACCTACTGTACCTTTTCGTCCGTTTTGAGCGCAGGTTTGTGGAGCTGAGGCTGAGGCACTTTGAAACCTAGAAGCTCCAGCATCTTCTCTGCTGCGTTCTTCTTCGCTACCTTCTTACTGGGGCCCAAGCCCTCCGCACACTGATCACACACCGTCACCTGGTGACCACAACCACAGGTCAGAATGAGAGAAAAATTGGTCCCCAATCCCAAATCAACCATAGACACTAGGGAGATCTGAGAGGACTAGCCTAGATAGGCATACACACTATGGTGCTAGCACCACATTGCCTTCTGATAGGCTAGGTGTCGTGTTTGCCATATTGCTCACACCTGTCCAATCCCCTCAGACCTCCACAAGTGCCCTAGGCCGAGAGTACGGGGTTGATTTGGTCAAGAGCAGGTAGTGGTAGGCTATGTGCCAGGCCCAGGGACTCCTGTCTCACCTGCATAACAAACTCCCTGCGTCTGGGCAACCCCCTCTCTGTTAACATGCTGTACTCTGGTTCCTTCTCTTTCTTAGCCTGCTGGATCTGAGCCAGTCTGCTGATGGGGTTCATGCCCTGCCCATATTCTGGACTGGTCTGCAGCTGGAAGGGGCGGGAGGGGGGGAGAGATGGGGAGAGAGTGGGCATTACACACAAGAACAGGTAGCTTAGTAGGTAAGAGCGTTGTGCCAGTAAGCGAAAGGTCGCTGGTTCTAATCCCCGAGCCGACTAGGTGAAAAATCTGTCGATGTGCCCTTAAGCAAGGCACTTAAACCTAATTGCTCCTGTAAATCACTCTGGATAACAACGTCTGCTAACAACAACGTTTTTTTTTTATAAAACAAACATTCCTATAAAACAATTTTCCAACCCTCCAAAAGCTTTCCCCATCACCCCTCCTCTCCCTTCTGTTGCCCTTTAAAAATGAACAATGGCCATCTTAGAAGCCTTTGTTTTTTTTACGATGTATAGTACTTTTATTCACTGGTAGCTAGGAAGCTAATTTCCAGTCTTCGATAATTACGATGCTCTACTGCTCTCTACTCTACTCTCCCTGACATCATCCCCCTGGTCCTCTCACCTTAATGATGGACTTGGTCTTCTTCTTGATGCGTGCCGGCTGCATCTTCTCCAAACTTGGGGTCAGCTGGGGCAGTCTCCTCAGTTCCTCCAGCACCACTGTAGCTGCAAGCTTCTTAGCGATCTTCTTACTCTTGCCCTCACCCTCACCACAGAACTCCCCCACCACCACACGCACCATGAAGCTCTTCATGTGGGGAGGACCTGCCTCCTTCAGAACCTGTGGGGCAGAGGAGGGAAGAGGTTAGGGAAAGAAAATTAGAAAAAGTATTGGAAAGGTATATCCTCAGGGGAGAGAACATAATTAGTTCCACTGTATAACTGGACTGTTAGTTGAGCAAATGCAGGTCTAAAGCCTACCTCAAAGCTGACAGGCATGTTCCTCTTCAATGCGATCTCAAACACCTGACTGATTTCTGATTTGTTGAGGTTCTCTTCTGTGTCTTCTCCATTCATCTGAAATTAAATAGTTTGTATCAAAACATTATATCTGACAGCTGTGTATGTTGCAGCAGAGTGGCTATATGATGCAGCGGAATTGCTCTGTGTGGCAGTATTGAGTAAAATATGTGCCCTTCCTTCATGTTGTGAAGCAGACCTGTGTAGTGATCCATATAGCAGGTGTTGCCCTGTGGGCAAAATACCAGAAATGTTCCCAAACTTTCACCCAACTTTTTCCAGGAATTCCAGTTGGAGTATTCCCAGAAACAGAAAGGAATAAGCAGAGACTGTTCCAACCCTAGTGTTTCCTCCCCAGTTCTGACCTCAGGCAGCTGCTGCAGCAGTATGGGCTCCTTCTGCAGAGTCTTCAGGGCCTTGGAGGCGGCATCGTGTTTGGCGAGCTGCCGCGTACGCCCCTTTCCGTGGAACTGCTGGCCCCCGATGTTCAGCTCCATGTGGTACAGCACCGGCCCCACCGGGGAAAATGGGTAATAGTACCTGACCACACACCAAGAAGACAGGAGATGCTCAGGTATAGCTTTTACTGACTGACTGACTTACCTAATCATGCTGATATAAACGCCAGCCTCCTCGCCTTACACTGGACTCCAATAAACACCTGGGCTATTAATTGAAGATTTACAATGAATCCCCCCCCCCCCCCCAGAAAAACGAGTGGACATACTGTTGCATGGAGCGTTGGTAAGGCCCCGGGGCCCTGATGTTGTAGTTGAAGCTGGGTGGTCTCATCCCGGGGTAAGGGTCTATGGGCTTGTACATGGGCTTCATCCCTAACTTCATACAGAGGGAATTCAGCTCCACCGTTTGCATCATGCAGTCTACTGTGGTAGGACACACAGAAGAAACAGAAAACACAAACATAAAACATTACAGAACAATAGGGACCAAAACTTTAATACACCTAGTGATCAAACTCAAACCCTATATAATGTAGACTACTTAACGCCACTGACTATCAATGTTTCCCCGATCATGATACTCAGCAACTCAAAGTGATGACCTGAGAGCCTCTATAAGAAATACACACATTTATATACACTGCCCACACAGGGCCCGGTGTGCTGGGTTCTTGCCTGTGTTGTTGCGGGGGTTGTTCCTCATGCTAGGTTTGGGCAGTGTGGTCTGGGCCAAGGCTGTGGAAGCTGCAGAGTGCTGGGCCTTCTTTATACTGGTCCCCTCTGCCTCCCAGTGCTGATCCCCCAGCGATAACCGCACTGAGAAGATCTGGGGGAGGAAGGAAACAGAGAGACAGAAGAGAGAAGTAGATAGGGATAAATCTCTGTTATAAGTCTTAAAGAGCAGGAAGGTAGACATAAAAAGCACAGTGATGACTGATCTTTCTAGGGTTATGTTCAGTAGGCACAAAAGGCCAGAAATGGTGAGGCACTATCTGAACTTGTCCAACAAAAAACATTTGTTTTTGTTTTCAGTTGCAAAACCTTTTGCTACAGTGAGTGTATCCTAATAAATATGACCTAGGTTTGCTAGTGAGTGCCAGTGGTTGGGTTGTTGAGTTACCTTGGAGTGAGCTGGTCCTTGCTCACAGAGCAGCTTATACTCCGGCTGGATCTTATTGAAACGGGCTAACTCATTCACCAGACACATAGGGGTCTTCTCTTTAGGGTTTGCCATGTTAGATACTAAAAACAAACAAACAAAAACAGATATGTCCATTGAGAGACACACACCGACAGACAGCTTTGACACACACACACACACACACACACACACAGACCTGTGGAGGTGGGACTGAAGGGAGTGGCTGAGCCCAAGGGCAGGGCTGAGCTCCGGAGAGGATGACTGGCACTCTCAGAGGGCAGGGGGCTCGAGGCACAGGGGATGCTGTACCCTGGCTGGGGTTGAGACAGCTGCTGCATGGGGCTGGCAGCAGCGCTGGACATAGGGTTACCTGGACACTGGAACTGGGACATACTGGCTGGTTGGGTTTGGGTGAGTCAGGCAGTAGGCTCAGGTTGAGGTGGGTGCTTTTCAGTGCAGCAGCGATAGACGTTTAGGGTCTATTTGATTTTGAGGTGAATGACTGCAAAGCTCTCCCTGAAAAGAGGATAACAAAGAGAATGGTTTAGAGTGTTTGTTTTGGGGTAGCTTGTTACCTGCATTTTGAGGTTATGAGATGATGCGACATTTGCATGACTACAGCAAAGCCCACTGTCAGTGCCATGCACAACTGGCTTTCAGGGGCCTTTGTTGATTCCGGCCAACAGTGACAACAAGACAGAGCAATTAAGAAGTTGCAACACCCATGCATGAAATGGTCATATGGGTGCTGTGATTTTGCATCAGACATAAAACATGAATGAATGGATTGCAATACATCAATACAAATAACCTTCGAACGACAGCTCTTTACTATGTTTCCCTGCAATATGGCTAACTTAATCAGTATAACTTAATACCCAACTTGGTAAGAGGACAAGTTTAGAAGAGTGTGTCGTTTGAAGGTTCTTTGTAAGGCGTGTTCTGCTAGCTACTACTTAGCTAGCCAGTTAGCTTGCTAACTAGCTCTGTCTGGCAAGCTGGCTAACTTCGTTTCATATCATATTACTATACCTACTAGTAGCTAGCTGGTGTATTTTTTGCAAAAACGTTAAGTGTCATTGATTAATTCTGGTTGTCTATACAAGTTATTGAGGTTGTGCCATTTGTTTGCACGCATGTCAAGTACCGGTAGATAGCTAGCCTAATATTAAGCTAGATAGCCAAGCTGGCTAGCTAGCTAAGTTTATCTAATTATCGAGGCGACGTCAATACATTTCACACTCATGGCGTTTGTATTTGAATTTTAAATGTGCTTTGAAAACATAACTAGCTACAGTATAGTTATATTTTGCAATACAACGTTTGCATCCGGCATAGCTACATATGAAGCACTGACCTTATAAATGAACGATCCGAAGCCGCAAGCATAGCTATCTAACGTTAGCTAACTCCTGCAGCAACTGATGGATGTCCGGCTAACATTTAGCTAGCTAAGCTAGCTTGGCTAGTCAGAAGAGTCGTCTAATAAACCTCACCTCGTTATCTTTCTGTGCAGTTCTGTTACTCCATTTGGATACGTTGTATCGGTTTGTTTTTGTTCCAATTGTGTAGGATTTCCGTGTGATTTTGGATCAAAATGTTTCTAGTGAAGAGGTGGGGGAAAGGCAGACAAGGCAAACACTAAAGAGAATGGCCCAATCTTAGCTGTCTCTTCCGGGAAATGACATCGTTCAGCTAGTAGGAAGTCTGCCTGCAAAGTGGACTACTATGTAGCTAATGAATGGACATAGATATTTCAAAGTATTGACATTTCAGACATTTAGTGAGTTCACGTCTGTTAGCCACAGACAAGCACATCCATAGCTTCAATAAAGGCTCTGAAACCTTTTGTGAAGACTCCATATAAAAGTGGCCACACCTAGGCCTGTATATTATATGTGGGATATCTCCCATTATAAACCTTGTGGTGCATGGGTTAATCAAAACAGACAAATCAAATGAAAACTTAAATGTCCTCAGCAAATTTATTTTTGTCAGTGACTGACCATAAGCTGCTAAGAACATGAACTTACATTGAGAAATCTTCACAACCATGATACAAAATAAAATCACACAAACCTAAGCTTATTCTGCTCTAAAAAATATAAAATCCATGATTGATTCACTATAAAATATTGCTTCTCTAGGACCTAGTTATTCTTCCTTTGTCCATTCCAGGATGAGGACAGTGAGTGAGAGGTCGTGTTCCAGGTTGACTACATTGCAGACGTTTGCATTGAATCAACCAATGGTTTCGTGCCATATCATATGATGTGGTTAGCTAATATGTTAAACACCTGTCCAGGTATTTTGGAGATCTGGCAGTTGTCTGCAATGTAGTCAGCCAGGAACACGGACAGTGGTTAGAGGTTTTTATAGGTTGTACGCCTGACGTATGTTCAGTGAGTCTCGAAGCATCAGGTCCCTCAGGCGCCACAGTGCGTCTGCCATTGTCGTGTGGGCTCCCTTGCTCTTCAACCAATGGGAAGGGAGCCTGCTCTCCTGCTCTTTGGACAGGTGGACATCTCTCCTACGTGCTGTGGAAATATAACACTTTACCCATCTCGCTCACAAGTCATAACACACCCACAAACAGAACAGTCCGACAATTTCAAGAGAAAGTTAGAACACAAAACACATGGGAGTACAGTGAGAAGGAAATTGTTGTAGTTAATTCAGTATGCTGCAGGACAGGTGCATGGAAAGAGAAGGCAAATGCAGTACAGAAGAACAGCAAATTAGTGAGTAGAAATATACCTTTGAGAGATTGGTCCCACTTGCTGACAGTGTTGTTCTCTGCGTTCAGGCCTTCAATGTACTTGAGGTAGGCCTCAGAGTGGAGTACCCTCTGGGTCTTGGGCGGTGGAGCCACGAACATGGGGGTCATGGGCTGGAGGTGGGAGGGCTGCCCTAGCTGGCCCATGCCTGGGTAGGGTGGAGGGGCCTGCATCCCAGGCTGAGGGAGATACAGGAAAACAATAACTTTTCCACTGCATTTAGGTTCAATAACATATATGGAACTGATGGAAATTCCAAACAGGGGAATTATACATAACATGCAAATTGTTCCAGATGATAGAAAACAGTATCAGAGTGCAGTAGCTCATTGGTAGTCATAAGTTCG
Organism: Coregonus lavaretus; assembly: GCF_964263955.1. NCBI lineage: Eukaryota > Metazoa > Chordata > Actinopteri > Salmoniformes > Salmonidae > Coregonus > Coregonus lavaretus. The sequence continues at coordinate 40,286,562 of NC_139995.1, forward strand.
ACTTTTACCTGTTGCATGTAGTGGTGGCCTCCGGGACTTCCTTGCATGCCATTCATACCAGGACCCATCATACCTATCACAAAAACGAGTTCCCACACACAATCGTGACAAGACGGCAAGCACTGTTGCACGAGGGTAATAGTTGCTGCACGATACATTCATAGTATAGGCTATATAACATGGTGGATGTGCATAGAATGCATGCTGTAGAATAAATGTGTGATCTTTACAGAAACTGGTGAGATAGAGGGTTAGTTGTAGTCATATCTCCACATGCATTACATGTTTGTTCATGTGTTAATTGAGGTGAACATGGATTCCGATGTTTGAGAGAAATTAGATATGCGAGTAGATAGAACAGAGTAAGTGTGTAGAGGAGACGTAAAGGACGGTGGAACCCCTGTAGTGCTTGACGGACTGACCGAAAGGTAGTCGCACACTATATAGCTACGATGCAGAGCATCTTCTTTTCAAACTGTCTGTCCACCAGGCAGTCAAGCACTACAGGGGTTCCACTGTATTTTACCTCTATACACTACCTTCTTTACTTTCAATGTGTTTTGTTCTGCCGCCTGCACCTCGCCAACTCAGGTGTGCACTTTTCCATCTTCCAACAGATAGACATATAGACCATGTTTGGCAGCCTGAGTGGTCAGTGGGTCACCACAGCACAGCCTGTGGACCAGGTAAACCCCTCCAGCAGGAGAGACAGACACGACTGACTGCGAGCTACTGACTGACCAGGACAGGTGTGGCCTTGGCCTAGAGTGGACGGTGGGTGGTTGGGGGTCCTTACCCGGGTGGGGCATGCCAGGGTGGTACCCAGGCATACCTGGCTGGAAGTGTTGGGGGGGCAACGAGCCCATTTGGTGAGGTGGCATTGGGCCCATACCCAGCAAGCCCTCATAGGGGCCCTGCATGGGCATACCGTAGGGGGTGCCGTAAGCTCCCATCATGCCTTAGGAGGAGGAGGCAGGGCCAGGGGAACGGACAACAACATATCTATGCATAAGTGACATGCAACTGACATGCACTACATATTAATTAATGATTAAAAAAAGTTCAACCAGTTAGTAAGCAAATTAAGCATGGTGTTACTGTATATATCAACATGATGATGGAATGAAAGAAAAGGTTAAATAAAACAAACTCTTCTTGGTCATGCAGTTGATTTGGATCATGCAAACTGATTCAATGCATTTGATGCAAAACAAATTAAAAACGGATGGAATACTATAAAACTGTAATTAGCAGCAACATAAACAAAAACAACCACAGCCTATAATGAGGATGCAGTTGAAAGGCACTGGACAATTTTTAAATGGCCAATTTTCAGATAGGAGAAAAGGGTAAATAAATAAAGGTTGAATCGTTTTAGCAGTCCAGTTTCATTATTTCCCGGTAGCTGCTAAGTCCCAAGCGAGCGTGCTGTCTCCCTGAATCCCAAATCAGCCCCTACTTTCTAGGCACGTACAGTACCAGTCAAAAGGTTGGTGCTGCATCAGATGACCTGGCCTTCACAATCACCCGACATCAACCCAATTGAGATGGTTTGGGATGAGTTGGACCGCAGAGTGAAGGAAAAGCAGCCAACAAGTGCTCAGCATATGTGGGAACTCCTTAAAGACTGTTGGAAAAGCATTCCAGGTGAAGCTGGTTGAGAGAATGCCAAGAGTGTGCAAAGCTGTCATCAAGGCAAAGGGTGGCTACTTTGAAGAATCTCAAATATATTTTGATTTGTTTAACACTTTTTTGGTTACTACATGATTCCATGTGTTATTTCATAGTTTTGATGTCTTCACTATTATTCTACAATGTAGAAAATAGTAAAAATAAAGAAAACCCCTGGAATGAGTAGGTGACTTTTGACTGGTACTGTATGTAGATCTGTGTGCTAAGGGGCTTGTGGTTGATTTGGGATTCACTGCCTGTCTCTGCGAGTAAGGGGTTACCTGGACCAGGCGTCATTCCCATCATGGCCCGTACTGGGGTACCTGCTCTAGGGGACGCTTGCTGCTGGGCTGCCCTCTCCCTCTCCTGCTGCTCCACCACCTTGGCTGCCCGCTCTGGAACAAACAGTAACATGCATGCTTGGATTCACTCATAACGCTAACATTGAAGGGTCATTACACTCCAAAATCAAAGTTTGTCAGATGTTTGGCATGGGATATGGACTACTTCGTGACCTGAAAAAATGTATTATGGAGTGTAATAATGTCCCTTTAAATAATGACATTGTCACCGGACTGGTACAATCCGATTCTGATTGCAGATCTCAACCAGTGCATGAATCTACTAGTGTAACTAAAAGGCTCTGTATATACGCCTCAGTACTAGCATGCTTCCCCCTGGCCTTCCTACCTTCATACTCTACTTTCTTGGGAGCCTCCAGGTTCCTCCACTCGGTTCCCACCAGACGGCTGAGCTCCCCGAAGGAGAAGTCAGGGTGGCGGGTCTTGATGACCGAACGCATCTCACTGCTGAACAGGATGTAGCCGCTCATGTTCATCTTCCTCTTGGCTCCGTCCTTCTTAGACACACCCTTCGCCTTGGGCGTGGACTGAAGAGAAACAGGGGGTAGACGGGTCAATCAACAGTAACACCTTCAGTATGTTAATGAATTCAAGCTCAAGTCCATAAAAATTGAGAGGCCCTGGGTAGTGACGTCTGGTAGTGATGTACACTTTGGTTTTGTAGGGGTGTGTGAAGAGCTTTAAGATCTTGGGGGAATGATGGTAATGGGTGTAAAATCTGGGTAGGGCTGTGTGTGATGCATGAGTGGCTGAATGGAGGGTTATGTGGGATTGGGTGTGTGTTTGATTGATTGGAGGTAAGATATTGACTTGTTGGGACAAAGGTGGGTGCATGGAGGTGGAGGGGTAAATCTGTTGAGGTGGGGTGTGTGGAAGGGTACAACATTTGGGCAAAGGGGGTGCGTGGGTGGAAGGTACAACATTTGGGCAAAGGGTATGGGTGCATGGGTGTAAGACCTGAGGAGGGGTGTAAGGCATGATGTCCAAATCGCTTGCCAGAGGGGTCTGCATTATGGGCATGGAGGGAGTCTCTGGAGCCTCGTCCTCATCCTCCAGGTCATCCAGATCCTCATCCCCCTCATCAATGTCTGCCAGCTTCAGCTCCAACTCTTCAATCTTCTTATCCAGCAGAGGAGACGGCTCCTTCTGGGGCACTATCAACTTCCTGGATATGGACCAATCAGAGAAGAGGGTTGATACCAGCTAGACAAGAAAATCATATATGCTATCTAATAAAATCTTTGGCTGCAGTTCGATTCTCTTCCCTTATTCTCCCTGAAGTGAGCAGAGCAGCTTTCTTAGCCTGTGTGTACACCGGTCCAATCCATAAGGGGGAGTGAATTAGTTCAGTGCACACTTAAGGGGAATGGGGAGAAATGGAATAGGGATTTTACCTGTTCTATGTTAAAGGCACAATCAGCAGTTGAAACTATAACAAAGCGTTCTACCGACCACCGGTTCTATAAAATAAATCAGAGATGCGGCTGGAGAAATGTAATCACTCAAATTTATAGACAGAGCTATGCATGCAAGGACTGACCATCAATGTTATTAAAATGATAGTTCTAACCATGTTATGAGGCTATACAGTGTTTGTTTACATTTACTTCGTTTACAAACATTGGAGTAAAAAAAGCTTATATTTTGGGTTCTGATGCTGTACGACAGTTGAACTAAGCTCATGAGGCATGTATAAATTATATTCTTCAAGAATCAATGGGTACATATCATTAATGTATGTCCAAAATGGATGTAGCAACTGCCGATTGCCCCTTTAAATGTTCAGTATGTGAGTGGCTCCCACCTGAAGTAGTAGACCTCATCATCCACCACCTTAGCGTGGAGGGAGAAGCGCTTCAGGCCTTTAAACTTCTTCATCTGCTTCTCACTCTCAATGTAGCGACTCTCACACAACAACACGTCCTCCTCAGACACCTCAGTGGGCCGACACGACAGGTAGTCCTTAAAGGACGACACCACACATTTACCTGCAGGAGGGAGTGATGGTTAATTACAGGACCATTCCAGGGGGTGCTTTATGTCTGAAACGGTTTTCAGAGACTAGTCGGGCAAATTGTTGATCATGTAAACAGCAATAATGTATGCATTTTGTGTGTAGATTGAGTATTTGCATGTTGAGTGGAGTGCTGAAGCCTAGTAAAAGTGGTACGGTACCGATGACGCAGGTCATGGGACATGTCTCCTCCAGGTTGCTGAGGAACACCTCTCTCTTGTAGAACATCCTGGTGGGCTCGTGTGCCGTCTCCTCTGGGTGGATGAAGATGGGCCCGAAGAAGAACGCTGCTCCGTCACGCACCCACAGCTTCTCTATCCTGTTACAGCCCAATGAAAACAGGACTGTTAGCTTCCTAATGGCCACATTCACAGACCTAAACCACATTTCCATATTGAAAACAGAAAGCTGGCTCTTTCAATTCATATTTCTGGGATTTCTCACATCCCCTCCCCTCGGACCTTGTTCTTCAATACATTTTGAGAAGGAGGCGAGAGGAGAGGATGCAAGGATTCGACTAAAGAGTCTATCACATAATCAATACATTACAAAGAGTTATGAAGATAAATACTAGAAGGTTTGATTGACATACCTGCCGATGCGTGGTTTAACGAGCTCATGTGACTGGACGTAGACACAGTCTCCCACCTTCAGCCACATGTTGTTGTAGTGGAGCTGGTCATAGTACTGACAGCCTTGCTCCCCTCCAGTCATCTCCACTGGCACATCCTCACGCTCCTACACACAGTCACATAGTAGGAGAGCACACACTCAGTAACACTGGTACAGTGTTGGCACCCCAACAAAAATATTCAGCTTTACCCATCTAACAACACCTTTTTTACACCTTTTACACTAAGTGTACTGTGCTGACTCAAATTTCCTTTCACATTGTCATTTCCAGCACAGCAACTATGGTGGAAGCTTAACCAGTACAGTGTGGCTCAGTTTAGCTCAGCTCCGTAATATGGAATGAGTATTTATTACATTCCAATGTTTAGTGCTATTTATTATGAAATTGGAGGTAAGTGCCCACTGAAGAGTTACCTTACAAGTACAGTAATTGTGGTGTTCTTATTTGTGATGGACATGTCCAATAAGCAGGACAACTGCATTTCACTCTGTAAAATAATGCTCAGACTTCTCACCTTGTCGACGATGCTGCGGCTGCCGTTATCAGCCACGGCCAGCAGTTTCTCCTGATCACGTTTGGCGTACATGGAGGCCACCCGGACAACGGGCAACGGCACGTCCCGAGGGACAAACCTCACGGCGGCTGGCACGGCCCACATCTTGATCTTTTTGAAGGCCTTGTTCCTGGCAGAGTAACGGGACTCACAGACATACACGTCCTCTGGTCTGACTCCCTCAGGCTGCAGCTTGAAGTAATCCTGTAGAGAGGAAGCACACAGATAATCACTGTGTTGGAGGGGATACATTTAAAGCAAGGCAATGGCAGAATGGCTAATCTTCATCACATAATGAGAAGTTATTTGGAATACAAGGTGATTTGTAGATCAGTGACTCTGAGCAGTCCGACTGAAATGTAGTATATCTCAAAACACAAACAATATAACTACTACATATGAGAGGGATGTTGCTTCAAATGCTGGTTGAAGAGGTTTGCAGACTAACTTCAACAGAAACTCTACAGGGGCAGTCAGTAATGATGGGCGGGGGGGTACAGATACATCTCGGGATATCATATTTGATGATATATCGTATCTTTTTGAAAATATTGCGCTAGTTGGCTGTACCTGCATAAAAACATCAAAATAGGGAGTTTTCAGCACTTATTTCAATGACTGATCAAAACGTGTTTCCATTTGCTCTCCCTTGTCCCTCTAATCAAATCAAATCAAATTTTATTGGCCAAATGCGCCGAATACAACAGGTGCAGACATTACAGTGAAATGCTTACTTACAGCCCTTAACCAACAGTGCATTTATTTATAAAAATAAAACAACAACAAAAAGTGTTGAGAAAAAAAGAGCAGAAGTAAAATAAAATAACAGTAGGGAGGCTATATATACAGGGGGTGGCGAGCAATATGTTTGGAACATCGAATCACAATAAAATCACAGTATCAAATCGCAATACATATCGTATCGGCACCAAAGTATCGTGATAATGGCGTATCGTGAGGTCCCTGGCAATTCCCAGCCCTAGCAGTCAGTGTATCTTTAATTACAAATTACATTACAATTCGGCTCAAATAACGATTTTATCTAATCCAATAGATGAGCATAACATTTCAATTGAATTACATACATCTATGGTGCAGGTGTGTGTATTATCAGAACCGTTCAGATTGATAGATGGCCTTACCTTGACAAACATGACCATGCATTTGCCCAGTATCTTGCTGACTGGTACTTTATTGAAATAGTCACTCTTGAAGACCTCTTGCTGGAGGAACTTGCGTGTGGCCAGATGGAAGGTCTCACTGGGCCTGTAGAACCAACAGCCATACAGCCACTTCTCACCTACACACATGGAAAAACAGAACAACACATTACTAACAGGAAAGCAGTAGTAGTGTGTGTGTGTGTGTGCCTCAAAGTTTGTATGTCTTGAAGTGTGTGTTGAGTTGGTTACCTGCTTCGTCCTCCCACAGGCGCTCAATACAGACGATGTGAGGCTTGCGGTTGGCCTCGGCTGGCTGCACGTAGACAAAGTCTCCCACGTGGTAGGTGCTGTTCTCGAAGCTGCAGTCCTGACTGTACGTCCTCTCTGGCCCTGTGCCTCCCCCAGCTGGGTCCTCAGCCTTCTCTCCCTCCTCTGGAAGCCACATAGAATATTATAATATATCTATCAACCTCACATTATAAACGCTTCAGAGTCAAAGTCACATCAATCACCTGCACTGACACACACCAGCTCAGAAAGAAATACACACCCGGCCACAACGCCATCTCACACAAACCTTTGTTCTCCTCCTCCCTCTTCAGTTTGTCCTCCTCCATCTCCTTGGGTACTTTCTCTCTCTTCTCCTGCTCCACGTCACTGTGCATGTGTTTGGAGGTGTAACTGAGAGCCGGGGAGAGGAGGATCTCTCCGTTCTTACACAGCTCATCTCTGATCTTTATAAAGAACTGCTGCAGCTCCACCGCATCCTCAAAGATCTCAGAATCTGTCCTGTGAAGGGACAGGGCAAGGCATGCAGGGTCAAAGGTTGAGGGTTCACGGGGGAGCTCAGTTAGATTTAACTTGGTTCCTGGTTTAAGTTGTCCATGTTTCAGCTTTCTATCAATACTGCAATCCAGAATCAGATTCATAAACTCAAACACAAAACAAAGAATCAGAAAGGTTGGAGAGCAATTCAAAGCGACAAAAGCCTTTCTAATGATGTGTAGACTACGTACCTGTGCAGGCGCCTGGCCTTCTCCAGCACCTCAAACATGTGCTCCTGGAACACGTCCAGCCTGCGGTAGCGTCCTCGCTCCACGTTGGCCCGGATCACGTCGAAGTTGAGCAGAGGCTTCTCTGGGCTGGCCGGGTCCTGTTGAGGTTAGTCGACTTAGTTTAGTGGTCGTTCAACATCATTAAAAGGTTCCTAAAAACACTTTTTATTAAAAACTCTGAATGACTGCCATTATAATAAACATGTCGAACAAGGTTGAATAAATAAGAATTTCTAAATGCTACACGTCTTTGTTTCAGTCTTAAAAAGAGTCTGACGTGAGGCCATCTGAGTGCCGATTTAGTTTTGCCTGTTCAATTACATGGACAGGGGGGACCTGATCCTAGATAAGCACTCCCACCCTGAGAAACTATGAATACGGCCCCAGGTAGGATATGGACGATCTCCTATCTCTTACCTGGGCAGGGATCTCAGCCAGTGAGTCGCTGTAACACCTCCCCTCCTCGTCTTGGTGCCCAAGCACAGACATAAACAGGTTCCTGATAAGCTCCCTGACTAGGGGCCCTACAGCGGGGGGCGAGCCGCCCTCCTCCACTCCCTCCTGCAGCCTGCGGGTCTCCAGGAGCACGCGGTGGAGAAGCAGAGCGTCGCGGTAGATCAGAGACTCTGGCTCGTTGTAGGTACATGCGTTGTTGAACATCAAGGCAAAGTCTTCCACCAGTGCATCCACGTCCTGATAACGGCCGCCCGCCATGTGGCTGGAGAACAAGAAGATGATTTTATTTATTTTCTATTGAAACAGAGATGTCTTTTTTGCTTTATTGGCTCCCAACCCCCAAAACACACACACAGAGGTTGGAGCACAGGGAGCACTTTAGGGGATAAGTACCTTGCTCAAGGGCACAACACAAGAAGATCATACATATAGGATACTGATACCAGAAACCCTTCAGTTGCTGGCTCACTCTGCACCAGATTTTCCCGTAGGAGATGGGATTCAAACAGGGCTAACATACAGTTCCTGGCCCACCTCTCTAACCTCTCAGCAACCTTACCTCTAGCTAGCCACACACACACAGGTTAGCCTCTAGCTTACCTGCGCAGGCGCTCCATGTCGATGGGCCTCTTGATGGTAGAGTAGTAGTCAGGCAGCTCAGCGCGGGACGGAAGGCGCAGGAATATGGTAGAGATCCGTCGCCCCCTTCCGTCTGTGTAGTTCCTCACAGCGTCATACAGCTCGTTGAGGCGCTGCTGCAGCGGGGTCAGGTATTTATTGGACTTCTTAGGAGACGCGCCACTCTTTCCTACAGAGAGAGATGATGGTGAAAAACATGCATGTGAAAAGGACTCAGGTGTTGGGGACAAGTATACACAAACTCCCAAAATATTTCTGTGACAATTTCCATGTAAATGTTATCAAAACAGCAAGATACATATAGCCTTTACTTTCTTGGTATTTGTTTTATACATATTTCAGAAGTGCTGTTATACGCCCATAGAAAATAGTCCAACATACTTAGTTTGAGCTTAGGAGATCCTATGTTGTCTGTGCCCTCCTCAGGAGAAGCTCCTAGCTCCTTCCTCCTGTCCTTCACTATCTTCTCCAGGATGTCAGCGTCATCATAAACCTTCACAGCAAAACACTAACATGTCATTCAACCCTCCCTCCCGTGTGTTGTAAATCTAGCCCAGGGTGGTGTTCATTGGGGCATACCATAGCAAAACAAAATTCTGTTTCTTATTGGCCAAGTTCAGGTAGTACCTCCCCGTTTTACTTTGTCTTATGCCTACTGATCACGAGCCAGGAAGTGAACCCTCTGACATGGCCCTGTGAGTGATTGGCAGTGGTCCTACCTGAGATCCCTCCTCGTTGTAGTGCCGTGCGTTGCGGAACATCAGCCTCATGTCGTCCATAAGGGCCTCTTCGGTGGCATAGCGCTCTGAGCGGACGTTATGCTCGATGGTCTTAAGATCCATGGGCTCCAGAATCACCTGGTAGTAGGGAGGAGTTAGGTTCATAGATTAGTCGATCCACGGCATCCGTTTCCATACCAACATTAGGGAATCAAAAATAAAAATGTAAGTCATATTTTCCATTGCTGGACCAAGATCTGTGTTTAAAATAAACAAGATTCTGCTTTGATTTAAAATATGTGGCGCTTTTCTCCACTGCAATAGGATGTCTAGTACGCCTCACTATATTCTGTTAGGAACACGTTAATTTTTTTAGCAACCACCAACTAGAGGATTGTGAAAACCTGGTGTTGATTCATGCCTACCTTGTAGTAGTCTGGGTAGTCCTTCTTGGAGGGCTTCACCATGAAAAGATCACAGAGCCTCCGGTTGGTCCCTGCCTCTCTGGCTTCAGTCACTGCAGCATACAGTGCCTTCATACGGTTCTTCTTCACATTCTTCTTATGGCTGCATGGCAAGAGGCATGGGGTTAGTACATTTTTTGTTGTTGTGAAAACGAACCTGAATCTATGTTTTCCTGTACAATCCCAGTCCTTCCAGGTGGTGCTGAAATTCTTTTAGCGAATACAACCACTGACTTTTTCCTCATCAATTGGCACATGCACATTTGCGCTGAGTGTGCAAAGCTGTCATCAAGGCAAAGGGTGGCTATTTGAAAAATCTCAAATATATTTTGATTTGTTTAACACTTTTGTGGTTACTACATGATTCCATATGTGTTATTTGATAGTCTTGATGTCTTCACTATTATTCTACAATGTAGAAAATAGTAAAAATAAAGAAAAACCCTTGAATGAGTAGGTGTGATAAGCGTTTTCAGAATTTACATTTTTTAAGTACCAACTGATGGGGACTCAATGTTCTTGCTAGCAAATCGTGCGACCAGTTATCAAAACTCAACTCCGCCTCGATATAAGAGAACGGAGTTGGGCGTTCCTCAGCTAGTAGGCCACCTGTACGTTGTAAGTGTTGCAAGCCTGATTAGCTTGACAAAGGGTCAACGTATAAGCAGGAGGGCAGCAGTTGTAGATAGACACAAAGAAAGTGAGAGTGAAAGCTATAGGTGGTTGACTTAGATGCAATCGTTGACGTCTCACACCATCTAGATGTGGTAATGAAAGAAGGCGAGAGAGAAGTGGTCGTACCTTTTCTTCTTGGTAGCACTGCCAGTTCCTGTGTCAGAGGACAGAATGCTGTCCTGATCCTCTTCATCACCTCTCCTCAACAGCTCCCTCTTCTTCAGCTGCAAAACATTAATTACATACCACAGTCAACAATACTGTACTCACCATTCAGTCTTTCTTCTTTTAAACAAAGAAACCCTACCATAATGTACATTTCAATATCTTGTATTCCTATAGCTGCATTCCCAACTCACCACCAGAAAGAAATCCTACCAGTGTACTCTGAATTACCGTTTATTATATTCAGCTCTTATCCTAAACAATCAACAGTATAAAAAGCCAGATAAGGTCCAAGCCCCTACTGACCAGCAGGATCTGCTGCAGCCGCAGGGCCCGTTTGAAGATGGCCGAGTTGGGCACGTTGTAGCGCTTGGCGTTCTCAAACATCAGAGTGAGGTCAGAGTCCATCTGCTCCACGCTCTGGTACTCCCCGTTCTTCATCTTCTCCCTGGGACAGAGGACAAGGAAGTTCATCATTCACTGAACAGATGGGTTTTATGTATATCCAAAATAGCAACAGGGGCTAGGCAAAAAGAAGGTCCAAAGAGTTTTGCTGCTCGCAAAAAAAGATCCCATTTGGGAGCAGCAAAACAGCGAGCGGACATCATCTTTTCCTCCATTTCATCATTCACTGACGTTAGCTACAAGGAGAACAACTCTCCATGTACAGTGCCTATAGGACGATAGTAGCCTATTCATACCTGATCTGCTGGAGGGCGATGGGCTGTTTGATCTGCTGGTAGTAGTCAGGGTATTCTTTCCTGGAGGGCAGCTGGAGGAAGGGTTCAGAGAGGAGCTGTCCCTGGCTGTTCCTGCCCCCCCTCACAGCCTCGTACAGCTGGAACACTGGGTTACCCATGTCCATACTGGAGCTCAGGCACTCCGCCTCAGACTCACCCTCGTCATAACGCACAGAGCCTGGAACACATGATGGACAGAGGAGTCCACACAATTACAATCACACATATTTAACCCTACCGAAACAACGTAAAGCTATGAAGAGGGTTTGGTCTCAAAGTTGAAACAATTAAATTTCCATCCCCACCTATAACATTTTCCGTCTAGATAGAACTGCCAAAGGGGGTGGAGTTGCAATCTACTGTAGAGATAGCCTGCAGAGCTCTATCATCCTATCCAGGTCTGTGCCCAAACTGTTTGAGCTTCTACTTCTAAAAATCCACCTTTCCAGAAATCAGTCTCTCACTGTTGCCGCTTGCTACAGACCCCCCTCAGCCCCCAGCTGTGCCCTGGACACCATATGTGAATTGATTGCCCCCCATTTATCCTCAGAGTTCGTACTGCTTGGTGACCTAAATTGGGATATGCTTAACACCCCGGCCATCCTACAATCCAAACTAGATGCCCTCAATCTCACACAATTTATCAACGAACCTACCAGGTACAACCCTAAATCCGTAAAACATGGGTACCCTCATAGATATCATCCTGACTAACTTACCCTCTAAATACACCTCCGCTGTCTTCAACCAGGATCTCTGCGTCCGTAACGGGTACGCGGTCAAACGACCACCCCTCATCACTGACAAACGCTCCCTAAAACACTTTAGCGAGCAGGCCTTCCTAATTGACCTGGCCCAGGTATCCTGGATGGATATAGATCTCATTCCGTCAGTAGAGGATGCCTGGTTGTTCTTTAAAAGTAATTTCCTCTCAATCTTAAATAAACATGCCCCATTCAAAAAATACAGAACTAAGAACAGATATAGCCCCTGGTTCTCCTCAGACTAGACTGCCCTTGACCAGCACAAAAACATCCTGTGGCGTACTGCATTAGCATCAAATAGCCCCAGCGATATGCAACTTTTCAGGGAAGTTAGGAACCAATATACACAAGCAGTCAGGAAAGCAAAGGCTAACTTTTTCAAACAGAAATTTGCATCCTGTAGCACTAACTCCAAAAAGTTTTGGGACACTGTAAAGTCCATGGAGAATAAGAGCACTTCTTCCCAGCTGCCCACTGCACTAAGGCTAGGAAACACTATCACCACCGATAAATCTACAATAATCGAGAATTTCAACAAGCATTTTGCTACGGCTGGCCATGCTTTCCACCTGGCTACCACTACCCCGGCCACCAACTCTGCACCCTCCGCTGCAACTTGCCCATGCCCCCCCCCGCTTCTCCTTCACACAAATTCAGACAGCTGATGTTCTGAAAGAGCTGCAAAATCTGGACCCCTACAAATCAGCTGGGCTAGACAATCTGGACCCTTTCTTTCTAAAACTAGCCGCCGAAATTTTCGCAACCCCTATTACTAGCCTGTTCAAGCTCTCTTTCGTAACGTCTGAGATCCCCAGAGATTAGAAAGCTGCCGCGGTCATCCCCCTCTTCAAAGGGGGTGACACTCTAGATCCAAACTGTTACAGACCTATATCCATCCTGCCCTGCCTTTCGAAAGTATTTGAAAGCCAAGTAAACAAACAGATCACCGACCATTTCGAATCCCACCGTAGCTTCTCCGCTATGCAATCCGGTTTCCGAGCTGGTCATGGGTGCACTTCAGCCACGCTCAAGGTCCTAAACGATATTATAACCGCGATCGATAATAGACAGTACTGTGCAGCAGTCTTCATCGACCTGGCCAAGGCTTTCGACTCTGTCAACCACCGCATTCTTATTGGCAGACTAAATAGCCTTGGTTTCTCAAATGACAGCCTTGCCTGGTTCACCAACTACTTCTCAGATAGAGTTCAATGTGTCAAATCGGAGGGCCTGTTGTCTGGACCTATGGCAGTCTCTATGGGGGTGCCACAGGGTCCAATTCTTGGGCCGACTCTTTTCTCCGTGTATATCAATGATGTCGCTCTTGCTGCTGGTGACTCTCAGATCCACCTCTACGCAGACGACACCATTTTGTATACATCTGGCCCTTCATTGGACACTGTGTTAACAAACCTCCAAACGAGCTTCAATGCCATACAACACTCCTTCAGTAGCCTCCAACTTCTCTTAAACACTAGTAAAACTAAATGCATGCTCTTCAATCGAACGCTGCTGGCACCCGCCCACCCGACTAGAATCACTACTCTCGACGGATCTGACCTAGAGTATGTGGACAACTACAAATACCTAGGTGTCTGGTTAGACTGTAAACTCTCCTTCCAGACTCACATTAAGAATCTCCAATCCAAAGTTAAATCTAGAATCGGCTTCCTATTTCGCAACAAAGCCTCCTTCACACATGCTGCCAAACATGCCCTCGTAAAACTGACTATCCTACCGATCCTTGACTTCGGCGATGTCATTTACAAAATAGCCTCCAACACTCTACTCAGCAAATTTGATGTAGTCTATCACAGTGCCATCCGTTTTGTCTCCAAAGCCCCATACACTACCCACCACTGTGACCTGTATGCTCTTGTTGGCTGGTCCTCACTACATGTTCGTCGTCAAACCCACTGACTCCAGGCCATCTATAAATCACTGCTAGGCAAATCCCCGCCTTATCTTAGCTCATTGGTCACCATAGCAGCACCCACCCGTAGTCTGCGCTCCAGCAGGTATATCTCACTGGTCATCCCCAAAGCCAACACCTCCTTTGGCCGCCATTCCTTCCAGTTCTCTGCTGCCAATGACTGGAACGAATTGCAAAAATCTCTGAAGCTGGAGACTCTTATCTCCCTCACTAACTTTAAGCATCAGTTGTCAGAGCACCTTACCGATCACTGCACCTGTACACAGCCCATCTGAAATTAGCCCACCCAACTACCTCATCCCCATATTGTTATTTATTTTGCTCTTTTGCACCCCAGTATCTCTATTTGCACATAATCTCTTGCACATCTAGCATTCCAGTGTTAATACTACCTGTAATTATTTTGCACTATAGCCTATTTATTGCCTTACCTCCATAACTTGCTACATTTGCACACACTGTATATATATATTTTCTGTTGTATTTTTTGTGTGTGACTATGTTTTTTTTATGTAACTGTGTTGTTGTTTTTAATCGCACTGCTTTGCTTTATCTTGGCCAGGTCGCAGTTGTAAATGAGAACTTGTTCTCAACTGGCTTACCTGGTTAAATAAAGGTTAAATAAATAAATAAAATAAAAACTCTAGTTAGAGTGTGTGTTGTGTTGAGACCAACTCACCAGAGAGCAGGGCGTCCTCGTCACTCTCTGAGCCGTACTGCAGAGCCAGAGTGATGGCAGAGAGACGGTCTCCTTGGGCTGACCTCCGGTTCCTGATGCGGACACTGGTCTTAGTGGGCTCTGCATGGTCGATCTCTGTCTTTCTCTGGATGAAGACCTTCTTGATGGTGTTAGCATCCTTAACATCAAATTAGGGAAAGCATTGTGATTAGTGTGCTTTGTATAGCATCTACAGTACATTTTTTACATTTTAGTCATTTAGCAGACACTCTTATCCAGAGCGACTTACAGTTAGTGAGTGCATACATTTTCATACATTTGGAAAGTTGTAGACATGCAGTAAAACCTAGAGTACAACATAGCTCTACTGAAACTAGACTTTCTGCACAACTGTTCACAAGAACATATGATAAGAATAGGGAAAAGCTGTATAAATTATATTATATGCAGCATAAGAAGATAAATATACCTTAAAAACCTGAGATCCTGGTTCATTGTATGTTTTTGCATTTTTCGCCAGAAGGTCAACATCCTTGGCCATGGCGGTGACACTTTTGTAATATCCAATCTGACAAAGACAAATAATCAGTAGTATTCACAAAAGATCATGGTTAGGTTTCATAGTTATATCTTATATGATTACATAACTGATGGCAAGTAGGCCTATATTAATTTGTTTATGTATCAATACAATTAATAAATTAGATGTCAATCAATTCTACACAAATCACAATGCTTCAGGAGGTGAATAGGATACTTGTATTCTCTGAGCGATGGCTCTAAGATCAATGGGCTCCTTGATAACGGCATAGTAGTCTGGGTAGTGCATTTTGGAAGGCAGCTTCTGAAAGAGCTCACTGATGACCCGTCCTGAGGTGTCCGTGTATGACACCACAGCATCCAACAGCTGCTCCAAAACCTCCTTCAGGCAGCTCGGTGGGGTCTGCAGATCAGAGCATACAGGAACAATAAGCTCTGATCCCATGCACATCCAGTAACTATGGAACTTAAGTTGCAAGTGTTACAGAGCTTATAAAGAATGGTTAAACTTAGCTTGATAGTAGCAGTTGTAGACACAGAAAAAGTGAGAATGAACAGTATTAGGTGGTTGACTTGACACATGAGCTATTCAGCAAAAAAAAAAATCTATGATAGATACACATGCACAGCAGCAAGGAAATCGAAGATCTCATGGCGTATAGAAGTAAAACTGATTTGTCCAGATGATCTTTGAGCTTTACCTCGTCTTCAGTGGAGAGAGCAGGATTATCCAGCATGTCTTCACCATCGTCATCATCTTCATCACCATCCCCTGGCTGCACAAACTCATTCCTGATGTGGACATAGAGTTCCCACAGCCTGCAGGCCGCCCTGTACTCTTCACTCTCAGCCTGACAAGTCGGAGATAAAACCATGACAAACCTGCAGTGTCTAAAGGATGTTTTTCCTACTAATCAAAGTGTAACAATGCTTGTTGTTAGTCAAAGTGTAATGGCACAAAGTAGAGCACAATCAAGCCTTCAATAGATTTTCATTTAAGAGTTTCCACTCAACATAGTGTGTGTGTCACCTTATAGTAGTTCTTGGCGTTGTTGAACATGAGCTGGAAATCAGCAGTGAGCTGCTCCACATCTTGGTAGTCCTCTGACTTGAGCTTCTGCTGGATCTTGGTCATGTCTATGGGCTGGGACACCAGCTCATAGTATTCTGGCAGGTTCCTGAAGGAGGGAGAGGCAGATAGAAGTGACCTGGAGGCTTTTTCTCTACATTAAGTCTATGGTCGTTTGGCATCAAAATGGGTTGAAATGGGGAGGGACTACTTGGACATGTAAAAAAAAAGTAAGTTTTCCCGTTGTGAATGTTTTGTGACCCACCCATCTCTCGTCTGATGGTAGCTTACCTTCTCTTTGGTACCCTGATGAACAGCTCACAAAGCAGCCTCCCCTGGTCATCCTTGTGGTCCCTGACAGTGTTGTACAACTCATGGCACACAGCAATCTGTTTAACACAACACATTATCAAACAATGTGTGTCAAATCAGGTTACAGTACATATTCCACGTTTGGGATACTTGGATTCACTGCATCACGCGAATAAAACATGGCAAAGCTGCTCAAGTGTCAAACAAAAAGGATGCTAAGAATAACAAGCTTTATTGACGGCAGGTAGCTTAGTGGTTAAGAGCGTTGTGCTGGTAACCGAAAGGTCGCTGGTTCTAAGCCCCGAGCCGACTAGGTGAAAAATCTGTCGATGTGCCCTTGAGCAAGGCACTTAACACTAATTGCTCCTGTAAGCCGCTCTGGATAAGAGTGTCTGCTAAATGACTAAAATGTAAATTTAAGGGGTTAGTTAGCTAGTTTGGTCAGATCTCACTAATCATTTCATACATCAGCGCTAGAACTAAGAAAATCAACTCACAGGGTCTACTGTAGGAACATTAAAGGTTCTTCTTCTCTTTCGTCCGCTTCCAGGAGTGGAGGATGCATCGTCAAAGTCCCCTCCGCTCACACTACTGGAGGGAGATGTGGCCCTTCTCCTTTTCGAACTCATTGGCATAACTGATGGTACCTTCAAAACAACACACACCGTTAGCTTGCTGGCTAGGTAACTCTGCAACATACGGTATATAATGTTATTATATATTATAAACACGGACTAGCCCTGTAACCTTAAATTATGATGTCTGTTGAGACTGACTGACATTAACGCAAATATGACCATGTTCACTTTAAAGTTGTTAGCTAACTAACGTTAACTACTTAGCTTGCTATGTAGCCGCTAGTTATACGTTTATGCTCACGTTAGCTTGCTAGCTAGATATTTCAAATACGGGACACAGATCTTCGTATAATATTGGTTTATTTCGCTATCTAGCTAATACTTTATTTACCTTACCCATAACAAATATAGAGCAACAGTGGTAGTAGACCGTTAACGCGTAGCTAGCTAATTTAGCTAACTAGCTACTAACATGCTAACTACAAACAAAGGCGAGCGCCTAAAATGTTAACTACACGCTCAAACAGAAATTAGATAAAATAATTAGCATGCTAACAAGCTTGTTGTAATGTTAGCTACTTTGTTAAACTATTTAAAAGCAAACCAGGCTTACCTCAATTTTTGTATATTTCCCTGAGCAAAATAATGTGTTGTACTGTATAGCTAGCTAAAGTCAATTCATTCGAAACCTTAGCTAGTCAAGCTCCTCCCCATGATTGGCGGAAGTGACACTTTACAGCAGCGTTCGATTTGGAAAAAGTAGGGAATAGCAAAGATTCCTCTCTTAGGGCTGGGGTGAATTCCAAACCTACAACCTTATCCTAACCACCTGAATGGGTTACATTTGATTTAATGTAATAGATAAACTACTCCAATCTGAGGCATTGAAGAACTTGACTAAGTGAATTTGGGTACGTTGAGAATGTGCCTTGCAGGTAACCTAAATACATGTCTGTAGCTCAGTTGGTAGAGCATGGCGCTTGCAACGCCATGGTTGTGGGTTCGTTTCCCACGGGGGGCCAGTATGAAAAATGTATGCACTCACTAACTGTAAGTCGCTCTGGATAAGAGCGTCTGCTAAATGACTAAAAATGTAAAATGGATGGTAACTACCTCAATGCAGATTCGATTGAATTGACATGCAATATTAGGCTACAGAGCGTCTAAAATTCTCAGAATCAACATTATTTTGTTTTATCATTCTGAAATTAAATCTCACACGCAATTTCTATTGTATCTAATGAAATTGCACCCCCTCATCAATAGCCAGCCCAAATAGCTTATAATAACATCATCATGAAGTCTAATGCGGTATGTTAGGCCATTAGCTTTAGGCAATACAATCCATGTCAGGCGATAGAGTTAATTTAACCTAGGTCCAGATAGTCGGCTACCTTTTATTCAACGCTTTGGCTGATTTAGGGCTGTTTGATTTCCTGAGCTCTGAAGCCAATGCCCTTCTTGGCGTCAGGCTACTCGCCTGAACTGATCTAGTGCTGCGCACAGAGAGCCAAACCTGAAACCACACATTGAGAGGGAGAAGGGATTCTTGAGCTCCGTGCATTCAGGTAAGATTTTCATTGTATTTGGATGCATAAGAAAATGTAACCACATTTCAGTCATTCAGTTTTTTGGCCTCGGGTATAATATCGCAGTAGACTATTCTATAGCCTTCCTATCCAACCGGCGCATCTTCGATTTTGCAAAGGCTATGTCTTATACCGTAGCCTACAATTCATATCCAAGATGCTCTTATAGGCTCGCTAGACTAAACCGTTGAACGTTGAGAACATGCTTAGGCCTATGCACAGCGCACCCACACTCCTTTAAGTGCATATTGATGTGCGCTATACTTGTACTTGGATATATTAAAATATGTATGTATGATAACAGTGTAGATTACATTTTTGAGCAGTTCTGATTCATAATCTCACTGGTCAACCCGTCTGCTGTAGTACCGTTTTCATTAATAGCCTAATCGTGCCTAGAAAGACCAGAATGTTTCTCAATAAATTGAAAGTATACATATTGTAATCTAATCTATTCTATTCTATATCAGAACTCTTTTTTTCTTAATCTTGCTATTTTACATTTCAATTGTTGTCGTAGCCTGTTGGAATTTAAATAAAGCTAGAAGAACTATGAGGCTATGGAACAAGATGTTGCATCTTTCCCTTGTTATTGGAATTATTCTGCTATAGCCTATTCGGCCACTGGCTGTCCTTACTACTTACTATTCAAACATAGAGCAATAATGTCCAGGACTTCCACACATTTACTTGTGACTATGGATGCACTGCACTCATGCACTGTGCTACAAACTGGGACTTGGCCAACAGGGTACCAATGGTCATAATCGGAAATTGACAGGTTGGCTTGAAATACACTTGTTAGAGAGGTTGCGGTTGTACAACATATGTTAGGGTCCAGCTAAATCTCCCTTTCTCTGTAGTCCTAAACAAGTATACTATATACAGTGAGGGGAAAAAAGTATTTTATCCCTTGCTGATTTTATATGTTTGCCCACTGACAAAGAAATGATCAGTCTATAAGTTTAATAGTAGGTTTATTTGAACAGTGAGAGACAGAATAACAACAAAAAAATCCTGAAAAACGCACGTCAAAAATGTTATAAATTGATTTGCATTTTAATGAGGGAAATAAGTATTTGACCCCCTCTCAATCAGAAAGATTTCTGGCTCCCAGGTGTCTTTTATACAGGTAACGAGCTGATTAGGAGCACACTCTTAAAGGGAGTGCTCCTAATCTCAGCTTGTTACCTGTATAAAAGACACCTGTCCACAGAAGCAATCAATCAATCAGGTTCCAAACTCTCCACCATGGCCAAGCCCAAAGAGCTCTCCAAGGATGTCAGGGACAAGATTGTAGACCTACACAAGGCTGGAATGGGCTACAAGACCATCGCCAAGCAGCTTGGTGAGAAGGTGACGACAGTTGGTGCGATTATTTGCAAATGGAAGAAACACAAAAGAACTGTCAATCTCCCCCGGCCTGGGGCTCCATGCAAGATCTCACCTCGTGGAGTTGCAATTGTCATGAGAACGGTGAGGAATCAGCCCAGAACTACACGGGAGGATCTTGTCAATGATCTCAAGGCAGCTGGGACCATAGTCACCAAGAAAACAATTGGTAACACACTACGCCGTGAAGGACTGAAATCCTGCAGCGCCCGCAAGGTCCTCCTGCTCAAGAAAGCACATATACAGGGCCGTCTGAAGTTTGCCAATGAATATCTGAATGATTCAGAGAAGAACTGGGTGAAAGTGTTGTGGTCAGATGAGACCAAAATGGAGCTCTTTGGCATCAACTCAACTCGCCGTGTTTGGAGGAGGAGGAATGCTGCCTATGACCCCAAGAACACCATCCCCACTGTCAAACATGGAGATGGAAACATTATGCTTTGGGGACAGGACAACTTCACCGCATCAAAGGGACGATGGACGGGGCCATGTACCGTCAAATCTTGGGTGAGAACCTCCTTCCCTCAGCCAGGGCATTGAAAATGGGTCGTGGATGGGTATTCCAGCATGACAATGACCCAAAACACACGGCCAAGGCAACAAAGGAGTGGCTCAAGAAGAAGCACATTAAGGTCCTGGAGTGGCCTAGCCAGTCTCCAGACCTTAATCACATAGAAAATCTGTGGAGGGAGCTGAAGGTTCGAGTTGCCAAACGTCAGCCTCAAAACCTTTATGACTTGGAGAAGATCTACAAAGAGGAGTGTAACAAAATCCCTCCTGAGATGTGTGCAAACCTGGTGGCCAACTACAAGAAACATCTGACCTCTGTGATTGCCAACAAGGGTTTTGCCACCAAGTACTAAGTCATGTTTTGCAGAGGGGTCAAATACTTATTTCCCTCATTAAAATGCAAATACATTTATAACATTTTTGACATGGGTTTTTCTGGATTTTGTTGTTGTTATTCTGTCTCTCACTGTTCAAATAAACCTACCATTAAAATTATAGACTGATCATGTCTTTGTCAGTGGGCAAACGTACAAAATCAGCAGGGGATCAAATACTTTTTTCCCTCACTGTATATACAAAAGAATGTGGACACCCCTTCAAATTAGTGGATTCGGCTATTTCAGCCACACCCATTGCTGAAAGGTGTATAAAATCGAGCACACAGCCATGCATTCTCCATAGACAAACACTGGCAGCAGAATGGCCTTACTGAAGAGCTCATTGACTTTCGACATGGCACCGTCATAGAATGCCATCTTTCCAACAAGTCAGTTCGTTTAGGTTCTGCCTTGCTAGAGCTGCCCCGGTCAACTGTAAGTGCTGTTATTGTGAAGTGGAAACGTCTAGGAGCAACGGCTAAGCCGCGAAGTGGTAGGCTACACAAGCTCACAGAATGGGACCACCGAGTGCTGAAGTGCAAACAGAGTTCCAAACTGCCTCTGGAAGCAACGACAGCACAATAACTGTTAGTCGGGAGCTTCATGAAATGGGTTTCCATGGCCAAGCATTAGCACACAAGCCTAAGATCACCATGCGCAATGCCAAGCGTCGGCTGGAGTGGTGTAAAACTCGCCACCATTGGACTCTGGAGCAGTGAAACGCGTTCTCTAGAGTGATGAATCACGCTTCACCATCTGGCAGTCCGACGGACAAATCTGGGTTTGGCTGATGCCAGGAGAACGCTACCTGCCCAAATGCATAGTGCCAACTGTAAAGTTTGGTGGAGTAGTAATAATGGTCTGAGGCTGTTTTTCATGGTTCGGGCTAGGCCCCTTAGTTCCAGTGACGGGAAATCTTAACACTACAGCATGCAATGACATTCTAGATCAGGGCTGCCCAACCCTCTTCCTGGAGATTTTCAGTCCAACCCTAATTTAGCATATCTGATTCAGCTAGTTAAGGTCTTGTTGTCTTTGTGGCAACAGTTTGGGGAAGGCCCTTTTCTGTTTCAGCATGACAATGCCCCCATGCACAAAGCGAGGTCCATACAGAAATGGTTTGTCGAGATCGGTGTGGAAGAACTTGACTGGCTTATACAGAGCCCTGACCTCAACCCCATTGAACACCTTTGGGATAATTTGGAACACCAACTGCGAACAAGGACTAATCGCCCAATATCAGTGCCCGACCTCACTAATGCTTCTGTGGCTGAATGGAAGTCCCCGCAGCAATGTTCCAACATCTAGTGGAAAGCTTTCCCAGAAGAGTGGAGGCTGTTATAGCAGCAAAGGGACAAACAACATATTAATGCCCATGATTTTGGAATGAGATGTTCGACGAGCAGGTGTCCACATACTTTTGGTAATGTAGCGTATGTTTGACTGTTGCCTTACTCAACTTATTTTCACCTCTTCACAGCCTACAGACAAATACAGTAACTATGTGAAATGCATTAACATTTTACTGCAGAATACTTTTGGCAGTCATAATGAATTTCACTAAATAAAACTTCCATCTATCCTCATGATGATGGGTGGGACTACTGGAGACTACTGCCAGCCAATTTCTCCTGCACTTTATTAAAACGGTTTCATCCATCAGATTGTAGTGTTGACTCTTGAGTGTTACAATCTTATCTAAAGATACATCGTTTTCACTTTTGTGACAGATTAATAACAGATTAAGTGATGTTGGAAATATCTATATATATATATACAGTGGGGAAAATAAAGTATTTAGTCAGCCACCAATTGTGCAAGTTCTCCCACTTAAAAAGATGAGAGAGGCCTGTCATTTTCATCATAGGTACACGTCAACTATGACAGACAAAATGAGAAAACAATATCCAGAAAATCACATTGTAGGATTTTTAATGAATTTATTTGCAAATTATGGTGGAAAATAAGTATTTGTGTCAATAACAAAAGTTTCTCAATACTTTGTTATATACCCTTTGTTGGCAATGACACAGGTCAAACATTTTCTGTAAGTCTTCACAAGGTTTTCACACACTGTTGCTGGTATTTTGGCCCATTCCTCCATGCAGATCTCCTCTAGAGCAGTGATGTTTTGGGGCTGTCGCTGGGCAACACAGACTTTCAACTCCCTCCAAAGATTTTCTATGGGGTTGAGATCTGGAGACTGGCTAGGCCACTCCAGGACCTTGAAATGCTTCTTACGAAGCCACTCCTTCGTTGCCCGGGCGGTGTGTTTGGGATCATTGTCATGCTGAAAGACCCAGCCACGTTTCATCTTCAATGCCCTTGCTGATGGAAGGTTTTCACTCAAAATTTCACGATACATGGACCCATTTATTATTTCCTTTACACGGATCAGTCGTCCTAGTCCCTTTGCAGAAAAACAGCCCCAAAGCATGATGTTTCCACCCCCATGCTTCACAGTAGGTATGGTGTTCTTTGGATGCAACTCAGCATTCTTTGTCCTCCAAACACGACAAGTTGAGTTTTTACCAAAAAGTTCTATTTTGGTTTCATCTGACCATATGACATTCTCCCAATCCTCTTCTGGATCATCCAAATGCACTCTAGCAAACTTCAGACGGGCCTGGACATGTACTGGCTTAAGCAGGGGGACACGTCTGGCACTGCAGGATTTGAGTCCCTGGCGGCGTAGTGTGTTACTGATGGTAGGCTTTGTTACTTTGGTCCCAGCTCTCTGCAGGTCATTCACTAGGTCCCCCCGTGTGGTTCTGGGATTTTTGCTCACCGTTCTTGTGATCATTTTGACCCCACGGGGTGAGATCTTGCGTGGAGCCCCAGATCGAGGGAGATTATCAGTGGTCTTGTATGTCTTCCATTTCCTAATAATTGCTCCCACAGTTGATTTATTCAAACCAAGCTGCTTACCTATTGCAGATTCAGTCTTCCCAGCCTGGTGCAGGTCTACAATTTTGTTTCTGGTGTCCTTTGACAGCTCTTTGGTCTTGGCCATAGTGGAGTTTGGAGTGTGACTGTTTGAGGTTGTGGACAGGTGTCTTTTATACTGATAACAAGTTCAAACAGGTGCCATTAATACAGGTAACGAGTGGAGGACAGAGGAGCCTCTTAAAGAAGAAGTTACAGGTCTGTGAGAGCCAGAAATCTTGCTTGTTTGTAGGTGACCAAATACTTATTTCCCACCATAATTTGCAAATAAATTCATTAAAAATCCTACAATGTGATTTTCTGGATTTTTTTCCCTCAATTTGTCTGTCATAGTTGACGTGTACCTATGATGAAAATTACAGGGCTCTCTCATCTTTTTAAGTGGGAGAACTTGCACAATTGGTGGCTGACTAAATACTTTTTTCCCCCACTGTATATATATATATTTTATTTTTTATTTTTTATTTCACCTTTATTTAACCAGGTAAGCCAGTTGAGAACAAGTTCTCATTTACAACTGCGACCTGGCCAAGATAAAGTAAAGCAGTGCGATAAAAACAACAACACAGAGTTACATATGGGGTAAAAAAAAAAACATAAGGTCATAAAATACAACAGAAAATATATATACAGTGTGTGCAAATGAAGCAAGTTATGGAGGTAAGGCAATAAATAGGCTATAGTGCAAAATAATTACAATTAGTATTAACACTGGAATGCTAGATGTGCAAGAGATTATGTGCAAATAGAGATACTGGGGTGCAAAAGAGCAAAATAAATAACAATATAGGGATGAGGTAGTTGGGTGGGCTAATTTCAGATGGGCTGTGTACATGTGCAGTGATCGGTAAGGTGCTCTGACAACTGATGCTTAAAGTTAGTGAGGGAGATAAGAGTCTCCAGCTTCAGAGATTTTTGCAATTCATTCCAGTCATTGGCAGCAGAGAACTGGAAGGAATGGCGGCCAAAGGAGGTGTTGGCTTTGGGAATGACCAGTGAGATATACCTGCTGGAGCGCAGACTACGGGTGGGTGCTGCTATGGTGACCAATGAGCTAAGATAAGGCGGGGATTTGCCTAGCAGTGATTTATAGATGGCCTGGAGCCAGTGGGTTTGACGACGAACATGTAGTGAGGACCAGCCAACAAGAGCGTACAGGTCACAGTGGTGGGTAGTGTATGGGGCTTTGGAGACAAAACGGATGGCACTGTGATAGACTACATCCAATTTGCTGAGTAGAGTGTTGGAGGCTATTTTGTAAATGACATCGCCGAAGTCAAGGATCGGTAGGATAGTCAGTTTTACGAGGGCATGTTTGGCAGCATGAGTGAAGGAGGCTTTGTTGCAAAATAGGAAGCCGATTCTAGATTTAACTTTGGATTGGAGATTCTTAATGTGAGTCTGGAAGGAGAGTTTACAGTCTAACCAGACACCTAGGTATTTGTAGTTGTCCACATACTCTAGGTCAGACCCGTCGAGAGTGGTGATTCTAGTCGGGTGGGCGGGTGCCAGCAGCGTTCGATTGAAGAGCATGCATTTAGTTTTACTAGTGTTTAAGAGCAGTTGGAGGCTACTGAAGGGGTGTTGTATGGCATTGAAGCTCGTTTGGAGGTTTGTTAACACAGTGTCCAATGAAGGGCCAGATGTATACAAAATGGTGTCGTCTGCGTAGAGGTGGATCTGAGAGTCACCAGCAGCAAGAGCGACATCATTGATATACACGGAGAAAAGAGTCGGCCCAAGAATTGAACCCTGTGGCACTCCCATAGAGACTGCCATAGGTCCAGACAACAGGCCCTCCGATTTCACACATTGAACTCTATCTGAGAAGTAGTTGGTGAACCAGGCGAGGCAGTCATTTGAGAAACCAAGGCTATTTAGTCTGCCAATAAGAATGCGGTGGTTGACAGAGTCGAAAGCCTTGGCCAGGTCGATGAAGACGGCTGCACAGTACTGTCTATTATCGATCGCGGTTATAATATCGTTTAGGACCTTGAGCGTGGCTGAGGTGCACCCATGACCAGCTCGGAAACCGGATTGCATAGCGGAGAAGGTATGGTGGGATTCGCAATGGTCGGTGATCTGTTTGTTAACTTGGCTTTCAAATACTTTCGAAAGGCAGGGCAGGATGGATATAGGTCTGTAACAGTTTGGATCTAGAGTGTCACCCCCTTTGGAGAGGGGATGACCGCGGCAGCTTTCCAATCTCTGGGGATCTCAGAGAAAGAGAGGTTGAACATCCATCCAGATGGTCATTGGCAAACTTCAGACGGGCCTGGACATGCGCTTGCTTGAGCAGGGGGACCTTGCGTGCGCTGCAGGATTTTAATCCATGACGGCGTAGTGTGTTACTAATGGTTTTCTTTGAGACTGTGGTCCCAGCTCTCTTCAGGTCATTGACCAGGTCCTGCCGTGTAGTTCTGGGCTGATCCCTCACCTTCCTCATGATCATTGATGCCCCACGAGGTGAGATCTTGCATGGAGCCCCAGACCGAGGGTGATTGACCGTCATCTTGAACTTCTTCCATTTTCTAATAATTGCGCCAACAGTTGTTGCCTTCTCACCAAGCTGCTTACCTATTGTCCTGTAGGCCATCCCAGCCTTGTGCAGGTCTACAATTTTATCCCTGATGTCCTTACACAGCTCTCTGGTCTTGGCCATTGTGGAGAGGTTGGAGTCTGTTTGATTGAGTGTGTGGAAAGGTGTCTTTTATACAGGTAACGAGTTCAAACAGGTGCAGTTAATACAGGTAATGAGTGGAGAACAGGAGGGCTTCTTAAAGAAAAACTAACAGGTCTGTGAGAGCCGGAATTCTTACTGGTTGGTAGGTGATCAAATACTTATGTCATGCAATAAAATGCAAATGAATTACTTAAAAATCATACAATGTGATGTTCTGGATTTTTGTTTTAGATTCCGTCTCTCACAGTTGAAGTGTACCTATGATAAAAATTACAGACCTCTGCATGCTTTGTAAGTAGGAAAACCTGCAAAATCGGCAGTGTATCAAATACTTGTTCTCCCCACTGTATACAGTGAGGGAAAAAAGTATTTAATCCCCTGCTGATTTTGTACATTTGCCCACTGACAAAGATATGATCAGTCTATAATTTTAATGGTAGGTTTATTTGAACAGTGAGAGACAGAATAACAACCAAAAAATCCAGAAAGACACATGTCAAACATTTTCTACATTGATTTGCATTTTAATGAGGGAAATAAGTATTTGACCCCCTCTCAATCAGAAAGATTTCTGGCTCCCAGGTGTCTTTTATACAGGTAACGAGCTGAGATTAGGAGCACACTCTTAAAGGGAGTGCTCCTAATCTCAGTTTGTTACCTGTATAAAAGACGCCTGTCCACAGAAGCAATCAATCAATCAGATTCCAAACTCTCCACCATGGCCAAGACCAAAGAGCTCTCCAAGGATGTCAGGGACAAGATTGTAGACCTACACAAGGCTGGAATGGGCTACAAGACCATCGCCAAGCAGCTTGGTGAGAAGGTGACAACAGTTGGTGCGATTATTCGCAAATGGAAGAAACACAAAAGGACTGTCAATCTCCCTCAGCCTGGGGCTCCATGCAAGATCTCACCTCGTGGAGTTGCAATGATCATGAGAACGGTGAGGAATCAGCCCAGAACTACACAGGAGGATCTTGTCAATGATCTCAAGGCAGCTGGGACCATAGTCACCAAGAAAACAATTGGTAACACATTACGCCGTGAAGGACTGAAATCCTGCAGCGCCCGCAAGGTCCCCCTGCTCAAGAAAGCACAAATACATGCCCATCTGAAGTTTGCCAATGAACATCTGAATGATTCAGAGGAGAACTGGGTGAACGTGTTGTGGTCAGATGAGACCAAAATGGAGCTCTTTGGCATCAACTCAACTCGCCGTGTTTGGAGGAGGAGGAATGCTGTCTATGACCCCAAGAACACCATCCCCACCGTCAAACATGGAGGTGGAAACATTATGCTTTGGGGGTGTTTTTCTGCTAAGGGGACAGGACAACTTCACCGCATCAAAGGGACAATGGACGGGGCCATGTACCGTCAAATCTTGGGTGAGAACCTCCTTCCCTCAGCCAGGGCATTGAAAATGGGTCGTGGATGGGTATTCCAGCATGACAATGACCCAAAACACACGGCCAAGGCAACAAAGGAGTGGCACAAGAAGAAGCACATTAAGGTCCTGGAGTGGACTAGCCAGTCTCCTGACCTTAATCCCATAGAAAATCTGTGGAGGGAGCTGAAGGTTCGAGTTGCCAAACGTCAGCCTCGAAACCTTAATGACTTGGAGAAGATCTGCAAAGAGGAGTGGGACAAAATCCCTCCTGAGATGTGTGCAGATCTGGTGGCCAACTACAAGAAACGTCTGACCTCTGTGATTGCCAACAAGGGTTTTGCCACCAAGTACTAAGTCATGTTTTGCAGAGGGGTCAAATACTTATTTCCCTCATTAAAATGCAAATCAATTTATAACATTTTTGACATGCGTTTTTCTGGTTTTTGTTGTTGTTATTCTGTCTCTCACTGTTCAAATAAACCTACCATTAAAATTATAGACTGATCATTTCTTTGTCAGTGGGCAAACGTACAAAATCAGCAGGGGATCAAATACTTTTTTCCCTCACTGTATGTATATATATACAGTGGGGAAAAAAAGTATTTAGTCAGCCACCAATTGTGCAAGTTCTCCCACTTAAAAAGATGAGAGAGGCCTGTAATTTTCACCATAGGTACACGTCACCTATGACAGACAAAGTTAGAAAAAGAAATCCAGAAAATCACATTGTAGGATTTTTAATGAATTTATTTGCAAATTATGGTGGAAAATAAGTAGGGTTAGGGTCAGGGTTAGGGTGCCATTTGGGATGCAGCCCTTGCCCAGTTAAGACTCATCCATGTAAATACCACAACTTCCAAAGCCTATCATAATTTGGTACTGAATGGCTAGATGATAGATTGTCTGTGTCATCATAGACATGCTTGGCTGCTCTTCTCCAGTAACTCGATTTAAAGCATGAAGTGAGTGTGCGTGCATGCATGTTTTCTAGTGAGCAGTGTTGCCTGCTAGTATGCTGATGCTAAGCTTTCTGCCTGACTGTCCACCACTTCATCCCTCCACAGTTCTCCCGTGGCCGATCGGATTGACAGAATAGGTTAGGATGCCCCTTGGAGATCTAGAGGACGGGAATGGATGGAAAAAGAAGACGTCGGACATTAAAGAAAACTATGACTTCAAAGAAGTTCTGGGAACGTAAGTGTTATGACACCACTGTTACAGTAATAGCTATATACAGTAAGTCTCAATGCATTGCTGGGAGAGAGATGTGCAAGAAGAAGTATATCACGTTTAGCGTAACAGAGAGATTAGTGCTCTTGGACATTATTGTATTTATTTATAGTGTTTCAGTGAGAGCAGAGCATAGAGCTGCCAGGGCAAATTGCACAGTAACATCAGCATGTGAGGGGAGCAAAGAGGGAAAATTAAAGAAGAAGACAAAGAAAAACAGGGTGAGAAGAAGACATTTTATTTAACCAGGAAACACCCTTGAGGTTAGATTTCTCTTTTGCAATGGTGACCGTGACCTGGATATCATTGAGGAAATAACACACATTTGGACATGATCATTGGTCCAACATTTTTCGAAGTCTTTGGCCTTTTTCTGTTGCAAGACATCAAGCTGCCGTGGATCCATTATGCTATTACTTGGATGTTCTGAGGAGGAGAACCATAGATGTCATATCATTCATAATGAATGATAGGAACTCTATGAGGAGAACTCCCTTATGTCCTTGAGTAGTTACATTTACAATGTGTACTTAAAAATGTGTCCTTGTTTGCTGTCCCACAGTGTGTGTGGGTGTGTAGCTTAGCATGCCTCTGCTTGGGGTAGAATGCAATGCACTCTATCCTTCAGGTAGAGTGGGTAATATATGAGGCTACGTTGGCAGATTCCCCTTTGTATATAGTCATTATAAGGATGCCTGACTGGTCTCTCCTGCTAAAGGCAAGAGGTCTGACTGCTGCATTACTTTCACTGGCCGTGTCTGAATACCCATAATAGCGTTATAAACATAAACATCCCCTGCCCCTCTTACCTCTTCCCTGTCTACTGTACCCATGTGGAAGAGAGGAGTTGGTGCATAAGGGCAGCACAACATTCCATTTGTGGATGTTGTTTGTTTCTTTATCAGAGAATAAAAGATCAACACCAACCGTGATCCTTTGGTCATATATAAGCCGATCAAAACACAACGCAGAGGCAACACTGAGTCCCCTATGCCGACACATTCAGAAATCAAAAGATGGTTTAGTATTTAGTTGAAAAGCCCTGACGTAGGCCAAGAGAACAATAAACACTTTTCAATGAGAAAACAGAAATCCACTTTGGGTAAAAAAATAAAAATAAAGACTTATGTTTTTATAGATGTAGCCTACGATGCAATACTCGTGATCATTTTAAGAAGAACAAAAACTACTTAGCCTACATTTGAACACCACCATGCTATTCGGCATCTTCCCAATTCAGTAGCCTAGTTTTGTTTTTTGGCTACTTGACAAGAACTAGGGCCTATCACTCGCAGCCCACCTCTTCCAATGCATTGTGGAAAAGTGTGCATCGAATACTCTATTTAAAAATAAAAAAAATCACATACTATAAAAATTCTATTTTCGCATACTGACATGCACGATTGTGTTGTTTCCCACTATTTGTTGATTTAGGTAGTGCATCCCCGTATCTAATTGATCAGCTGTTGTCAAAGCCCAAATGAGTATGACATCTGGGCATTTAAAGTATACAACATTTTTGAAATGTTGCATGCCTATTAACCATTATTTATTCGCATACTCAAACAGCCTACTATGGGTATTCAGACATGGCCACTGTCTTATGCAGTCTCATTCAGACCATTTCCTTTTCTGTCCATGTGTTTGTGATCAGACTACAGAGCAACACTCTTAATTCATTTTTCAACTGCATTTTTTTGTTCGTAAGTTAGCACATATTTCTCAGTTTACTTTTTAATGGTCCAAACCTTGAAGCACACATGAAGCCTAGGATCATCACATTATATTTTGGTCAGTTCACACAAGCCTAATCAATTTCCAAGCAGAAAGCTGAACACAGCCCTTGGCATCATGACTGATGGTTTGTATCTGGAGGGGACAAACTAGATAGAGTAGATGACGACGTGACACTAAGCAACAGGAGGACAACATTGACTCCAGATGGTCAGGGATCACCTCTCCACCTTTCCACTCCCCCTCACTAAAGCACCATGCAATGACCTAACATACATGCACTGGTGTTAACAGAGATATGGTGCTGTGTGTGGAGTGTGGATGCTCACCTGTGTCAGGAATCGCACAGTATTCCCAGGTGTATTCCCGGGACAGGAATGGCTGGAGATGAATGGCTCTACTGCAGGCAGCTCAGACAGCGTACTGTATCTACTAGATGGAGGGTGACTTGATAGTGGCTTTGTCCCAAATGGCACCCTATTCCCCATAGTGCTCTGGTCAAAAGCAGTGCACTATATAGGGAATAGGGTGCCTTTTGGGAAGCAGCCACTGTTGGATGGATAATGAGGTGGTCCCGTACAGTATATCAGACCTGGTGTAGCCTGGACTCCAGCCATCCGCTGTGGTGTCCTGTACTGTGAGACTAGAACTGGTGTAGCCAAGTGGAGTAAGCTAAAGTAGCGAGTCAGAGTAAAGTCTGTGATATACAGTTACAGTATCACACCATATATACCCCAATGTCACATCAATGTGACAGAAGCAGAACATCACACTCGCCTGAGGTAGAGCATCTTATGATAAGCTGTAGACCACACTATTTACCAAGAGAGTTTTCATCTATATTTTTCATAGCTGTCTATTTACCACCACAAACCAACGCTGGCATTAAGATTGCACTGAATGAGCTGTATAAGGCCATAAGTCAACAGGAAAACGCTCATCCAGAGGCAGCACTCCTAGTGGCCGGGGACTCTAATGCAGGGAAACTTAAATCCGTTCTACCTAATTTCTACCAGCATGTTAAATGTGCAACCAGAGGAAAAAAACCCTAGACCACCTTTACTCCACACACAGAGACGCATACAAAGCTCTCCCTCGCCCTCCATTTGGCAAATCTGACCATAACTCTATCCTTCTGATTCCTGCTTATAAGCAAAAACCAAAGCAGGAAGCACCAGTGACTCGGTTAATAAAAAAGTGGTCAGATGACGCAGATGCTAAGCTACAGGACTGTTATGCTGGCACAGACTGGAACATGTTCCGGGATTCTTCAGATAGCATTGAGGAGTACACCACATCAGTCACTGGCTTCATCAATAAGTGCATCGATGATGTCGTCCCCACAGTGACCGTACGTACATACCCCAACCAGAAGCCATGGATTACAGGAAACATCCGCACTGAGTTAAAGGGTAGAGCTGCCGCTTTCAAGGAGCGGGACTCTAACCCGCTATGCCCTCTGACGAACCATCAAACAGGCAAAGAGTCAATACAGGACTAAGATTGAATCGTACTACACTGGCTCTGACGCTCGTCGGATGTGGCAGGGCTTGAAAACTATTACAGACTACAAAGGGAAGCACAGCCGCGAGCTTCCCAGTGACACAAGACTACCAGACGAGCTAAACCACTTCTATGCTCGCTTCGAGGCAAGCAACACTGAAGCATGCATGAGAGCACCAGCTGTTCCGGATGACTATGTGATCACGCTCTCCGTAGCCGATGTGAGTAAGACTTTTAAGCAGGTCAACATTCACAAGGCCGCAGGGCCAGACGGATTACCAGGACGTGTACTCCGAGCATGTGCTGACCAACTGGCAAGTGTCTTCACTGACATTTTCAACATGTCCCTGACTGAGTCTGTAATACCAACATGTTTCAAGCAGACCACCATAGTCCCTGTGCCCAAGGACACTAAGATAACCTGCCTAAATGACTACCGACCCGTAGCACTGACGTCTGTAGCCATGAAGTGCTTTGAAAGGCTGGTCATGGCTCACATCAACACCATTATCCCAGAAACCCTAGACCCACTCCAATTTGCATACCGCTCCAACAGATCCACAGATGCTGCAATCTCTATTGCACTCCACACTGCCCTTTCCCACCTGGACAAGAGGAACACCTACGTGAGAATGCTATTAATTGACTACAGCTCAGCATTCAACACCATAGTGCCCTCAAAGCTCATCACTAAGCTAAGGATCCTGGGACTAAACACCTCCCTCTGCAACTGGATCCTGGACTTTCTGACGGGCCGCCCCCAGGTGGTAAGGGTAGGTAACAACACATCTGCCACACTGATCCTCAACACGGTTGCCCCTCAGGGGTGCGTGCTCAGTCCCCTCCTGTACTCCCTGTTCACCCATGACTGCATGGCTAGGCACGACTCCAACACCATCATTAAGTTTGCCGACGACACAACAGTGGTAGGCCTGATCACACACAACGATGAGACAGCCTATAGGGAGGAGGTCAGAGACCTGGCCGGGTGGTGCCAGGACAACAACCTCTCCCTCAACGTGACCAAGACAAAGGAGATGATTGTGGACTACAGGAAAAAAAAGAGGACTGAGCACGCCCCCATTCTCATCGACGGGGCTGTAGTGGAACAGGTTGAGAGCTTCAAGTTCCTTGGTGTCCACATCACCAACGAACTATCATGGTCCAAACACACCAAGACAGTCGTGAAGAGGGCACGACAAAGCCTATTCCCCCTCAGGAGACTGAAAAGATTTGGCATGTGTCCTCAGATCCTCAAAAAATTATACAGCTGCACCATCGAGAGCATCCTCACTGGTTGCATCACCGCCTGGTATGGCAACTGCTTGGCCTCCGACCGCAAGGCACTACAGAGGGTAGTGCGTACGGCCCAGTACATCACTGGGGCCAAGCTTCCTGCCATCCAGGACCTCTATACCAGGCGGTGTCAGAGGAAGGCCCTCAAAATTGTCAAAGACTCCAGCCACCCTAGTCATAGACTGTTCTCTCTGCTACCGCACGGCAAGCGGTACCGGAGTGCCAAGTCTAGGTCCAAAAGACTTCTCAACAGCTTCTACCCCCAAGCCATAAGACTCCTGAACAGCTAATCATGGCTACCCGGACTATTTGCACTGCCCCCCCCCCCCACCCCATCTTTTTACGCTGCTGCTACTCTGTTCATTATTTATGCATAGTCACTTTAACTCTACCCACATGTACATATTACTTCAACTACCTCAACTAGCCGGTGCCCCCGCACATTGACTCTGCACCGGTACCCCCCTGTATATATAGCCTCCCTACTGTTATTTTATTTTACTTCTGCTCTTTTTTCTCAACACTTTTTTGTTGTTGTTTTATTTAACTTTTTTATTAAAAATAAATGCACTGTTGGTTAAGGGCTGTAAGTAAGCATTTCACTGTAATGTCTGCACCTGTTGTATTCGGCACATGTGGCCAATACAATTTGATTTGATTTGATACTGCTTCAATGCTAAACAGTGGCAAAATAACATGAGCGACTGTCTTCGTCCGCATATTTCAACCTTCCAAAGTTGTTCATTGCTATCAATTTTTTTCAGTAACGTTGGATAGAGAACTCAATACAGTAGTGTGGAGTCTGACAGAATATTAAGATATTATAAAAGTCTTATATAAGCAGGATATAAAGAGTGAATAGCCAGGAGGATAGCATTGCCTTGTTCCTATGAAAACCTCATAGCAATCTTCCCTCCCTGTTGTCAGGGTTCCCAGTGAGACCTGGCAGAGAGCAGAATATAATCCCACTGTATGTGTTGACGGAAAGCTGCTTACGCTCCCAGACAGATTACTGAATACTGCTTTATCCAGGAATGCAGGGTATGGAGTTAATTGATTTATTTGGAAATGTTGTATTAAGTTATTCTGGTTAAATCCTGACATTCCTCATGCGTTTACTCAGAGGCGGCTTAAGGACGAACTGTCCTGGCCTGTCCTGTCCGTTCTTGTCCTGTCCTGTGTCCGGTTCAGTCCCGTTCTGTCCTTGTGGACTTGTGGGGTTGACGGAACAATGACCTCCAAATATCATTTGTTTTATGGGTCCAGATGTTATCATTTACAGTGAGCTCCAAAAGTATCTGGGACTGTGGGACAGTGACAATTTTGTTGTTGTTTTTGCTCTGTACTCCAGCACTTTTGATTTGAAATGATACAATGACTGAGGTTAAAGTGCAGACTGTCAGCTTTAATTTGAGAGTATTTTAATCCATATCGGGTGACCTGTTTAGAAATTACAGCACTTTATCCACATAGTCCCCCCATGTTATGTTATTGTTGTTGCATTATAATGTTCAAAACAGTCGAGGGAGGAGGAATGGATTTGAGGAGATAGGTTAAAACTGTTTGGAGAGCAGGGATCATATGCCCACACGTGAACAATAATACACATGTATGAACATGAACACGAACACACCCACACATAGCCTATATGTAGGGGAGATGTTGGGGTGAGGATGGGTGAGGCAGGGGTGAGAGGTGGTCTGGGCTGACTGGAGGGAAGCACCTGAATCATGTGTAATCGATAAATTGATGGATGGCTGTGGCCGTCTGCTATGTTAAACGGTTGAGGGGAAGGAGGCCCTCCCTCTATCCCCCCTCCCTCTAAACCCGCCTCCTCTCCTTCCCCTCCCAGGCTCTACCCCTCCCAGGCTTTAGCTCAGGCCCTCAGCAGAAAAATTGCCATT
Organism: Coregonus lavaretus; assembly: GCF_964263955.1. Lineage (NCBI taxonomy): Eukaryota > Metazoa > Chordata > Actinopteri > Salmoniformes > Salmonidae > Coregonus > Coregonus lavaretus. The sequence goes on from NC_139995.1 coordinate 40,322,298, forward strand.
ATGTGTCATATTTGCCAACCTCAGCAAACATCCATCAATGGGAGAGATGGATTGGAGCCAGCTTTAAATACACCACTCTGGGCACATGCTGGGGAGGCTGCAGCTAGCTACTGTATTACTTTACAGGCTGTGTCCCAAATGGCACACTCTTTCCTTTACAGTGCACTACTTTATTTTACCAGGCAGGTAAATTAAGAACAAATTCTTCTTATTTACAATTACGGCCCCCATAGGTCTTTGGTTAAAAGTAATGCACTATATAGCGAATAGGATGCCATTTGGGACGCATTCGCAGTATTTGTCTCCTTTAACTATTCATCATATTATCCCAGATGCCTAGGTGTGTGTTAGACCCAGTGTGTGTGACTGAGTCACTATTATACTGAACAAAAATATAAACGTGTTGGTCCAATGTTTCATGAGCTGAAATTAAAGATCCCAGAAATTTTCCATATGCACGAAAAGCTTATTTCTCTCAAATTGTGTGCACAAATTAGTTTACATCCCTGTTAGTGAGCATTTCTCTTTTGCCAAGATAATCCATCCACCTGAGAGGTGTGGCATATCAAGAAGCTGATTAAACAGCATGATCATTACACAGGTGCACCTTGTGCTGGGGACAATAATGGCCACTCTAAAATGTGCAGTTTTGTCACACAACACAATGCCACAGATATCTCAAGGTTTGAGGGAGCGTGCAACTGGCATGCTGACTGCAGGAATGACCACCAGAGCTGTTGCCAGAGAATTTACCATAAGCTGCCTCCGTCGTTTTAGAGAATTTGGCAGTACGTCCAACCGTAGTTTGGACTGGTATATCAATTTGCATTTAGCTCACAGCACTCGTTGGATTTGATTAGTTAATGAAGCTTTTATAGAGTAGAAAATACATCACCACACCTACATTAGTTATTCATGTGGATCCTAAATACAAACTGGGATAGTTACACATATTGGCATTGGCCACTACAATGTTTTGGTAATAGGAGAGTCCACAGGGATTGTCTGGTTTCAGCCGCAGAGGTTTACATCAATAGCTACTGGCAAACGTTGACTACAAGCCAGTGTGTTGATGTGTGTGGCTACAGTTGTACAGTATGACATGTTTGGGCTGGATTGGGTGTTGGATGTAATAGTTATCTCATGGCTGAGAAGTATTCACATGGTAATGATGGAACGCTAACCAGCTCAGAGCTACAAGGCTAGTTACGCTTCTCAAGTCGCTGTGTCCTGTGTGTGTGTGTTCTCTGTCACGCTCCCTCCCCCCTCTCCCCTGCGTGTCAACATAGCTTAAACACAGCCTCCTCTCCTCTCTGCCTCTCATTCTCACTCACTGCTCATATTCCTGTGTGCACTCAGATCACTGCACTAGAGGCACATTACAATAGCTGAACCATCACTGCACTAGAGGCACATTACAGTAACTGAACTATCACTGCACTAGAGGCACATTACAATAGCTGAACCATCACTGCACTAGAGGCACATTACAGTAACTGAACCATCGATGGCCTTGTAATTTATCTATGACATATTTTAATCCATTTTCAATTTAGGGAAATTCATCTCTCAACCCACGTCTGAGATGGTGTTGCTGCCACCATTACACAAATCACCTTTTTATTTTGTAAGGGTGTGTGTTTGTGTTTTTATACGTGCACTCCTCTGTGCAGTAAGGGTTAGCATGTGGGATTCAGGTTGCTTTAGAGCCCCCATCCCTCCTCTGCAGATGCAGGGGTATTCCCAGGGCTGGATTGGTGAGACACACACACACACACACACACACACACAAAACGCATAACACATGTTACCAAGCTGAAAATATAAACTTGTTAACATGACCAATAATTATAGAAGTTTAGGCACAAAGCTCTGCTTCGGAAAGTATTCAGACCCCTTGACTTTTTCCACTTTACAGCCGTATAATTATACATATATTTTTTATTTTATTTACAATTGTGCGCCACTCTATGGGACTCCCGGTCACAGCCGGTTGTGACACAGCCTGGGATCGAACCCGGGTCTGTAGTGACGCCTCAAGCACTGCGATACTCAGGAGGCCCGTTACAGCCTTATTCTAAAATTGATTTAAATTGTTTTTTTCCGCCTTTGCAGAGAAGAGTGGGATGAACTCCCCAAATACAGGCGTGCCAAGCTTGTAGCGTCATACCCAAGAAGACTCCAGGCTGTAAGGTGCTTCAACAAAGTACTGAGTAAAAGGTCTGAATACTTATGTAAATGTGATTTTTCAGTTTGTTATTTTTTATAAATTAGCAAAATTTTCTAAAAACGTGTTTTTGCTTTGTCATTATGGGGTTTTGTGTAGATTGATGAGGGAAAAAAACTATTTAATCAATTTTAGAATAAGGGTGTAACGTAACAAAATGTGGAAAGGTCAAGGGGCCTGAATACTTTCCGAATGCACTGTGTGTGTGTGTGTGTGTGTGTGTGTGTGTGTGTGTGTGTGTGTATATACAGTTGAAGTCGGAAGTTTACATGCACCTTAGCCAAATACATTTAAACTCAGTTTTTCACAATTCCTGACATTTAATCGTAGTAAAAATGCCCTGTCTTAGGTCAGTTAGGATCACCACTTTATTTTAAGAATGTAAATAGTCAGAATAATAGTAGAGAGAATGATTTATTTCAGCTTTTCTTTCTTTCATCACATTCCCAGTGGGTCAGAAGTTTACATACACTCAATTAGTATTTGGTAGCATTGCCTTTAAATTGTTTAACTTGGGTCAAACTTTCAGGTGGCCTTCCACAAGCTTCCCACAATAAGTTGGGTGAATTTTGGCCCATTCCTCCTGACAGAGCTGGTATAACTGAGTCAGGTTTGTAGGCCTCCTTGCTCACACACGCTTTTTCAGTTCTGCCCACAAATGTTCTATAGGATTGAGGTCAGGGCTTTGTGATGGCCACTCCAATACCTTGACTTTGTTGTCCTTAAGCCATTTTGCCACAACTTTGGAAGTATGCTTGGGGTCATTGTCCATTTAGAAGACCCATTTGCGACCAAGCTTTACCTTCCTGACTGATGTCTTGAGATGTTGCTTCAATATATCCACATCATTTTCCTTCCTCATGATGCCATCTATTTTGTGAAGAGCACCAGTCCCTCCTGCAGCAAAGCACCCCCACAGCATGATGCTGCCACCCCCATGCTTCACGGTTGGGATGGTGTTCTTCGGCTTGCAAGCCTTCCCCTTTGTCCTCCAAACATAACGATGATCATTATGGCCAAACAGTTCTATTTTTGTTTCATCAGACTAGAGGACATTTCTCCAAAAAGTAAGATCTTTGTCCCCATGTGCAGTTGCAAACCGTAGTCTGGCTTTTATATGGCGGTTTTGGAGCAGTGGCTTCTTCCTTGCTGAGCGGCCTTTCAGGTTATGTCGATATAGGACTCATTTTACTGTGGATATAGATACTTTTGTACCTGTTTCCTCCAGCATCTTAACAAGGTCCTTTGCTGTTGTTCTGGGATTGATTTGCACTTTTCGCACCAAAGTACGTTCATCTCTAGGAGACAGAACGCGTCTCCTTCCTGAGCGGTATGACAGCTGCGTGGTCCCATGGTGTTTATACTTGCGTACTATTGTTTGTACAGATGAACGTGGTACCTTCAGGGGTTTGGAAATTGCTCAGAAGGATGAACCAGACTTGTGGAGGTCATGCACAAAGTAGATGTCCTAACCGACTTGCCAAAACGATAGTCTGTTAACAATACATTTGTGGAGTGGTTGAAAAACAGGTTTTAATGACTCCAACCAAAGTGTATGTAAACGTCCGACTTCAACTTTACTATGTTTAGCTCTCTGGAGTAAGGGAGTGAGTGAGCCATACACTCCTCATCTGATTGTCCCTCTCAGTAGTCCCCAGGCCCTCAGCTCAGTGCTTTTTAGGGGTTGCCAGTCACAGGCCATTAGGATTTTACTGACAGACTAAGAGAGGGCTTTGTGTACTAGTTAATCAGTTCATATTTACTGTAGAACAGGCAAGGGCAGACTTTATATCTACAGCACAAATATAGAGAAGGTCGAACAGCCCAAATAAAGACGTCTTCTTTTTCGAGTCGATGAGAAGTGCAACTTTATTTGATTTCGTTGCTTGCAGGCCAAATTTAAAGACAGTTCTGTAGAATGAGAAGTGCAGTGAGTGCGTGACATTTGATCCCCCCTTTTGGAATCAGCCTGACCATGCGACCATTTCTGCACCACTGGCTCATTGAGCACAAGACTGAGGGCCATGGGTGGCAGGAAGTCTCATCATGGGGAGTCTTACAGCTACTTTAATGCAAGAGGAACAAACAATATATGGGAATTCAACGGAATGCATAGGATTAGAATATACAGTGCATTCTGAAAGTATTCAGACCCCTTGACTTTTTCCACATTTCGTTATGTTACAGCCTTATTCTAAAACTGATGAAATTGTTAGTTTTTTCTCATCAATCTACACACAATATCCCATAATGACAAAGCAAAAACAGGTTTCTATACATTTTTGCAAATGTAAAAAAAAAAACTGAAATATCACGTTTACATAAGTATTCAGACCCTTTACTCAGTACTTTGTTGAAGCACCTTTGGCAGCGATTACAGCCTCGAGTCTTCTTGGGTATGACGATACAAGCTTGGCACACATGTATTTGTGGAGTTTCTCCCATTCTTCTCTGCAGATCCTCTCAAGCTCTGTCAGGTTGGATGGGGAACAGCTATTTTCAGGTCTCTCCAGAGATGTTAGATCGGGGTTCAAGTCCGGGCTCTGGTTGGGCCACTCAAGGACATTCAGAGACTTGTCCCGAAGCCACTCCTGCGTTGTCTTGGCTGTGTGCCAAGGGTCGTTGTCCTGTTGGAAGGTGAACCTTCTCCCAAGTCAGATGTCCTGAGCACTCGGAGCAGGTTTTCATCAAGGATCTCTCTGTACTTTGCTCCGTTCATTTTTAAAATAAAATAAAATCAAAATGTATTTGTCACATACACGTGTTTAGCAGATTTTATAGCGGGTGTAGCGAAATGCTTCTGCTTCTAGCTCCAACAGTGCAGTAATATCTAACAAATTCACAACATATACCCAATGCACACAAATAAGTAAGGAATGGGATTTAAGAATATATGCATATATGGACAAGCAATGACAGAGCGGCATGGACTAAGATACGGAATAATATGATAGAATAGAATGCAGTATATACAGTGGGGAGAACAAGTATTTGATACACTGCCGATTTTGCAGGTTTTCCTACTTACAAAGCATGTAGAGGTCTGTCATTTTTATCATAGGTACACTTCAACTGTGAGAGACGGAATCTAAAACAAAAATCCAGAAAATCACATTGTATGATTTTTAAGTAATTAATTTGCATTTTATTGCATGACATAAGTATTTGATCACCTACCAACCAGTAAGAATTCCGGCTCTCACAGACCTGTTAGTTTTTCTTTAAGAAGCCCTCCTGTTCTCCACTCATTACCTGTATTAACTGCACCTGATTGAACTCGTTACCTGTATAAAAGACACCTGTCCACACACTCAATCAAACAGACTCCAACCTCTCCACAATGGCCAAGACCAGAGAGCTGTGTAAGGACATCAGGGATAAAATTGTAGACCTGCACAAGGCTGGGATGGGCTACAGGACAATAGGCAAGCAGCTTGGTGAGAAAGCAACAACTGTTGGCGCAATTATTAGAAAATGGAAGAAGTTCAAGATGACGGTCAATCGCCCTCGGTCTGGGGCTCCATGCAAGATCTCACCTCGTGGGGCATCAATGATCATGAGGAAGGTGAGGGATCAGCCCAGAACTACACGGCAGGACCTGGTCAATGACATGAAGAGAGCTGGGACCACAGTCTCAAAGAAAACCATTAGTAACACACTACGCCGTCATGGATTAAAATCCTGCAGCGCACGCAAGGTCCCCCTGCTCAAGCCAGCGCATGTCCAGGCCCGTCTGAAGTTTGCCAATGACCATCTGGATGATCCAGAGGAGGAATGGGAGAAGGTAATGTGGTCTGATGAGACAAAAATAGAGCTTTTTGGTCTAAACTCCACTCGCCGTGTTTGGAGGAAGAAGAAGGATGAGTACAACCCCAAGAACACCATCCCAACCGTGACGCATGGAGGTGGAAACATCATTCTTTGGGGATGCTTCTCTGCAAAGGGGACAGGACGACTGCACTGTATTGAGGGGAGGATGGATGGGGCCATGTATCGCAAGATCTTGGCCAACAACCTCCTTCCCTCAGTAAGAGCATTGAAGATGGGTCGTGGCTGGGTCTTCCAGCATGACAACGACCCGAAACACACAGCCAGGGCACCTAAGGAGTGGCTCCGTAAGAAGCATCTCAAGGTCCTGGAGTGGCCTAGCCAGTTTCCAGACCTGAACCCAATAGAAAATCTTTGGAGGGAGCTGAAAGTCCGTATTACCCAGCGACAGCCCCGAAACCTGAAGGATCTGGAGAAGGTCTGTATGGAGGAGTGGGCCAAAATCCCTGCTGCAGTGTGTGCACACCTGGTCAAGACCTACAGGAAACGTATGATCTCTGTAATTGCAAACAAAGGTTTCTGTACCAAATATTAAGTTCTGCTTTTCTGATGTATCAAATACTTATGTCATGCAATAAAATGCAAATTAATTACTTAAATATCATACAATGTGATTTTCTGGATTTTTGATTCCGTCTCTCACAGTTAAAGTGTACCTATGATAAAAATGACAGACCTCTACATGCTTTGTAAGTAGGAAAACCTGCAAAATCGGCAGTGTATCAAATACTTGTTCTCCCCACTGTATATATGAGATGAGTAGTGCAAGATATGTCAACATTATTAAAGTGACTAGTGTTCCATTTCTTAAAGTGGCCAGTGATTTAAATAGGCAGCAACAGCCTCTAATGTGCTAGTGATGACTATTTAACAGTCTGATGGCCTTGAGATATAAGCTGTTTTTCATTCTCTCGGTCCCAGCTTTGATTCCCTTGATCCTGACTAGTCTCCCAGTCCCTGCCGCTGAAAAACATCCCCACAGCATGATGCTGCCACCACCATGCTTCACAGTAGGGATGGTGCCAGGTTTCCTCCAGACGTGACACTTGGCATTCAGGCCAAAGAGTTCAATCTTGGTTTCATCAGACCACAGAATCTTGTTTCTCATGGTCTGAGAGTCTTTAGGTGCCTTTTGGCAAACTTCAAGCAGGCTGTCATGTGCATTTTACTGAGGAGTGGTTTCCATCTGGCCACTCTACCATAATGCCTGATTGATGGAGTGCTGCAGAGATGGTTGTCCTTCTGGAAGGTTCTCCCATCTCTACAGAGGAACTCTGGAGCTCTATCAGAGTGACCATCGGGTTCTTGGTCACCTCCCTGACCAAGGCCTGTCTCCCCCGATTGCTCAGTTTGGCCGGGAGGTAATTCCATACTTCTTCCATTTACGAATGATGGAGGCCACTGTGTTCTTGGGGACCTTCAATGCTGCTGAATTTTTTTTGTACCCTTCCCCAGATCTGTGCCTCGACACAATCCTGTCTCTGAGCTCTACAGACAATTCCTTGGACCTCATGGCTTGGTTTCTGCTCTGACATGCACTGTCAACTGTGGGACCTTATATGGACTGGTGTGTGCATTTCCAAATCATGTCCAATCAATTGAATTTACCACAGGTGGACTCCAGTCAAGTTGTAGGAACATCTCAAGGATGATCAATGGAAACAGGATGCACCTGATCTCAATTTCAAGTCTCATAGAAAAGTGTCTGAATACTTATGTAAATAAGGTATTTCTGTTTATTCTAAAAACCAGTTTTCACTTTGTAATTATGGGGTATTGTGTGTAGATTGATAAGGATTTGTATTTATTTAATCAATTTTAGAATAAGTCTGTAATGTAACAAAATGTGGAAAAGGTCAAGGGGTCTGAATACTTTCCGAAGGCACTGGATACAGTATGATTTACGTTATGTAAGATAGTTGAGTGTGCATGTGCGTCAGTGCCGTGCACAGAGCTTTGGAAGGGCAGGTGCTAAATAAAATAAGGCAACCCCCCCTCCCCTCCCCTCATTTGTATTTTTTATTTTTTTTTACTTTCAGAATTCATAACTTGAAATTCATCCTATATACCAACTGTCTTTGTGGCCAAAATGTAAACATTTGTAGGCCTATTTATTTTCTGCAACAACACAATCTCATCACACATGCCACTGACTCCTAGGCCTACTAACTAGACAACAATTTGATGGACATCGGGAAAAGAGTGGCTATCAGCTGATCTTAGCAAATGATTATGTTAATCTGCTAGCTAGTTAGCTATGCTGTCAAAACAAACTTGTTTTAATTTATTTTAGTTTGTTCTGCTGCTGTGCCGACATCTGCCTTTACAAACACGCAGTCGAATTGCCCCCTTCTTTGCCCCCAACAGTGAGAGATATACAGTCGTGGTCAAAAGTTTTGAGAATGACACATCATGTCAGTGATTCTCTCGTTAACACAGGTGAGAGTGTTGATGAGGACAAGGCTGGAGATCACTCCGTCATGCTGATTGAGTTAGTGGGCTCCCGAGTGGCGCAGCGGTCTAAGGCACTGCATCTCAGTGCTTGGGGCGTCACTACAGACCCCCTGGTTCGATTCCAGGCTGTATCACAACCGGCCGTGATTGGGAGTCCCATAGGGCGGCGCACAATTGGCCCAGCGTTGTCCGGGTTTGGCCTGTGTAGGCCGTCATTGTAAATAAGAATTTGTTCTTAACTGACTTGCCTAGTTAAATAAAGGTAAAATAAAAAAATTAAAGAATAACAGACTGGAAGCTTTAAAAGGAGGGTGGTGCTTGAAATCATTGTTCTTCCTCTGTTAACCATGGTTACCTGCAAGGAAACACGTGCCGTCATCATTGCTTTGCGCAAAAAGGGCTTCACAGGCAAGGATATTGCTGCTAGTAAGATTGCACCTAAATCAACCATTTATCGGATCATCAAGAACTTCAAGGAGAGAGGTTCAATTGTTGTGAAGAAGGCTTCAGGGCACCCAAGAAAGTCCAGCAAGCGCCAGGACCGTCTCCTAAAGTTGATTCAGCTGCGGGATCGGGGCACCACCAGTGCAGAGCTTGCTCAGGAATGGCAGCAGGTAGGTGTGAGTGCATCTGCACGCACAGTGAGGTGAATACTTTTGGAGGATGGCCTGGTGTCAAGAAGGGCAGCGAGGAAGCCACTTCTCTCCAGGAAAAACATCAGGGACAGACTGATATTCTGCAAAAGGTACAGGGATTGGACTGCTGAGGACTGGGGTAAAGTCATTTTCTCTGATGAATCCCCTTTCCGATTGTTTGGGGCATCCGGAAAAAAGCTTGTCCGGAGAAGACAAGGTGAACGCTACCATCAGTCCTGTGTCATGCCAACAGTAAAGCATCCTGAGACCATTCATGTGTGGGGTTGCTTCTCAGCCAAGGGAGTGGGCTCACTCACAATTGTGCCTAAGAACACAGCCATGAATAAATAATGGTACCAACACATCCTCCGAGAGCAACTTCTCCCAACCATCCAAGAACAGTTTGATGACGAACAATGCCTTTTCCAGCATGATGGAGCACCTTGCCATAAGGCAAAAGTAAAGTGATAACTAAGTGGCTCGGGGAACAAAACATCGGCATTTTGGGTCCATGGCCAGGAAACTCCCCAGACCCTAATCCCATTGAGAACTTGTGGTCGACCCTCAAGAGGCGGGTGGACAAACAAAACCCCACAAATTCTGACAAACTCCAAGCATTGATTATGCAAGAAGTTAATTGACAGCATGCCAGGGCGGATTGCAGAGGTCTTGAAAAAGAAGGGTCAACACTGTAAATATTGACTTTTTGCATAAACTTAATGTAATTGTCAATAAAATCATTTGACACTTATGGAATGCTTGTAATTATACTTCAGTATACCATAGTAACTTCTGACAAAAATATCTAAAAACACTGAAGCAGCAAACTTTGAAGACCAATACTTGTGTCATTCTCAAAACTTTTGACCACGACTGTACACATGACAGATCCAGCATAAAGTAGCCTACCAGTATTCAAACTCTCCGCCCAGCGTCTGGAGCCAGTGGCCACTGCATGCAAAAGTCAGACGAGTGCACTTGGGGCTGGAGGGCAGGGGAGGGGGAGTTCATGAAATTAGCTAGTTTGATGTGCAATTAGTTACATTTAATATATACAGTACCAGTCAAAAGTTTTGACACACCTACTCATTCAAGGGTTTTTCTTTATTTTTACTATTTTCTACATTGTAGAATATTAGTGAAGACACCAAAACTATGAAATAACACATATGGAATCATGTAGTAACCAAAAAAGTGTTAAACAAATGAAAATATATTCTTCAAATAGCCACCCTTTGCCTTGATGACAGCTTTGCACACTTTTGGCATTCTCTCAACCAGCTTCATGAGGTAGTCACCTGGAATGCATTTCAAGTAACAGGTGTGCCTAATCTCCCGAGTGGCGCAGTGGTCTATCATCGCAGTGCTAGCTGTGCCACTAGAGATCCTGGTTCGAATCCAGGCTCTGTCGTAGCCGGCCGCGATCGGGAGACCCATGGGGCGGCGCACAATTGGCCCAGCGTCGTCCAGGGTAGGGGAGGGAATGGCCGGCAGGGATGTAGCTCAGTTGGTAGAACATGGCGTTTGCAACGCCAGGGTTGTGGGTTCGATTCCCAATGGGGGGCCAGTATGAAAACTAAAAAAATAATGTATGCACTCAATAACTGTAAGTCGCTCTGGATAAGAGCGTCTGCTAAATGACTAAAATGTAAAAATGTGCCTTCTTAAAAGTTAATTCAATAAATCAATAAAACAGCAAAAAGAAACTGAAGGATACAGCAGATACAGACAGACCACATCTCAAATACACTAATAAACCATCACAAAATAAACCACAACACTAATAAACCATCACAATAAACCATAACACTAATAAACCACAACACTAATAAACCATCACAATAAACCATAATACTTGCAAACCTCAATGAATTCATCCCTCATCAGCGTTCTAAACTGCCCTGTTGGCACCAGGGATCATTATTCCAAACATGAGGGGCGTTATAAAACTAAAGGCTGATTTACCTTGGTTGGTAGAGACATGAGGGACCTCAAAAGTTAGCCAACCTTGTGAGCAGGTTTGGTGCCACATATTTTTATACTTTAACAGAGAAGTGAGATACTGTATGTTGGAAGCTTTTGTAGAAGAGTTTGTAACAAAAAGGGAGAAGTGAAGTGATCTATGGGAATTACAGTGCCTTCAGAAAAGTATTCACACCCTTTGTTACGGCCTGAATTTAAAATTGATTTAAAATTGCGATTTTTTTTGTCACTGGCCTACTTACAAATTAATTAAAAATGAAAAGCTGAAATGTCTTGAGTAAATAAGTTTTCAACCCCTTTTTGTTATTGCAAGCCTAAATAAGTTCAGGAATATACATTTGTACTGCAGTAGTACTGCAAAAAATATGGCAAATCAATTAACTTTATGTCCACGATAAGTGTTATGTTTGGGGAAAATACAATACAACCCATTACTGAGTACCACTCTCCATATTTTCAAGAATAGTGGTGGCTGCATAATGTAATGGGTATGCTTGTATCATTAAGGACTGGGGAGTTTTTCAGGATAAAAAAATCAATGGAATAGAGCTAAACACAGGCAAAAATCCTAGAAGAAAACCTGGTTCAGTCTGCTTTCCACCAGATACTGGGAGATGAATTCACCATTCAGCAGGACAATAACCTAAAAGACAAGGCCAAATCTACACTGGAGTTGCTTACCAAGAAGACAGTGAATTTTCCTGAGTTGCCGAGTTACAGTTGTGACTTAAATCTACTTGAAAATCTATGGCACGGCCTGAAAATGTCTGTCTAGCAGTGATCTACAACCAATTTGACAGAGCTTAAAGAATTTTGAAAAGAATAATGGGCAAATGTTGCAAAATCCAGGTGTGTAAAGCGCTATATTTTCAAACATTTCTAAAAAAAATATAACTTTGTCATTATCGGGTATTGTGTGTAGATGGGTGAGAAAAAAATATATTTACTGTAATCAATTTTGAATTCAGGCTCTAACAACAAAATGTGCAATAAGTCAAGGGGTATGAATAATTTGTGAAGGCACTGTAAGAGAGGTCCAGCCGATCTTCTGATAAAGGATGCAGTGATGAGTATTAAACCTGTAAAGTGAAGCGCATCCATGGGTTTTAGAGAACAGACCATTTTTACGCGCTACGTGCTTCAGCACTCAGTGGTCCCATTTTGTGAGCTTGTGTGGCCTACCACTTCACGGCTGAGCCATTGTTGCTCCTAGACGTTTCCACTTCACAATAACATCACTTACAGTTGACCGGGGCAGCTCTAGCAGGCAGAAATGTGATGAACTAACTTGTTGGAAAGGTGGCATCCTATGACGGTGCCACGTTGAATGTCACTGAGCTCTTCAGTAAGGCCATTGTACTGTCGATGTTTGTCTATGGAGATTGCATGGCGGTGTGCTCGAATTTATACACCTGTCAGCAACGTGTGTGGCTGAAATAGCCGAATCCACTCATTTTAAGTGGTGTCCGCATACTTTTGTATATATAGTGTATCTTTCAGTTTATCTGATACTCGCATCAACCAATTCTGGTTAAGATCACCCAATATTAATAATTCAGATGTATCATAGTTAGACAGCAAGTCAGACAATTTGCTAAAACCAATTGGGAGGGTTCAGAGAGTGCGATAAACTCCCACTAACGTTAGTTGGGTATTATTACCATGGCCCACATTTTAAGACAAGACATTCAAATTGCTTGGGGACAGAGGTGGTAATACACACAACAACATTCAAGCGGTTCTTCATGAATATGGCGAAACCCCCACCTCTGTCAGATGTATAAACATTATATCCATTCAGAGACACATTAGAGTCTGGCACAGATTGTTTTTTACAAAATTCTCAGTAATTATCAAAATGTCCCCGTTGGTTTGAAAAGCCAGAATTTTCGATTTTCAAAATCAAACTTCTGACATTTACATTAATCAGTCCAAGGCCACAGCTGCGGGATTTCAGATCAGACGGAGTCTCTAACACAAACATGCTATGATCCGTAGGTAACCCTCTATATAAAATAGCCATGGGGTTGGCTTGAAATGGTATAGATACAAGATTACTTAGAACTGTGCCATTTGGTCTATGCCTTGAACGAGGACGTGGATTAATGAGGGTTACCTGTTGCGGGCAAGGACTGATATTCCATTACTTTTTTTGTACCGTTTCGATGTTACAGCGGGTCCTGCTTTCATCCAAGAGTCCAGGGCAAATAGCTGGGAGAAATGATCAGTTCCACGACCGTGTGTTGGGATATGGCTAGAAAAAAACAATCCGCTTGCCCATAGCCATTAGTCTGATTCTCAGGTATTCTAAGTCCTGTCTCAACTCAGCCCATTACCGCAGCTTGCATAGCCACAGTGTGCAGCTCTGGGTTTTGGTCTAGAATTACTGTAAACTCCTGAGTGATGTCACACACTCTGGCACCAGGAAAGCAGAATGTCGTTGCGCCATCAACCACCACATAGATCTCCCAACAATGGCTATCTTGGGAGGGGGAGGTCGTGGATTTGCACAGAGCCAGCGGCCTGAGAGTCGGAGCTCCGGGAGCTCTAGGACACATGGCGCTTCCCCCTAACAATCATTGAAGCTGGTGCACTGTGCAGACCAGACGGGTGGACATGGGTAGAAGGACCGAAGTTGTTGCCCTGTTGTTTGATGTTTGTGATCACTTGCCTGGTCTCCAGGACCAGAGCGGGCACCTGGGGTCAGAAAGTCCACTTCCAGCGGTGCAAAGCTGTGTCTGTGTTTACCAGGGGTGTAATGCTACCGGAGCACAGAGAAGCGTGCGCTCTAGGGTTGGGCGGTATCCAGAGTTTTTGTATCATCATACCATCCTTCTCTCATACCGGGATTTTTCGGCATTACCGGTTTAGTACACAAGGACGCGCCACAAAACGCAAAAAAAAGCCCATTGGGTATCTATTAGCTAAATGCTAAGAAAGGTTGTACAAGGAATAGCGATTTTCCATGGAGGCTGCTAGCTAAATATGCTAACGAAAGAAAACGAAAATAAACAAATTGCAAGACAGTCAATCCAGCTTTATCTCCTAACATATTGCACAAGTTGACTTTAAGTATTTACTTAAAAAGTAGTTAAAAATATTAACTTTCATTGAAAAACTTCAAATAAATAGTTTCAACGGTATTGATGGTACCGCCCAAGCCTACGGCGCTACCTCATCTTTTTCAATTTGAGAATACACGAAGCTGGTCAAATTATTTCTGGAAAATGTATTCTGATAAATTCTAAATAAATTATATTTAATTACCACTCAAATTCAATGAAAACAATAGAATGACAAACTAAATAAGTATGTACAGTATAGCAGCCTAGAGGTAGATAAATGGTGATTTCTTCCCTGAACTATAAGCTATGTGTGTGCCGCGGAAGCCCGTCGGAGGTTTGACCACTTTTTTCCCAAACCAGAGTGGCCACGGTAAAGCCCAAGGAGCCTGAATCTCTCTGGAAGTTGCTGTAGCCCTGCTTGGGATATTTAGCCTACATTGGCTAATGGTTTAGATGCAGGGCCTGTTCTAGGTTGGTATGTCCAGGTGGGCAATTGGAAATGTGAATTGGGCCAAGTTGGAGTTAATAATGCATTTAGGTTATAGTTTATTGAGATGCATGAATACACCATCCCAAAAGCTTGATTTATGGCTGTTTTAAAACGAATTTCCTGCAATTACTTTCCTGTAAGTAATGATTTATGTTCACTACTTGGTCAATTGATTTGACAGCATGTTTAATCAATGCAAAAATTATATGAACTAATAGTACACCTCTCTGTTTTCTTTTATTCTGTAATAGGGTATATTGTAACCATGTGTTCAAGCTAACCAAATCAACGTTTATTTAAGCTACACAATACAATGAAATGCCTACTCACAATAAAGCTCTTCTCGTAAACAGTGCAATATATTAAGCTATATGAATGTATGAATGACATTTTATTTTCGTGTCAAATCGCCAATAAGCAACCCATCCCTTATGGAATTAATTGACAAATAAACAAACATTACAATAATTCACTGTGGTAAATAGATGATAATTATTCTTCTGTTGTTCTCTGCATTGCGCATCGGATAAAGAGTGAAAAAATGTAAGGTAAAAATCTATACATAATAGTAAATAAGGTTATCCAAACAATAATTATATCCCTAGAGCGGTAAAATAATATACATACATACAGTTTAAGTCGGAAGTTTACATACACTTAGGTTGGAGTCATGAAATCTCGTTTTTCAACCACTCCACAAATTTATTTTTAACAAACTCTTCATGCTTTGTCTCTCAGCTCATCCACAGCCATGTGAAAGCTAACTGAGTTGCTGATATTTAGTCCTAGAGGTGTGTAGTTTTTGTTTTATAATTTATATTTGTCATCCTGATTTCCGGACCTTTTTTGGAATATCATTATATTCGTTTTTTTTTAATTAACAGTCAGAGCCCAGGTCTGACAGAACCTGTGCAGATTATCTACAGTTGAAGTCAGAAGTTTACATACACTTAGGTTGGAGTCATTAAAACTCGTTTTTCAACCACACTTTTGGCAAGTCGGTTAGGACATCTACTTTGTGCATGACACAAGTAATTTTTCCAACAATTGTTTACAGACAGATTATTTCACTTATAATTCACTGTATCACAATTCCAGTGGGTCAGAAGTTTACATACACTAAGTTGACTGTGCCTTTAAACAGCTTGGAAAATTCCAGAAAAGGATGTCATGGCTTTAGAAGCTTCTGATAGGCTAATTGACATCATTTTAGTCAATTGGAGGTGTACATGTGGATGTATTTCAAGGCCTACCTTCAAACTCAGTGCCTCTTTGCTTGACATCATGGGAAAATCAAAAGAAATCAGCCAAGACCTCAGAAAAATAGACCTCCACAAGTCTGGTTCATCCTTGGGAGCAATTTCCAAACACCTGAAGGTACCATGTTCATCTGGACAAACAATAGTAAGCAAGTATAAACACCATGGGACCACGCTGGAGGAAACAGGTACAAAAGTATCTATATCCACAGTAAAACGAGTCCTATATCGACATTACCTGAAAATCCACTCAGCAAGGAAGAAGACACTGCTCCAAAACCGCCATAAAAAAGCCAGACTACGGTTTGCAACTGACAAAGATCTTACTTTTTGGAGTGTGTCCTCTGGTCTGATGAAACAAAAATAGAACTGTTTGGCCATAATGACCATCGTTATGTTTGGAGGAAAAAAGGGGGACTTGTAAGCCGAAGAACACCATCCCAACCGTGAGGCACAACGGGGGTGGCAGCATCATGCTGTGGGGGTGCTTTGCTGCAGGAGGGACTGGTGCACTTCACAAAATAGATGGCATAATGAGGAAGGAAAATGATGTGGATATATTGAAGCAACATCTCAAGACATCAGTCAGGAAGTTAAATCTTGGTCGCAAATGGGTCTTCCAAATGGACAATGACCCCAAGCATTCTTCCAAAGTTGTGGCCAAATGGCTTAAGGACAACAAAGTCAAGGTATTGGAGTGGCCATCACAAAGCCCTGACCTCAAACCTATAGAAAATATGTGGGCAGAACTGAAAAAGCGTGTGCGAGCAAGGAGGCCTACAAACCTGACTCAGTTACACCAGCTCTGTCAGGAGGAATGGGCCAAAATTCACCCAACGTATTGTGGGAAGCTTGTGGAAGGCTACCCGAAACGTTTGACCCAAGTTAAACAATTTAAAGGCAATGCTACCAAATACTAATTGAGTGTATGTAAACTTCTGACCCACTGGGAATGTGATGAAAGAAATAAAAGCTTAAATAAATAATTCACTCTACTATTATTCTGACATTTCAGATTCTTAAAATAAAGTGGTGATCCTAATTGACCTAAGACAGGGAATTTTTACTAGGATTAAATGTCAGGAATTGTGAAAAACTGAGTTTAAATGTATTTGGCTAAGGTGTATGTAAACTTCCGACTTCAACTGTAGGTAGCCAATGCCTAACTTGGTGTTTGAGGGCATTCAAAATGTAAAAGGTTCTTTAGACAATATGTGTGGGCATAGGCAGACGTTGCAATTGAAGTATGCATTTTATGCGTATTCTATAATGATAGGCTATTCAATTGTCTACATCTATCAGTACATTTATGACGTCATTTACATATATTTTTTGCGCTCCCTCACCTAAAAAATAGCACTACACCACTGGTGTGTGCATGCTTGCATCTGTGCGTGCGTCCGTCTGTCCGTGCGTGTGTGCTCGTCTGTGTGTACGTACGTTTTTTGCTAGATACCAACCAGACTGTTATGTTGGTTCACTTGGTTGTTCTTTTTTTGTTCCATTCCTTCTATAAAATCTAATAATAGCATCACTCTTTCTGCACCTGTGTGTGTGTGTGTGTGTGTGTGTGTGTGTGAATGTGTATGTGTGTGTGCGTGCGTGTGCACGTGCATGCGGAACAAGGGGAATGAGTCACTCCTGAGAGCATAAACAGAAACCAAACAGCCCAATAAGTCCAAACTGCCGTGGGACGATGAAGGAGGAGAAGGAAACAACACCAGATAGATAGATAGTAAGGTAGGTAGGTCGGTACAGTAAAATAGATACAGTAGATAGCTAAGTACAGTAAATAGATACAGTAGGTAGGTAAGTACAGTAAGATAGATACAGTAAGGTAGGTAGGTACAGTGCCTTGCAAAAGTATTCATTCCCCTTGGCGTTTTCCCTATTTTGTTGCATTACAACCTGTAATTTAAATGGATTTTTAAAAAAGTATGAAAAATTATGAAAAGTATGAATAGTTATTCACGCTCAAGTTTTCTGTTTTTTTGTATTATTTCTTGCAGGTTTTACAATAAAAAATATTTTGCATCTTCAAAGTGGTAGGCATGTTGTGTAAATCAAATGATACAAACCCCCAAAAAATCCATTTTAATTCCAGGTGTAAGGCAACAAAATAGGAAAAATGCCAAGGGGGGTGAATACTTTCGCAAGCCACTGTAGGTAGGTAGGTAGGTAGGTAGATAGATACAGTAAGATATATACAATAGATAAATAGGTAGGTAGATACAGTAAGATATATATTTCTGTGAGGTTGTTTTACAGCAGGTAATGTCTCTTGCTGCATCTGTCTCTGGTTGCACGGCATTGTTTGTGTGGCTGTGTGTGTGTGTGTTTCAAAGTGGTCTATTGAATAATTCACAATGGTGACATTGCTGTAGTGCCTCTAAAGTGTTTTGCCATGTGAAGTTATCCTAAATAGCAGCGAGAGAGAGCGGCTCGTGAAAATAAAAAACGACATGTTTTACCAACTCAATAATAGATAGATGAAGTGCAGTTTTTGTGGGTGTCAGACAGGGTTGGGTTGGGTGATGTGGATGGATTGTTATGATGGCTGGTGATGGTGAGTGAGAAAAAACTGTAATTATTTTGTTTATACAGCCTCTTCTCTGCTCTGGCCCAGGGCCCACAGGACCTTGCTGCCATGACACAAACTGCTGTGGGAGAGAGCCTAGGGTGCTGGCCTGGGACGTACCGTGCAGTGCTTCTGGGGTTGGATGAGGGGACGGACAGCATGTGATGTGCCTGGTTATAATAACTCGCCCTCCATAGGGAAACCCTCCATGGGTGGAGAGACAACCTGTGGTGCTGCTGGGAAGGATGGGGTGGGATGAGAGAGGTGGGGTGGGAGTGATGGGGTGGGACGGATGGGATGGGATGAGAGCGATGGTGTGGGAGGGATGGGGTGGGAGGGATGGTGCGGGGTGGGATGAGAGAGGTGGGCTGGGAGGGGTGGGGTGAGATGAGAGAGATGGTGTGGGATGGATGGGCGGATGGTGCGGGATGGGAGGGATGGTGTGGGAGGGGAGGGATGGTATGGGAGGGATGGTGAGGGATGGTGTTGGGTGGGAGGGTTGTGTGGGATGGGAGGGATGGTGTGGGAGGGATGGGAGGGATGGTGTTGGGATTGGAGGGATGGTGCGGGTGGGATGGGATGGATGTGTGGGATGGTGTGGGAGGGATGGTGCAGGTGGAAGGGATGGTAGGTATGGGAGGGATGGTTCGGGGTGGGAGGGATGGTGTGGGAGGGGAGGGATGGTGCAGGGTGGAAGTGATGGGAGGGATGGTGTGGGGTGGGAGGGATGGTGTTGGATGGTAGGGATGGTGTGTGAGGGATGGTGCGGGGTGGGAGGGATGGTGTTGGATGGGAGGGATGGGAGGGATGGTGTGGGATGGGAGGGATGGTGTTGGGATTGGAGGGATGGTGCGGGTGGGATGGGATGGATGTGTGGGATGGTGTGGGAGGGATGGTGCAGGTGGAAGGGATGGTAGGTATGGGAGGGATGGTTCGGGGTGGGAGGGGAGGGATGGTGCAGGGTGGAAGTGATGGGAGGGATGGTGTGGGGTGGGAGGGATGGTGTTGGATGGTAGGGATGGTGTGTGAGGGATGGTGCGGGGTGGGAGGGATGGTGTTGGATGGGAGGGATGGGAGGGATGGTGTGGGATGGGAGGGATGGTGTGGGATAGGAGGGATGGGTGGGAGGGATGGTGCGGGATGTGTGGGATGGGAGGGATGGTGCGGGGTGGGAGGGATGGTATGGGAGAGATGGTGTTGGAAGGGAGGGAATGGTGCGGGGTGGGAGGGATGGTGCGGGGTGGGAGGGATGGTGTGGGATGGTGCAGGGTGGAAGGGATGGTGTGGGATGGGAGGGATGGTGTGGGATATATGGGATGGGGTGGGAGGGATGGTGAGGGATGGGATGGGATGGGAGGAATGGGAGGGATGCTGTGAGATGGGGTGGGAGGGATGGTGTGGGAGAGGTGGTGAGGGATGGTGTGGGATGGGATGGTGTGGGTTGGATGGGGTGGGAAGGGATGGTATGGATGGGATGGTGTGGGATGGGAAGGATAGGACAGATGGTGTGGGAGGGATGGTGCAGGGTGGGAGGGATGGTGCAGGGTGGGAGGGATGGTGTGGGATAGGAGAGGTGGGAGGGATGGTGTGGGATAGGAGAGGTGGGAGGGATGGTGTGGGATGGGGTGGGGTGGGATGGGAGACACAGGATGTGCCTGGTTAGAGACTGTCCGTGGGGACACATTCCCTGGGTAGAGAGGTGCTGTCTGCTGGGCTACTGGGATAGCTGTGCCTGGTTATAGCTGCTATGGGGATCCCCTCCTAGGGTGGAGAGAGCCTACAGTGCTGGGAGGGATCATGGGAAGGATAGGATGGGAGACCGGCAGGATGTGCTTGGTTAGACCATGGGGATCCCCTCCCAAGGTGGAGAGAGCCTGTGGTGCTGGGAGGGAAGGGAATTGTGGACACTGGACAGAATGTGCCTGCTAATAGTGACTGGCCATGGGGAATGGGTTAGGGTTGGACAGGTTGTGCCTGGTTAGGCCATGGGAAATGGGTTAGGGTTGGACAGGTTGTGCCTGGTTAGGCCAGGGGGATCCAGGGGGATACCCTAACTTGGTGTGTGTTCTCGGTGAGGGGGAAGGCTCTGTCTGTACCCACATTCGCCCCACCATGAGTCATGCAGCTCACGTGCAAACACTGTCTGTGCAAAGTGAGCCACACACACAACACACATAACACACACACACACACACACACACACACACACACACACACATACATACACACACAACACGCACACAGGCTGGACACTCGCCTTATTTCCCGGGAACTCCACCAATTTATTTGAGCCAGACTCTTTCCTCTTATTTAAATGTCACTATCGTTTTAGTAACTTACCTCAGAGACAGCAAGCCTTATTGACTTGGGGTCTTGGGACCAAGACTAACTGCCTCGATTTTTCATCGGTGGCATACGTTCAGCAATCACCCTTTAACACAGTTTACTGCATATGATTTGTTAATGTACAGCATTTGAATTGGTCTTTGCAGTTAGTAAGTGTAACTATAAGTGTGTGTGTGTCATGTTTTTGAATAATGGTGTTTCCTGTGCTCCAGGGGGGCGTTCTCGGAGGTGGTGCTAGCGGAGGAAAAGGGGACCCAGAGGCTGGTAGCCATCAAGTGTATCCCAAAGAAGGCTCTGGAGGGCAAGGAGAACAACATTGAGAATGAGATCGCTGTGCTGCACAGGTCAGTAACATAGAGAATTAGATCACTGTGCTGTACAGGTCAGTAACATAGAGAATTAGATCACTGTGCTGTACAGGTCAGTAACATAGAGAATTAGATCACTGTGCTGTACAGGTCAGTAACATAGAGAATTAGATCATTGTGCTGTACAGGTCAGTAACATAGAGAATTAGATCACTGTGCTGCACAGGTCAGTAACATAGAGAATTAGATCACTGTGCTGTACAGGTCAGTAACATAGAGAATTAGATCACTGTGCTGTACAGGTCAGTAACATAGAGAATTAGATCACTGTGCTGTACAGGTCAGTAACATAGAGAATTAGATCACTGTGCTGTACAGGTCAGTAACATAGAGAATTAGATCACTGTGCTGTACAGGTCAGTAACATAGAGAATTAGATCACTGTGCTGTACAGGTCAGTAACATAGAGAATTAGATCATTGTGCTGTACAGGTCAGTAACATAGAGAATGAGATCGCTGTGCTGCACAGGTCAGTAACATAGAGAATGAGATCGCTGTGCTGCACAGGTCAGTAACATAGAGAATGAGATCGCTGTGCTGCACAGATCAACACAACACACTGCAGCTTACCGCACCACACCACCACATAAAACAATATCCTTAATAATAGCAGGTTGTTTGCCCATCATGAGTCATTGAAATGACTTAATAGTCATTATGGTCAGGGTCATGAAAGAGGCTGAGGGATCATAACACACAGGTTCTATCAATGTAAAGGATTGACTGCATGGTATTGATTGGCTCATCATAGTAATGTACAGCAGAGCCAGCTTGATGTAAAGCAGTAGTATTTTATTTTTATATATTTTATTTTTTTATTTCACCTTTATTTAACCAGGTAAGCCAGTTGAGAACAAGTTCTCATTTACAACTGCGATCTGGCCAAGATAAAGCAAAGCAGTGCGATTAAAAACAACAACAACACAGAGTTACATATGGAATAAACAAAAACAAAACGTACAGTCAATAACACAATAGAAAATCTATACAGTGTGTGCAAATGTAGTACGTTATGGAGGTAAGGTAGTAAATAGGCCATAGTGCAAAATAATTACAATTTAGTATTAACACTGGAGTGATAGATGTGCAGAAGATGATGTGCAAATAGAGATACTGGGGTGCAAATTAGCAAAATAAATAACAATGTAAATAACAATATGGGGATGAGGTAGTTGGGTGGGCTAATTACAGATGGGCTGTGTACAGGTGCAGTGATCGGTAAACTGCTCTGATAACTGATGCTTAAAATTAGTGAGGGAGATAAGTGTCTCCAGCTTCAGAGATTTTTGCAGTTCGTTCCAGTCATTTGCAGCAGAGAACTGGAAGGAATGGCGGCCAAAGGAGGTGTTTGCTTTGGGGATGACCAGTTACATATATCTGCTGGAACGCATACTACGGGTGGGTGTTGCTATGGTGACCAATGAGCTAAGATAAGGCGTGGATTTGCCTAGCAGTGATTTATAGATGACCTGGAGCCAGTGGGTTTGGCGACGAATATGTAGTATGTGGTTATAGTATATGTGGTTATAGTATATGGAGGTCAGTGGAGAAGGGGGACTGGCTGGATTCATGTCATGTTATGGTATGGTATAGTATGGTATGGTATGGTATCTATGTGTCAGTAGAAACAGTGGGGTTGTTCACCAGAAATGTCAGGAGTAAAGAAGATAGCCCTATTTTTAGTGTCCTTGTTGCCAGGGTAACATCACACACAGGGGCGGAGGGAGATTGTGTGTGTGTGTGTGTGTGTGTGTGTGTGTGTGTGTGTGTGTGTGTGGAGTTCCCTTCAGCAGTGTGATGAAGGAAGAGAAAGAGAAGGAGAAAGAGCAAGAGAGAGAGAGACCATGTTAGAGACATATATTTCCCTCAGATTACAGAGATCCATAAAGAATTCGAAAACAAACCCAATTTTGATAAACTCCCTTATCTACTGGGTGAAATACCACAGTTTGCAATCACAGCAGCAAGATTTGTGACCTGTTGCCACAAGAAAAGGGCAACCAGTGAAGAACAAACACCATTGTAAATACAACCCATATTTATGTTTATTTATTTTCCCATTTGTATTTTAACTATTTGCACATTGTTACAACACTGTATATATACATAATATGACATTTGAAATGTCTTTATTCTTTTGGAACTTCTGAGTGTAATGTTTAATGTTAATATTTATTGTTTATTTCACTTTTGTTTACTATCTACTTCACTTGGTATGGCAATGTTAACATACGTTTCCCATGCCAGTAAAGCCCTTAAATTGAAATGGAATTGAATTGAATTGAATTGAGAGAGAGAGAGAAGGGGAGAGAGAGAGTGGTGGGTATTGATGGAGAAGTAAACAGAGTGTGATACAAATAAATACTCATAGTCAGACACTGACTCAGATCCCAACACACTCCTTTCTTTACAGCCACAACACACAGTGTCACATATCACCTACATGACTGCTTATAACAACAGAGCTTCAGCCTTGGTTGTCTCTTTCTTGGTTTGTGTATTACCAATGCTGTTCTTGCCAGTGTATTTCCCCCAGTCACTGTAGAACTCCCCCTAACTGTAGAACTCCCCCTAACTGTAGAACTCCCCCTAACTGTAGAACTCCCCCTAACTGTAGAACTCCCCCTAACTGTAGAACTCCCCCTAACTGTAGAGCTCCCCCTAACTGTAGAGCTCCCCCTAACTGTAGAACTCCCCCTAACTGTAGAGCTCCCCCTAACTGTAGAACTCCCCCTAACTGTAGAACTCCCCCTAACTGTAGAACTCCCCCTAACTGGCTAGCTTGGACACTGGCGAATTCAACGTCAGGGGCTGGATCCATTTTCTGGCAAGAGATTATGAAGCACTCCTCTATGTCAGAGACCACTGTTTGATGTGGGGAGAAAACAACTGGCCCTACGATATGACTAGTTCTGTATTGATTGGATCCTGTAGAGAGCTTTTTCATTGAGCATTAGACTAATGTTTTTGTTTGTGGTGCTTCTACACACTCTTACACATAGCAATGGTGCCACTTGGCGATCATATGACAGTATTGAGAGTGAGACACCGTGGGGCATAGCACTGCTGAAAAACATTGGGAATAGCGCTGCTGCATTAGCAGTAGGTTGTTGTTCATGTTGTCAGGGCTGGCAGTGTGCCCATAACAATATCCCTGTATTTCTGTCTTACTCACTGTCTTTTTGTCTTTCTTTTCAGAATCAAGCACACCAACATTGTTTCTCTGGAGGACATCTTTGAGAGCACATCCCACCTGTATCTGGTCATGCAGCTGTGAGTCTCCTCTTTCTCCTCTCCTCTCCTCTCCTCTCCTCTCCTCTCTCTCTCTCTCTCTCGCTCTCGCTCAATTCAATAGACTTTATTGACATGGCAAGTTAAATTACTTACATTGTCAAATTATACAGTGGGGAAAAAAAGTATTTAGTCAGCCACCAATTGTGCAAGTTCTCCCACTTAAAAAGATGAGAGAGGCCTGTAATTTTCATCATAGGTACATGTCAACTATGACAGACAAAATGAGAAAAAAAAAATCCAGAAAATCACATTGTAGGATTTTTAATGAATTTATTGGCATATGATGGTGGAAAATAAGTATTTGGTCAATAACAAAAGTTTCTCAATACTTTGTTATATACCCTTTGTTGGCAATGACACAGGTCAAACGTTTTCTGTAAGTCTTCACAAGGTTTTCACACACTGTTGCTGGTATTTTGGCCCATTCCTCCATGCAGATCTCCTCTAGAGCAGTGATGTTTTGGGGCTGTCGCTGGGCAACACACACTTTCAACTCCCTCCAAAGATTTTCTATGGGGTTGAGATCTGGAGACTGGCTAGGCCACTCCAGGACCTTGAAATGCTTCTTACGAAGCCACTCCTTCGTTGCCCGGGCGGTGTGTTTGGGATCATTGTCATGCTGAAAGACCCAGCCACGTTTCATCTTCAATGCCCTTGCTGATGGAAGGAGGGTTTCACTCAAAATCTCACGATACATGGCCCCATTCATTCTTTCCTTTACACGGATCAGTCGTCCTGGTCCCTTTGCAGAAAAACAGCCCCAAAGCATGATGTTTCCAACCCCATGCTTCACAGTAGGTATGGTGTTCTTTGGATGCAACTCAGCATTCTTTGTCCTCCAAACATGACGAGTTGAGTTTTTACCAAAAAGTTATATTTTGGTTTCATCTGACCATATGACATTCTCCCAATCCTATTCTGGATCATCCAAATGCACTTCAGACGGGCCTGGACATGTACTGGCTTAAGCAGGGGGACACGTCTCGCACTGCAGGATTTGAGTCCCTGGCGGCGTAGTGTGTTACTGATGGTTGGCTTTGTTACTTTGGTCCCAGCTCTCTGCAGGTCATTCACTAGGTCCCCCCGTGTGGTTCTGGGATTTTTGCTCACCGTTCTTGTGATCATTTTGACCCCACGGGGTGAGATCTTGCGTGGAGCCCCAGATCGAGGGAGATTATCAGTGGTCTTGTATGTCTTCCATTTCCTAATAATTGCTCCCACAGTTGATTTCTTCAAACCAAGCTGCTTACCTATTGCAGATTCAGTCTTCCCAGCCTGGTGCAGGTCTACAATTTTGTTTTTGGTGTCCTTTGACAGCTCTTTGGTCTTGGCCATTGTGAAGTTTGGAGTGTGACTGTTTGAGGTTGTGGACAGGTGTCTTTTATACTGATAACAAGTTCAAACAGGTGCCATTAATACAGGTAACGAGTGGAGGACAGAGGAGCCTCTTAAAGAAGAAGTTACAGGTCTGTGAGAGCCAGAAATCTTGCTTGTTTGTAGGTGACCAAATACTTATTTTCCACCATAATTTGCAAATAAATTCATTAAAAATCCTACAATGGGATTTTCTGGATTTTTTTTTCTCAATTTGTCTGTCATAGTTGACGTGTACCTATGATGAAAATTACAGGCCTCTCTCATCTTTTTAAGTGGGAGAACTTGCACAATTGGTGGCTGACTAAATACTTTTTTTCCCCACTGTACATATAACGAAAATGGTGGAACCAACAGCAATAATAATAGTAGTAGTGGAAATGGGATTACCATTAATAGCAACTACAACAACAATATTAATGAGAATAATAATACATTAAAGCAATAGTAGTCGACCAGTCTCAACATGACTGAGAAGACACATGGCATGGTATGAAAGCCAAAACAAAACTAAATGGGAAAATAATATTGACATTACATTGCACTTTTCACTGGCTGTCCCTCAGTTTGTGGCAGGAGGACACATATTTGTCTGTTCACCCAATAAATATTCGATTTTTTCTTCATCTTTTATAGTTTCAAATTCTTTGTACTGATAATTTTGGGAAATAAATATTCTCTTAGGTCTGAGTATTTGTCACAGTGTAATAGGAAATGCAGCTCTGTCTCTACCTCTCCCCTGGAGCAGAGTGAGCACAGCCTGTCCTCTCTGGGCAGCCAGGTTTGCCTGTGACGACCGGTCTCTATAGCCAGACTGTGCTCTCTTAGTCTGTACCTAGTCATTGTTTTCCTCAGTTTTCTATCAGTCACAGTGGTCAGATAGTCTGCCACCATGTACTGTCTGTTTAGAGCCAAATAGCATTGAAGTTTACTTTGATTCTTTGTGGTGTCTTTCCAATAGGTGATATATTTTTCTTTTTGCTTTGTGATGATTTAGTTGGGCCAGATTTTCTGAGTGCTGTCCTGAGGCTCTATGAGGTTGGGTTGGATTAGTGAGTCTCAGAACCAGCTGGCTGAGGGGACTCTTCTCTTGTGTGATGGAATGTTTTGGGGTCACTTGTTTTTAGATGGTTGTAGAATTTGATGGATCTTTTTTCTATTCGAATAAGGAGGGGGTATTGGCCCAATTCTGCTCTACATGTGTTATTTTGAGTTTTTCTTTGCACTTGCAATACAGTCTTGCAAAACTCTGCATGCAGAATTTCGATTGGACTAAGTTGCTTTGCTGCAGGAGGGACTGGTGCACTTCACAAAATAGATGGCATCATGAGGATGGAAAATTATGTGGATATATTGAAGCAACATCTCAAGACATCAGTCAGGAAGTTAAATGTTGGTCGCAAATGGGTCTTCCAAATGGACAATGACCCCAAGCATACTTCCAAAGTTGTGGCAAAATGGCTTAAGGACAACAAAGTCAAGTTATTGGAGTGGCCATCACAAAGCCCTGACCTCAATCCTATAGAAAATGTGTGGGCAGAACTGAAAAAGCGTGTGCGAGCAAGGAGGCCTACAAACCTGACTCAGTTACACCAGCTCTGTCAGGAGGAATGGGCCAGAATTCACCCAATTTATTGTGGGAAGCTTGTGGAAGGCTACCCGAAACGTTTGACCCAAGTTAAACAATTTAAAGGCAATGCTACCAAATACTAATTGAGTGTATGTAAACTTCTGACCCACTGGGAATGTGATGAAATAAATAAAAGCTGAAATAAATCATTCTCTCTACTATTATTCTGACATTTCACATTCTTAAAATAAAGTGGTGATCCTAACTGACCTAAGACAGGGAATTTTTTCTAGGATTAAATGTCAGGAATTGTGAAAAACTGAGTTTAAATGTATTTGGCTAAGGTGTATGTAAACTTCCTACTTCAACTGTACGCCTTCAATATGGGGAAACACTGAAGCAATACAAACACACACTAAGAACAAAAAAGGAACAGCACATTAGAAATCAGCTGGATGTAATTGAGGAATCCATAGAATCAAACCACTTCTGGGAGAATTTGAATAAATTAAACAAACCTCATCATGAGCAATTGGCTATCCAAAATGGGGATATGTGGAGAAATCACTTTGCAAACCTCTACAGCAATATAACAAAGAGCCCAGAACAACAAGATATACAAGAAAAATTACAAATCCTTGAATCAGCAGTCAAAGACTATCAGAATCCTGTGGATACCCCAATTACAGAACAATATTTATTGGAAAAACTATGCACTCTCCAGCCCAAAAAGGCCTGTGGTGCTGATGGTATTTTAAATGAAATTATCAAATATACAGACCACAAATTCAATATGGCTATACTCAAACTCTTCAACATTATCCTCACTGCAGGTATTTTCCCCAATACCTGGAACCAAGGATTGATCACACCAATCTATAAAAATTGAGACAAATTTGACCCAAACAATTACAGAGGAATTTGCGTTAACAGCAACTTTGGGAAAATTCTCTGCAGTAACATAAATAGCAGATTACATAATTTCCTTGATGAACACAACGTCCTAAGCAGAAGCCAGATTGGATTTTTTTTAAATGATCGTACAATAGACCACATTTACACCCTCCACACTCTAATTGACAAACAAGTCAACCAAAACAAAGACAAAATCTATTCGCGTTTTGTAAACTTCAAGAAAGCGTTTGATTCAATTTGGCACAAAGGTATTTTTTATAAACTAATAGAAAGTGGTATGGGAGGGAAAACATATGATGTTATTAAATCAATGTACACAAAAAACAAATGTGAGGTTAAAATTGGCAACAAGCAAACAGACTTCTTCTCTCAGGGACGTAGAGTGAAGCTTCCCACAATTAATTGGGTGAATTCTGGCCCATTCCTCCTGACAGAGCTGGTGTAACTGAGTCAGGTTTGTAGGCCTCCTTGCTCACACACGCTTTTTCAGTTTTGCCCACACATTTTCTATAGGATTGAGGTCAGGGCTTTGTGATGGCCACTCCAATACCTTGACTTTGTTGTCCTTAAGCCATTTTGCCACAACTTTGGAAGTATGCTTGGGGTCATTGTCCATTTGGAAGACCCATTTGCGATCAAGATTTAACTTCCTGACTGATGTCTTGAGATGTTGCTTCAATATATCCACATCATTTTCCTTCCTCATGATGCCATCTATTTTGTGAAGTGCACCAGCATGATGCTGCCACCCGTGTTCTTCACGGTTGGGATGGTGTCCTTCGGCTTGCAAGCAGCCCCCTTTTTCCTCCAAACATAATGATGGTCATTATGGACAAGCAGTTCTATTTTTGTTTCATCAGACCAGAGGACATTTCTCCAAAAAGTACGATCTTTGTCCCCATGTGCAGTTGCAAACCGTAGTCTGGCTTTTTTATGGCGGTTTTGGAGCAGTGGCTTCTTCCTTGCTGAGCAGCCTTTCAGGTTATATCAATATAGGACTCGTTTTACTGTGGATATAGATACTTTTGTACCTGTTTCCTCCAGCATATTCAAAAGGTCCTTTTCTGTTGTTCTGGGATTGATTTGCACTTTTCGCACCAAAGTACGTTCATCTCTAGGAGACAGAATGAGTCTCCTTCCTGAGCGGTATGATGGCTGCGTGGTCCCATGGGGTTTATACTTGCTTACTATTGTTTGTACAGATGATCATGGTACCTTCAGGTGTTTGGAAATTGCTCCCAAGGATGAACCAGACTTGTGGAGGTCTATTTTTCTGAGGTCTTGGCTGATTTCATTTGATTTTCCCATGATGTCAAGCAAAGAGGCACTGAGTTTGAATGTAGGCCTTGAAATACATCCACATGTACACCTCCAGTGAATTATAAGTGAAATAATCTGTCTGTAAACAATTGTTGGAAAAATTACTTGTGTCATGCACAAAGTAGATGTCCTAACCGACTTGCCAAAACTATAGTTTGTTAACAAGAAATTTGTGGAGTGGTTGAAAAACGAGTTTTAATGACTCCAACCTAAGTGTATGTAAACTTCCGACTTCAACTGTATATGTTTGTTGTCTGGGTCTCCGTGTTTTTTATTAGATATATTTCTCAATGACTTTCTTAGATTTTTGCAATCATTATCAAACCATTTTTCATTATCTATTATTTTTGGTTTGCTCTTATGTTTCTTTAGATTAGCCAATGAGGCTAATTTGTCAAATATAAAGTTTATGTTCCAAACGGCCAAATGTACACCTTCATTGCTGTAGGAGAATGTTAAGGCTAAAAAGTTGTCCAGGAGAGATTGTATTTTTTGGCTACTAATGGATTTTTGGTAGATTTCTATACTGTTTGCACTCCATCTATAGGCCTGTTTAGTACCATGTAATTTATTGGACCGTGAAACTTCATGGTTGGGTTCTGCTCTTCTCAGATTCACTGTGATTTTACTGTGGTCTGAGAGAGGTGTTAGTGGGCTGACTGTGAAGGCTCTGAGAGACTCTGAGTTGAGGTCGGTGATGAAGTAGTCTACAGTACTGCTGCCAAGGGATGAGCTGTAGGTGTACCTACCAAAAGAGTCCCCTCTTAGCCTACCATTGACTATGTACAGACCCAGTGTTCGACAGAGCTTCAGGAGCTGTACTCCATTTTTGTTTTTCACTTTGTCATAGTTGTTTCTGGGGGGGTATGTGGGGAGGGAAAGGTTGTTGCTTCCCGGTAGGTGTTTGTCCCCATGACTGTTAATAGTGTTTAGTTCTTCTGCTGTTCTAGCATTTTTTTATGTAACTTATTTTTTTAACTTTATTTAACCTGGAAAGGCTCATTGAGATTTGAAATCTCTTTTTCAAGAGCGTCATGGCCAAGATAGGCAGCACCAAGTCATTACACAATTACAGACAGACAACATGAAAAACGACAAGTAATCTAGTAAACATCCATAGAAATCACAGGAGCATAACAGAATCATAAAACAGCAATTAAAAAACATTGACCTGTCAAGGAATCAGCCTCAAAATCCTTCATCAATGATTGAAAAACACCAATCGGGACAAGTTCTTCCAGTTTAAAAGTATGTTGTAAGGCGTTCCAAGACGATGGCGCAGAGTACATAAAAACCCTTTTACCAAATTCAGTTCGGACATTTGGAACAGTTAGCAGGATAAAGTCCTGAGAATGAAGGGAGTACCCACCACATTTCTGAAGAATAAAAATGCCCAGATAAAATGATAGTAAACACAAAATGGCTTTGTAAATAAAAGTATACCAGTGACTGAGCCTACGAGTGACTAGAGAAGGCCATATATACAGTGGGGAAAAAAAGTATTTAGTCAGCCACCAATTGTGCAAGTTCTCCCACTTAAAAAGATGAGAGAGGCCTGTAATTTTCATCATAGGTACACGTCAACTATGACAGACAAATTGAGAAAAAAAAATCCAGAAAATCCCATTGTAGGATTTTTAATGAATTTATTTGCAAATTATGGTGGAAAATAAGTATTTGGTCACCTACAAACAAGCAAGATTTCTGGCTCTCACAGACCTGTAACTTCTTCTTTAAGAGGCTCCTCTGTCCTCCACTCGTTACCTGTATTAATGGCACCTGTTTGAACTTGTTATCAGTATAAAAGACACCTGTCCACAACCTCAAACAGTCACACTCCAAACTTCACAATGGCCAAGACCAAAGAGCTGTCAAAGGACACCAAAAACAAAATTGTAGACCTGCACCAGGCTGGGAAGACTGAATCTGCAATAGGTAAGCAGCTTGGTTTGAAGAAATCAACTGTGGGAGCAATTATTAGGAAATGGAAGACATACAAGACCACTGATAATCTCCCTCGATCTGGGGCTCCACGCAAGATCTCACCCCGTGGGGTCAAAATGATCACAAGAACGGTGAGCAAAAATCCCAGAACCACACGGGGGGACCTAGTGAATGACCTGCAGAGAGCTGGGACCAAAGTAACAAAGCCAACCATCAGTAACACACTACGCCGCCAGGGACTCAAATCCTGCAGTGCGAGACGTGTCCCCCTGCTTAAGCCAGTACATGTCCAGGCCCGTCTGAAGTGCATTTGGATGATCCAGAATAGGATTGGGAGAATGTCATATGGTCAGATGAAACCAAAATATAACTTTTTGGTAAAAACTCAACTCGTCATGTTTGGAGGACAAAGAATGCTGAGTTGCATCCAAAGAACACCATACCTACTGTGAAGCATGGGGTTGGAAACATCATGCTTTGGGGCTGTTTTTCTGCAAAGGGACCAGGACGACTGATCCGTGTAAAGGAAAGAATGAATGGGGCCATGTATCGTGAGATTTTGAGTGAAACCCTCCTTCCATCAGCAAGGGCATTGAAGATGAAACGTGGCTGGGTCTTTCAGCATGACAATGATCCCAAACACACCGCCCGGGCAACGAAGGAGTGGCTTCGTAAGAAGCATTTCAAGGTCCTGGAGTGGCCTAGCCAGTCTCCAGATCTCAACCCCATAGAAAATCTTTGGAGGGAGTTGAAAGTGTGTGTTGCCCAGCGACAGCCCCAAAACATCACTGCTCTAGAGGAGATCTGCATGGAGGAATGGGCCAAAATACCAGCAACAGTGTGTGAAAACCTTGTGAAGACTTACAGAAAACGTTTGACCTGTGTCATTGCCAACAAAGGGTATATAACAAAGTATTGAGAAACTTTTGTTATTGACCAAATACTTATTTTCCACCATCATATGCCAATAAATTCATTAAAAATCCTACAATGTGATTTTCTGGATTTTTTTTTCTCATTTTGTCTGTCATAGTTGACGTGTACCTATGATGAAAATTACAGGCCTCTCTCATCTTTTTAAGTGGGAGAACTTGCACAATTGGTGGCTGACTAAATACTTTTTTTCCCCACTGTAGTATATAAAGTGCAATGGTGCGTAAGGGTTTTGCAGTTTAAAATAAATCTCAATGCTCCTTGATAAAGGGTGTCAATTGATCTCAAACACTGAGCGGAAGCATTCATATATAAAATATCTCCATAGTCTAGAATAGGCATACATGTAGCTGATCATAGGCTCCTTCTGGATTCAAAAGAAAAACAAGCCTTATTCCTAAAATAAAATCCCAACTTCAGCTTCAATTCTTTTGTAAGTTGTTGAATATGCAATTTAAAAGAGAGACTGTCATCAATTAAAATTCCAAGATATTTATATGAGGTTACAACCTCAATCTCATTGCACTGACAGGTAGTAATAGTTGAAAGGTTCAGTGGTCTGTTTCTTGCTTTTGAAAACACCATTAGTTTAGTTTTGTCAGCATTGAGGATAAGCTTCAATTGACACAAGGTATGTTGAACAGTATAAAAAGCAGTTTGCACATTTTAGAAAGCTTTTGTGAGAGACGAGGCACAACAATAAATAACAGTATCATCAGCATAAAAGTGAAGTTGCATTTTGCACATTTTTGTCTAATTTATTTATATAAATAGTGAATAAGAGGGGACCAAGTACAGAGCCCTGGGGCACACCATTACAGACAGACAATTTAACAGACATGAGCCCATCAAATTGAGTGCACTGAGTTCTATCAGACAGATTGTTACCAAACCATGCAACTGCATGCTCCGAAAGACCTACACGCGACAATCTGTTTCAGTATAGCATGATCAACTGTATCAAAAGCCTTAAAGAGATCAATAAAAAGTGAGACACAGTGCTGTTTTTTGTCAAAGGCTTCAGTGATATCATTTAAAACCTTCATGGCTGCTGTAATTGTGCTATGCTTCTTCCTGAAGCCCGATTGGTACATTGATAAAATAGAGTTAGTATATAAAAACTATTTTAGCTGTTCACTATCAAGGGTTTCAAGTATTTTTGCCAGGGTAGACAGCATTGAGATTGGCCTATAATTATTGAAAATTGTTGGATCTCCCACTTTTAAGTGGTAGGACAAATGCTGATTTCCAGATCCTTGGAATTTCATTACATTCCAGGG
This sequence comes from Coregonus lavaretus, assembly GCF_964263955.1. NCBI lineage: Eukaryota > Metazoa > Chordata > Actinopteri > Salmoniformes > Salmonidae > Coregonus > Coregonus lavaretus. The sequence continues at coordinate 40,356,162 of NC_139995.1, forward strand.
TTAGATTGAACAGATATGTAAATGGTTCAGCTATGAAATCAGCTGCCAGTTTTAAAAAGCAGGGATCAAGAAGATCAGGACCTGCAGGCTTTCTCTGATCTAAGGATTTCAGGACTTTATGTATCTCAGGGCTTTATGTACCTCCTGCACTGAGAACGTACTGGTCTCCACAGACCAGTACATTGCCTTGGGCCTGAAAGTGACTAATCTCCCCCTCTAGAATGGAGAAACTCTCTTAATTGAAGTAGGGTGACTCTGAGGGGGGAATGTATGTGGCACAGAGGAATACGTTTTTATCTGTTAAGATAGCCTCCTTGTTGTTGATTTTTAACCAGATAAAGAATTATCCTGTTTTGATGAATTTGATTTGAATTAGTTGGTTCAGATTTATACCATAATAGCATTCCCTCTGAGTCTCTGCTCTGTGTGATTCATTTTAATTTGGTGGATGGTCCGATTATCTCTCTATAACCTAGTCGACAGCCAGTGGAAACATCACCTCTGCACCATGTTTCCTGTAGTACTACAATATCAACATCATCAATTTCTTTCAGGAAGTCTGGGTTTCTGCTCTTTAGCCCAAAAGCAGAGGACTTCAATCCTTGTAAATTCCAACATGCAACGTAAAAAGATTTCATAACTGTTTTTTCTTTACCTTCAAAAAGAGATAAACACTCACAATCCAACAAGTACGATTAAAATAGGATATTTCAAATAACATAAACTCTTAATATGCAAATGTGATTTGTTAGGAATACTGTAGGTCATAAATCGGGGACAGATTGGGGGACTGGTGTGGAGTATGAGTTTAAATACATGTTTTTCTTGTTTGGAAACAGCAAACCAGTGAGCGGACGTTCCCTTTTCCTGTATGTATTGGACCTTGTTTAGTATTATGGATGTGTGTAAAGCCTCTCCCTTTAATGTTTGTCCTGTGTGTCTCTATCAGGGTGTCTGGAGGGGAGCTGTTTGACCGCATCGTAGAGAAGGGTTTCTACACAGAGAGAGACGCCAGCCAACTCATCCACCAGATCCTGGATGCTGTCAAATACCTCCATGACATGGGCATCGTACACAGGGACCTGAAGGTACTTCAACTCTTCACATACAAACACGCACACACTCACACTCAAACACATACACATGCACGCAAGCACACATACACACATATACACACATCTCCATGACATGGGCATCCTACACACGTACCTGAAGTTAGGGCTCAGAAGAGGGGAGAGGGCTGATCTGTTTTCCTTCTTCTTGGAGAGTCAGAATGTAAGAACTTGTACACTACTCTTGTGCAATGGTAATGGATCCTGTATAAATAGATACAGAAATGCATTAGATGCTGTCCGTTAGATTAGTACTCAAACAAAACAACCACTCCCATTACGCGTTGTCTTGAACTGCCACACATCCATGTCTCGTGTTCACCAATGTGAGAAAGCTGGAAATCGTGGTTCATTTACATCCCAGGCTGTAAGAAGAGGTGCCAATGTGCTGCCTCAACAACTTGTCTTGCCAATTCTTTCTTACCAGAATCGTTAAGGTTTCTGTGAGAAAATCTTCAACTAAAACAAGTAGTAGTATTTTTTACTCTCCTCTCTTTCTCCCTTCCTCTCTCTTTCTCCCCTCCTCTCTCTCTCCCTCTGTCTCCTGCTCTCTCTTTGTCTCTCTATATTTTTCTCTCTTTTCTTTCTCTCTCTCTTTTTTTCTTTCTCTCTCTCTCTCTCTCTCTCTCTCTCTCTCTCTCTCTCTCTCTCTCTCTCTCTCTCTCTCTCTCTCTCTCTCTCTCTCTCTCTCTCTCTCTCTCTCTCTCTCTCTCTCTCTCTCTCTCTCTCTCTCTCTCTCTCTCTCTCTCTCTCTCTCTCTCTCTCTCTCTCTCTCTCTCTCTCTCTCTCTCTCTCCCTCCCTGCCTCTCGGTAGCCAGAGAATCTGTTGTATTACAGTATGGACGAGGACTCTAAGATAATGATCAGTGACTTTGGCCTGTCTAAGATCGAGGACACGGGCAGTGTCATGTCTACAGCCTGTGGGACCCCAGGATACGTGGGTAAGGTGTGTGTGTGTGTGTCTGTGGATGTGTGTTCGTGATCTCTCCCACTACCCCTCACTCTCTCCCTGATCCATTTACAACCTCCTCTGAAGCATGCTATTATATTGGAGTGCTATTGTGTCAACTGTTAGTGCTTCAAAAGCACACACTCTCTCAATTCAATTCAAAGGGGAAACATATGTTTACATTGCCAAAGCAAGTGACATCTCTTTCTCTCTCTTTCTCCCTTTCTTTCTCCCTCGCTCTCTCCCTTTCTCGCTCCCTTTCTATCTCTCTCTCTCTCTCTCTCTCTCTCTCTCTCTCTCTCTCTCTCTCTCTCTCTCTCTCTCTCTCTCTCTCTCTCTCTCTCTCTCTCTCTCTCTCTCTCTCTCTCTCTCTCTCTGTTTGATGTTGCCCACTAGAGCTCTGATTGAGAGGGTAAAAAATAACTTCAATGGGCTCTGTCTAAGTCACTCTCTCTCCCTCTATCTGTCTCCCTCACCCCCTCTGTCTTTCTCAGTGCTCCTCTCCCTCTCTCCATCTGTCTTTCTCAGTCTCACTCTCTCACTCTCTCACTCTCTCCATCTTCTGACTTCGCTGTTTCATGTTATTGGCAGCTCCTGAGGTGTTGGCTCAGAAACCGTACAGCAAAGCAGTAGACTGCTGGTCCATCGGAGTCATCTCCTATATTCTGTAAGTCATCTGCTTAGTACGCTAACACAAATACCGTCCCTCAGACTCTGTATACTGGTGCCTGTGCATTTAAACATCTGTTGTATTCATGGGTTGCACCTCAGTCACTCTGTCGCGTCGCGGCAGGTAGCTTAGTGGTTAAGAGCGTTGTGCCAGTAACCGAAAGGTCGCTGGTTCTAATCCCCGAGCCGACTAGGTGAAAAATCTGTGGATGTGCCCTTGAGCAAGGCACTTAACCCTAATTGCTCCTGTAAGTCGCTCTGGATAAGAGCGTCTGCTAAATGACTAAAATGTAAATGTAAAATGTTATGAATGTTCTACATAACGCCGCAGCCATGATAATAATAATAATAATAATATGCCATTTAGCAGACGCTTTTATCCAAAGCGACTGATGATTGATGCCTAGTCATTCTGAGCGGGGGCTGATGACTTGGAAATACGATGACAGTGCTAAAGAAGGCAAATCATTTGTAGATAACAACTTTGCCATCATTATGATGTCGTCAAATTTACTTTAGAGAGAGGGCAATGTTGCCATTAGCTACCAAAGTTCGTCAAAAATAGCTAGCAATGCTAACATTAGCTAGCAAAATTTCAGTGCTGCTCAAACTAGCTAGCTAAATACTGCATCTAAAGTCAATCTGGTGACATCGCAATGATGACAAAAGATTTTCCAACAAATTATTTGCCTCCTTTTAAAATTATATTGTGTTTCCAAGCCACTGTAATGCACTTTTGATGAAATCTTAATTAGCGGCAATTGACAATGCATTGAGTAGAACATTAATTTGCACATCAGTCTTCAAGAAAACGTTCAAAACAATACTGTGATGAAACGTGCAAGCCATGAATAGTGCACTCGATAGAGCAGCTCATTCCAAATGTTCTAAAATTCTAAAATGGCTCTGTGCATGACCTTCACACCCCCACATTTATGTCTGAGAAAGTACGGTCCATCTGTGGCTGGGACTCTTGGCACTTAATAGCATAATAGGGATATTATATACTTACAACCAAATTTCAATTGGATATTTTATTATCTGGGTTCAATGTATAGAGCAATAAGTGTTCCCTCATGTCATATGAACTTTTTCAGGTTATGCGGATACCCTCCGTTTTATGACGAGAACGATGCTAAGCTTTTTGAGCAGATACTGAAGGCAGAGTATGAGTTTGACTCTCCGTACTGGGATGACATCTCCGATTCAGGTAGCTTATACCGCCTTTTTTCTTTCTTTATTTTTACAAATAATAATGATCGGGACAAACAGAAAAAAGACAAAGAGGATCACATAAACAAAACACAATACAAACTGAATCAAATTCAAATAGCATGAATCCTTTTCAATGATCTGTAATTGTTTCAATGACATACAGTGCCTTGCAAATTATTCATCCCCCTTGGCATTTTTCCTATTTTCTTGTATTACAACCTCTAATTTAGATTTGATTTTTATTTGGATTTCATGTAATGGACATACACAAAATAGTCCAAATTGGTGAAGTGAAATGAAATTCTAAAAAACAAATAACGGAAAAGTGGTGTATGTATTCACCCCCTTTGCTATGAAGGCCCTAAAAAAGATCTGGTGCAACCAATTACCTTCAGAAGTCACATAATTAGTTAAATAAAGTCCACCTGTGTGCAATCTAAGTGTCACATGATCTGTCACATGATCTCAGTATATATATACACCTGTTCTGAAAGGCCCCAGAGTCTGCAACACCACTAAGCAAGGGGCACCACCAAGCAAGTGGCACCATGAAGACCAAGGAGCTCTCCAAACAGGTCAGGGACAAAGTTGTGGAAAAGTACAGATCAGGGTTGGGTTATAAAAAAATATCTGAATGTTTGAACAACCCAGGGAGCACCATTAAATCCATTATTAAAACACTGAAAGAATATGGCACCACAACAAACCTGCCAAGAGAGGACCGCCCACCAAAACTCACAGACCAGGCAAGGAGGGCATTAATCAGAGAGGCAACAAAGAGACCAAAGATAACCCTGAAGGAGCTGCAAAGCTCCACAGCGGAGATTGGAGTATCTGTCCATAGGACTACTTTAAGCCGTACACTCCACAGAAATGGGATTTATGGAAGAATGGCCAGAAAAAAGCCATTGCTTAAAGAAAAAAATAAGCAAACACGTTTGGTGTTCACCAAAAGCCATGTGGGAGACTCCCCAAACATATGGAAGAAGGTACTCTGGTCAGATGAGACTAAAATGGAGCTTTTTGGCCATCAAGGAAAACACTATGTCTGGCGCAAACCCAACACCTCTCATCACCCCGAGAACACCATCCCCACAGTGAAGCATGGTGGTGGCAGCATCATGTTGTGGGGATGTTTTTCATCGGCAGGGATTGGGAAACTGGTCAGAATTGAAGGAATGATGGCGCTAAATAAAGGGAAATTCTTGAGGGAAACCTGTTTCAGTTTTCCAGAGATATGAGACTGGGACGGAGGTTCACCTTCCAGCAGGACAATGACCCTAAGCATACTGCTAAAGCAACACTCGAGTGGTTTAAGGGGAAACATTTAAATGTCTGTCTTGGAATGGCCTAGTCAAAGCCCAGACCTCAATCCAATTGAGAATCTGTGGTATGACTTAAAGATTGCTGCACACCAGCGGAACCCATCCATCTTGAAGGAGCTGGAGCAGTTGTGCAAAGCTTATAGAGACATACCCCAAGAGACTTCAGCTGTAATTGCTGCAAAAGGTGGCTCTAGAAAGTATTGACTTTGGGTGGGGTGAATAGTTATGCACGCTCAAGTTTTCAGTTTTTTTGTCTTATTTCTTGTTTGTATCACAATAAAAAATATTTTGCATTTTCAAAGTGGTAGGCATGTTGTTTAAATCAAATGAAACAAACCCCCCAAAATTCCATTTTAATTCCAGGTTGTAAGGCAACAAAATAGGAAAAATGCGAAGGCGTGGGGTGAATACTTTCGCAAGCCACTGTAAATTACATTTGACTGTGAATGAATACCATGACTACTTTGTGTGGATTTGTAAGTCATTGATTATACTGTATTATCTCTGGAGATAGTGTAAATTCGTAAGGAATCAACATTGTTCAGTAATGATTTGAAAGTGTTGTTTTTTTCATTCCAGCTAAAGACTTTATCTGTCACCTGATGGAGAAAGACTTCATGAAGAGATATACCGCTGATCAAGCACTTCAACACCCCTGGTAATACAAGCTTTCCCTAACCCTAACTCTAGCTACATGTCCACATCCCGGTTCAACCCTAACCCCAGCCTCAACCTTAACCTTAACCCTAAACCTAAACCTAGCCTTAACCACAAACCTAAGCTTAGCTTAATCTCCTCATCCCGATACAACCTTAACGCTACACTCTTAGAAAAAAAGGTGCTATCTAGAACCTTAAAGGGTTCTTCGGTTGTCCCCATAGGAGAACCCTTTAAATAACCCTTTTTGGTTCCAGGTAGAACCCTTTTGGGTTCCATGTAGAACCCTTTCCACAGAGGGTTTTTCATGGAACCCAAAAGGGTTCTACTTGGAACCCGAAAGGGGTCTACCTGGAACCAAAAACGATTATCCTATGTGGACAGCCAAATAACTATTTTGGAACCCTTCTTTCTGAGAGTGTAGTCTCAACCACAACTCTAACCCTAACCATAGCTTAATGTCAACATCAAGGTTAAACCCTAACCCTCAACCACAACCCTAACTTCATGTCAACATCAAGGTTCAACCCTAACCTTAGCCTCAACCACAGCAACAACAACCACAACCCTAACTCTAGCTTCATGTCCACATCCTGGTTCCCCAAGCCATTCAATGCATTCTTGCGTAACATTCAGGCTGGTTAAACCAGGCGAGGATATCTACGTCCCATAACTCAAACTTTAAACTTCTGACAGCTTGCCCCCTCTTTGCTGTCTCTCTCTAAACTCTCTCTTTTCCGGTTTGCAGGATCTGTGGAGACACAGCTCTTGATAAGAACATCCATGAGTCTGTCAGTGCTCAGATCAAGAAGAACTTTGCTAAAAGTAAATGGAAGGTCAGTGGCTCAATATTACTGCTTTGATAACTCTCATTTTATTTCTATTTTTGTTCTTCTATCTGTCTCTCTGTCTCATTTACACTACATGACCAAAAGTATGTGGACACCTGCTCATCGAACATCTCATTCCAAAATCATGGGCATTAGTAGGAGTTGGTCCCCCCTTTGCGGCTACAACAGCCTCCACTCTTCTGGGATGGCTTTCCACTAGATGTTGGAACATTGCTGCGGGGACTTGCTTCCATTAAGCCACAATAGCATTAGTGAGGTCGGGTACTGATGTTGGGTGATTAGTCCTGGCTCGCAGTCGGCGTTCCAATTCATCCCAAAGATATTCGATGGGGTTGAGGTCAGGGCTCTGTGCAGGCCAGTCAAGTTTTTCCACACCGATCTCGACAAACCATTTCTGTATGGACTTCGCTTTGTGCACGGGGCAATGTCATGCTGAAACAGGAAAGGGCCTTCCCCAAACTTGCCACAAAGTTGGAAGCACAGAATGTCATTGTATGCTGTAGCGTTAAGATTTCCCTTCACTGGAACTAAGGGTCCTAGCCTGAACCATGTAAAGCAGCCCCAGATCATTATTCCTCCTCCACCAAACCTTACAGTTAGCACTTTGCATTGGGGCAGGTAGTGTTCTACTGGCATCCGCCAAACCGAGATTCGTCTGTCGGACTGCCAGATGGTGAAGTGCAATTCATCACTCCAGAGAACGCATTTCCACTGCTCCAGAGTCCAATGGCGGTGAGTTTTACACCACTCCAGCCGACGCTTGGCATTGCGCATAGTGATCTTAGGCTTGTGCGCGGTTGCTCGGCCATGGAAACCCATTTCATGAAGCTCCCGACGAATAGTTATTGTGCTGACGTTGCTTTCAGAGGCAGTTTGGAACTCGGTAGTGAGTGTTGCAACCAAGGACAGATGATTTTTAAGCGTTTCAGCACTCGGCGGTCCCGTTCTGTGAGCTTGTGTTGCCTACCACTTTGCGGCTGAGAAGTTGTTGCTCCTAGATGTTTCCACTTCACAATGGGGCGGCAGGTAGCTTAGTGGCTAAGAGCGTTGTGCCAGTAATCGAAAGGTCGCTGGTTCTAATCCCCGAGCCGACTAGGTGAAAAATCTGCAGATGTGCCCTTGAGCAAGGCACTTAACCCTAATTGCTCATGTAAGTCGCTCTGGATAAGAGCGTCTGCTAAATGACGTAAATGTAAATGTAAATGTACAGTTGACTGGGGCAGTTCTAGCAGGGCAGAAATTTGATGAACTGACTTGTTGGAAGTGCCACGTTGAAAGTCACTGAGCTCTTCAGTAAGGCCATTCTACTGCCAAAGTTTGTCTATGGAGATTGCATGACAGTGTGCTCGATTTTATACACCTGTCAGCAACGGGCGTGGCTGTAGTAGCCGAATCCACTCATTTGAAGGGGTGTCCACTTACTTTTGTATATGTAGTAATATATATGGTTCCTCTGTTTTTTATAGTGGTTGTAGAAATCACTGTGCATTTATCACCTTCCCTTCCCTTTTCTCTTTCTCTATTTCTCTCTCTCTCTCTCTCTCTCCCCCGTCTTCTCTCTCTCACCCCCCCTTCTTCCCCCTCTCTCAACCACCTCCCCCTGTCTCTCTCTCCCCCATTATTCTCTCTCTCCCCCTCTCTCTCCCTCTCCCCATCCCCCCTCTATCTCTCTGTCCCTCCTATCACTATCCCTACACAGCAAGCATTCAATGCCACAGCAGTGGTGAGACACATGCGGAGGCTGCAGCTGGGTACCAGCCTAGAGAGCCCCAGCCAGATCACCCCCACAAGCCCCTGTCATGCCCACACACTCCTGTTGCGGGAGGAGGATGAGGACGAGGAGGAGGAGGGACTGGGGGTAGAGGAGGAGTGCTGTAAGTGAGACAATACTGAGCCTGTACCCCACTCAGCCAGCCACCTCTCTCTCACTCTCACTCTAACTCTCACTCTCACTCTCACTCTCACTCAGACTCTCAATCTGTTTATCTCTCTGAGCACGTAGCCTACAGTACTGTGGAGCCTCTGAGCACGTACAGTGGTGTGTACAGTACTGTAGTGATACTCTAGTAGTACAGCACTGTGGAGTACTGTCCCTGTCATCTCCTCTGCTCTCCTCTCCAGTGTCATACTGTGAGGATGGGCAGCGGCGCGGTAGTGCAGAGGGCAGTGCCGACCGGGACAGTCTGACGAGTTGCACCTACTGCTGCAGGCCAGCCAGTCGCATCTAAGTGGCCACAGACCCTGCCCCTTTGTCGCCATGGGGATATGTATGTTTCCATGGAGCCACCCAGTGCCCGCCCTGTCCGCCTAGTTTGGCCATGAATGCAGAGTGATGTTATGACAGGCTGTGTCCAGGAGAGTAGGATGGTGATGAGTCAGCCAGCAGCCATGTCCAGAGCCACCTTCTAGCTCCAATGCTTGCCCAGAATAAACCATCTACAGTTCCTTTTAGAGGGGAGTTTTGGATGCAGGGATTACTTTGTTAAATTCAGGTGTCCACAAACACTGATATTTGTGCAGAGTGTGCGGTAACACTTTACTTGACACCCAGCATCATAACACGTTATGACACGGTCATAACCATGTCATAATATGTCATAACAGCTGACATAGCTTGTCATAACCTGTCATAATATGGTCATAACACTGTAATGACCAATATATTTATGTCTGTTGTGACATATATGGCATTATTTTATAGCTGGTTATGACACCTACATAAGAGTGTCGAACCCCACATTTATTCAAATGTTTTTTTCCCTGCCAAGAAGTTTCCTTTCGTTTGAAAGTTTGTTTCTTAAGTCCTTTGTTGTTGTTGTAATGAATTCTTTACAGTCATGTTTTTTTCATCATATTTTAAATAACTTGCAGACACTGTCAAGAAGCATTATGACCATCATAATCATATAAGCCAGATAGGCCTATCACGTACATGCCCATGTATCAGTCATCAGTCAAAAACAGGGTGCAGTGCCTTGTCCTGCTCCTGAAATCTGCTCCTGCATTCATCCCAGTCATCAGCAACAGAGCATTGACCTATGTGCATGTCTGACATCAATTTGTGCGCAATTACTGTACAATGTTCATTTAATATGGTCGATTTCAGAAAATGTTATATAACATAAACATACTGTTGAGAAGTAGGCTATGGTGTAATGGATTGTTTTGCCTTGTGTGGTAGGTTTTGTGGGTTTTTACATTTTTATGTAGGTGTCATAACCAGCCATAACAGGTCTAAATATGTGTCATGACAATGTTATGACCATATTATAAAAGGTTATGACAAGTTATGTCAGCTGTTATGACATATTATGACATGGTTATGACCATGTCATAACGTGTTATGACGCTGGATGTCAAGTAAAGTGTTACAGAGTTTACACATACCTAAAACTGTTGTCATATAAGTATGGTCTTTGACATCAGGCTTCACAATTGATGGAGAGTTCCTTCACTTTAAAAATCAACATATAAGTGCTTTTAGTACCAGTTAATCAACTGTAATGTTTTTTTTATTTTTATGTTTTGTCCCATTTGGCTCATTATCTTACCTGTGTTTGTTTTGGTTTTGAAGTTTACAGCCCCATCAGAAACACTTTCTGGGCTCTGGATTGACTCTGTATTCTGGCTCAGACTTGGCTCGTAAAAGCTTTTCTGGTTCGAGGCACCTGCATGCGTCGGTTGAATGATAAAATGTGAAATGTATGGCTAATAAAGGGATACTTTTTTATTTTATGGCTGTTCTGTTACCAGAAGTTCACACTGAGATCCCTATGGCAACACACAGACCGTATAGCCTATCAGATTAATCCTATACACCTTCTCAGCCAATGAGCATTTCCATAGTAGCCACACCACTTAACATGAGAGTTGGGGTACCACAGGGTTCGATGTTGAGACCATTTCAGTTATAAATAGTTTGCAATTATATTTCACGTTCTAGGGAATCAAATCAGTTGTATGCATGACATTTCTATCTGCAAAGGTCCCTAAATGTTATGTCCATTTAAACAATATTACACCCCTGTCCTCCGTGGTGGTCGGAGGGATCTCAGTGTTTGTTCTCTGGCTGCTCTGTACTTTGCACCTATCTCTCGTGGAAGAAGTATCGGTCTACCGTCTGCATGACCTGGTTATAATATGTTTACGCGGTTGATGATCAACATAGAAATATAAAAAAATATGTATATGGTTATTATTACTACTCTGTTGTCCTGATAAACATTTCTTTCTGTAATTCTGAAAACTATATAATGTGAAGTGAGAAGTTGTTGACAACGTACATATGTGTAGCACGGTCTGAACTGTAACGTTACCTTAACCTCTGCATTGACTATTTGATGGTCATCTCTACCCAGTGGCACACTGACGCCGTCTCCCTGGTAACCATGTTGATTTAGTTTAGATTACAACTCTAGGATGTACAATAAGTTGTTGTGGGAGTCTGTTTATTTGTTGTTTTGTTCACTTAAAGTTTTGTAGTCTATCTCAACCTACTAAATAGAAATAGTCCCTGACCCTGACCCCTCCCTTTCCCTGGTACTGTGTAACAGTTCTGATTGTAACATTCAACATGTTGAGTGACAAAGACAGACCTGAGTTCAAATACTATTTGAAATCTTTCAAATACTTTGAGCGTTTGCTTAGGAGTGGAAAGATAAAGCCAGTTCTCTAACTACGATGACAAGACAGAGTGCAGTCTGATAGAAAATCTCAAGGTACAGTGTTACCTGCTATGATTACAGTTTAAACACATCAATAAGGCTGAAAATGACAAGCCAAATGGGTAGGCCTATAATTATAATTAAAGATTTAGGGCTGTATTCAATCTGTAACACTGAAGTTCAGCATTATAGCGTGATTGAAATTTAAAGGCAATGTTCCCGCGTTAGCAGAGACTGCATTCACGGTAAACACTGTATATGTCGACTCAATCGGAAATTACCTTTATATTTCTATTTCGCAATCGAAACCGCTTCAGCGATACAGATGGAATAGAGCCCTTACTCTGTTTGGTTCACGCTGCGCTGCATTTTCACTGCTGTTCGGATTGGATACCAAATACTTATTGTTAAGTTCAATCAGAGGTACTAGCTAAAGCCTTCTAGTTGAGCTCTACCTTGTTTAGGCCAATGACCTGTGTTTGGTCCATAGCAGTGACTTCATAAGGTTATAATTGCTCAAAAGCAATCATTCTGGCTTCACAAGACAGTGACTGACTGCAGAATGGAAAATATGCAAACTCTGTGTGAATGGCTTCATGTTATATGTTAGGTATAATTGCTGTTGATGACTTTGTTGATCACCTGATAACCTGTGTTCATTTGTTTGGTAAAGACTGTTGAACCTTTCCTTGGTTCCTATTTGTTTTTTAAGAAACAGATTGATTTGACTCATGACAAACACATATTTAAATGGGAAAGAAACGTGTATGAAAAAATAATACTCAAAATGTTTATATTATAAGTATATATATATATATATATTGTATATCCTTTTTTGTAAAAGCTGTTTTGAGCTAATAATGTATGGATGCAATGCATCATGACTTATTGATCAACACGTAAGGAAGGAGACAATGATTTGTACCTTCAGATATATGATCGCAGGAAATTAAATAAAACTTCCTTGTCTATGCATTGTGTGTTCTGTCATATTACTGTCATTTATTTTATTTAGTTAGGGCCACGTTCATTAGGCACCAAACAGAAGAAAACAGACTCAAACAGGGAGGGATTTTAAGAAAACATTCATTTTCTGTTTCGAAACATTTCAAAATGTTTTGCTACGGTGTGCCCTACTGAACACGACTCAGTACATGGCATTACAGTGAGTGTCATAGTATGTTATAATAATACCATTGCTTATACATGTAGCTTGTGATCTATTCTGCCATCTGGTGGGGGCAGTATAAACCCGAACGTGGCTGATAGAGGTTGTTTGGTACAACAGACATAGGATGCTGTCTGTTACACTAAAAATATATAAAATATAAAATTCACATTTTCAATGTCCGTTTTATTTATGACCAAGTACAAATGTGTCTAAGGACACTGTGTCACCAAACATAATGATTCATTTACATTTACGTCATTTAGCAGACGCTCTTATCCAGAGCGACTTACAGTTAGTGAATACATTTTTTTTTTTATACTGGCCCCCCGTGGGAATCGAACCCACAACCCTGGCGTTGCAAACGCCATGCTCCATCAACTGAGCTACATCCCTGCCGGCCATTCCCTCCCCTACCCTGGACGACGCTGGGCCAATTGTGCGCCGCCCATGAGTCTCCCGGTCGCGGCCGGCTGCGACAGAGCCTGGATTCGAACCAGGATCTCTAGTGGCACAATTGGAGCGGGAAACTGAAGAGGGAGGGATTTTAAAGCTAGGGTGTGTGGAGGGCACGATATAAGATGGAGAGAGGGCGGGGGAGGCTAGGCTACTCTGCAGACCAGCTTCCTTTTATTGAAATTCAATAAAGTAAATCTTCATTCAACAAAAACTCTGTAAGAACTTTGATTGTTAATAAAGTATAGTGATGAATTTCCACAACACTACCATGCATATGCTTTACATAGACCACTGCGCCACTCAGGAGTAGTCACTAGTATCACAAGGTGAATGATGTATATTATATTTGTTTGGTAAAGACATTTTTTCGTTGAACCGTTCCTTGGTTTTGTTCCCACTTGTGGGAATTGGCCTACATGGATAGGGCTAAATGGAAATGTTTCTTATAGAAGAAATATGTAAAGCATATGCATGGTAGTGTTGTGGAAATTCATCACTATACTTTATTAACAATCAAAGTTCTTACAGAGTTTTTGTTGAATGAAGATTTACTTTATTGTATTTCAATAAAAGGAAGCTGGTCTGCAGAGTAGCCTAGCCTCCCCTGCCCTCTCTCCATCTTATATCGTGCCCTCCACACACCCTAGCTTTAAAATCCCTCCCTCTTCAGTTTCCCGCTCTTTTATTGCTCCGTCCACTCCCTTTGTCTATGGTGGCGGCTAAATTAGACTTTCATTCAGTTCAGAATCAATAGTAATACCCTCAATCAATCCCTTATCTTGCAAAAACACTCATGTTTAGTTTAAACTCTGTTCAACCCTGGCGCCGCTCTTCATCACTGTTTGAGGAGAGAGACAAAAGGCCACAGGATTAAGTTCTTGCCTAGCCACAGAGAATGTTAATAGTCCACTAAAAAATCTTCAACAGTAGCAATTGAAGATGATGGGACAATTATTAGACCAAAGTTGAGGACACAACAGTTCACCTGACACAAGACTGAGTCCAAACATTACGCTGTTGATTTATTTGCATTTACATTTACTGTACTTTTCACCGTGTTTGTTGATAACAAAATATGATGGAAACACTTCTCTGATTGGAAAATATGCTGATTTTAGAATATTTGTATGAAAATCTGTCCCCAATTGGATGGAATATAAAACTTATTAACCTCATTTTTTTCTTCTCTCTCTTGGCTGTACCATTGATGAACTAGAGCAAGCACACTTGTAGTTGTTTTGTTTGGAACACAACCCTGCATCCACACCATCACACACTTGTTCTATTGCCAACATGACTAGCTAAGTTATAAAATACGATCTTAAGTGTTAGGCTTTCACGGGACAGTTCAGAGAAAGAGATCGTAATGTTGGCGCTCATAGAAAGGAGTCATGCGTGCATTCAGGTGCGTCTTCCGTGGTGAATTTTCTTCACAATTGACAAACATAGGCTCATTCTGTTCAGAACAACCCAGGGTATGATGCCATGTCATCTTGTAACTGTACATCAAACATAGTGATCATAAACATTGACACTGTATTGACATGAGTTTTATGGTATGGAAATGTGAAGTGCACATTTGGACTCATGGGTGTATGGGTTGCTTGTATGACATCAAAGTGGTATGTATTATAATCCTCAACATCTCATCTTTCAGAACACATAGAGTCCTCTTAATTTACAGCATTTTTGTCGCGTGCGGTACTCATGTTCAAAACGGCTGTCAGTTAAAACACACACAGCGCTGTGAAGCACAGAGACAGAGCTCTGATGTCATTTATAGCATGTTACTGTACAGCCACTGCGTTCCAATTTAGGCGCTTATCAGTGCCCAAATCTGCCATTTTCAACCTGTGTATGAGTACGAGTGTAAAGGGCAACAGGGGGTGCTCTCTCTATCTGTGTCAGAGGTGGTTGGCATGAGAGACAAATAACTAATGGAACATCAAGCCTCTCAGAGGATGGGAGGGCCCAGCCACGTCCCAGATCTGTTTGTGATGTATAGCCAGATCCTATGGTCGTTGTCATGCAAAACATGTTCATATGGGGTTGGCAAGACAACACAAGCAGATCTAGGACCAGGCTAGTGGGGACTCAATCCCTATTTGGATCAAGTAAAGATGTTCTTCAAAGGCTAAATTGACACAGGGTGGTTAACTTCAGGCAGTGAGCTCTTTCCGAGTAGATGTGGTCGAGGACATGTTCAGGTACCAATTTGCACCATGCATGCATCCATCATTCACCACCACCTCCCTCCGCTGATCTCACCTTCAGTCTCTTGACCATCGATCTACTCATGATGATTAATTATGTTTTTAAATATCTTGTTTTTTGTTGTTGTTGCTTTACAGCGCTTTGAGATTTCTTTATGTAATGAATAGCGCTATAAAGGTTGAATAAATTCTACATTATTATTATTATCTGTACTCCCATGCAGGTGAACCATGCCAAGCATACTATCCCACCAACATGATCTGTCAACACGATCCAACAGCTTAATGTCACCCAGTCAGAGGGAAAATCTCAATAGCATACTACTAGCGTCCACTCTCCTCTCCCCTTCTCAAAACCCATTGGAGAAGGTCAGAGGGGAGGGACCTCCGGCTTTCTCCTCCAATGGGTTTTGAGAAATGGGCGAGGAGAGAGGACACGAGGAGTATGCAATTGAGATTCTCCCAGGATACTGTCTTCCTTCACTACTACAACTCCATGTAGTCACGTATCCCCACCATCCTATCTACAGTTCATGGAGATGCTCTAACAACACCATGCCACTCTAACCATACTTTACACAGCTTCCTGTCAGTCAGTCCTTTTAAACTGCCTTCCCCACATCCAGTATGGTGGTGCATCGCAGGCTCTCTTTAACTCTGATGAACTCTGGGGAACTCTGCAGGCCCTGCTGTTGTGCCTTTAGCTCTCTCTCCAGCTGCAGGGAAGAGTCAGTCACTGACAGTCAGTGAATACAAGAGCAGATTGGAATTAATACAGTGTGTATGTACAAAGCTGCAACCCAATGGTATACAACAGGGGTGTCCAACTCATTCCATGGAGGGCCTAGTGTCAGCTGGTTTTAGACTACCAGGTGAGGGGAGTTACGAACTAATTAGTGACCTTAATCAATCAAGTAGAAGAGAGGAGTGAAAACCTACAGACACTTGGCCCTCCGTGGAATGAGTTTGACACATGTGGTATACAGTATGTAGTATGTACAGGTTGCAGGAGCTGAATAAGTAATGTCTGCTTTGACTAATGAGCATTGTATGTAAATGAACTAGTAATGCATGAGTGAAGCTGTGTGCAATGCAAATCATGTGATGGAGAGCAAAGTGTGCTTGGCTTACGCCAATGGCAGTCATGTGACCATGATGTTGACATGGAGTATACCAACCTCCTCCAGCCTCTGATGCCTCTTGAGCAGTTCCTGTTGGAAAGGAGACCTGTTCTTCTTCTCCTCTTCTGCCTCTCTTCTCTGTTTCACCCCCTGTTCCCAGTTCCTCTGTTCCAGAACATGCTGGAGCTCTGGCTTCCCCTCCAGACATGGACCTCTGACAGAGAAAAATTAGGACAGTTGATGTGTGTGTGTGTGCGTACATGCGCGAGTTTGTGTGTATGTGCAGCATGCCTGTGTGTGCTACCCTGTGCAAGCCCCACCTCTTGTGTGTCATCCTTAGTTCCCTGTGGAGCTCCTGGTGGCTCTTGGAGACTCTGACCGGGTTGAGTAGCTTCTTGGGCTGGATGATCAGATCACTGCCCTCCTCCTCCTGACCCTCTGGCTGAGGTGGTGGTCCACCTGCCTTCCCGTGCTCTGGGTCCTCCTGGTCCTCTGCACCTTGACCCTGACCCTGTTCTCCATCTCGGTCCGACAGCAGGCCAGCGTGGGCTGAGGCTGGGGGACAGAGACAAAGCCAACAATTTTTTTTGCATAGGCTCATGTCCTCGTTTTTAAATAAAACCATATCCCCCAATGTAATTCTTGAAAAATAGATTTTAGAATTGATAGAATTGTACCAACTTGGTCAAATAAAGAAGTATGAGTTAGGACAGGTTAGAACAGGTGAACTAAAGATATGAATCTCAGACTTTTTGATTAGTAACCATTATTTGATTGGTAATATAGCTAAGGTGGTTGCCTCTCAACTGTTGTTTATGTCATGAAACGACAAGCACACAGTTTTACTGGGCCCTATAAACATGTCCATAAGCCTCATATTAGACAGGAGCAGAAATGATAGGGGTTACATCACTTAACACTACATGTTACATAACTAAAATCATGTCCCTTTTCCGTTGGCCAGACACACTCCAGTTGCATCTTATTTTATTTCCCTTGGCATGGGCACAGTGGGACATAGTAGCCTAGCCCCAGATCTGTTTGTGCTGTCTTGCCAACTCCTGTGGTGATTAACATGTAGATCTGGGATCAGGCGAGGGCATTAGCTACAGTATCTCCATACCTGAACTACATAGAAAAACAAGTGTCCTATTGCACCAGCTCAGCACGCATATTTCTGTGGTTATATACTTCACTATCAAACTCCAAGGACCACATTTACAAGTGTTTGGATTTTTGCATAGTTTGTACCTGTGGGAATCCCCCAGAGGGAATAAAACATGATCATCAACATACCCATCTCCCCAACATCGAGTCAGTCATTTCTGTTCAACCTGCCTTTTTCACTAAACTCATAAACCCAACACATGATGCCTTGTTAACACCAATCATCAATCATGTCCTATTAACATTCTGCACTTCTCTCACTGTGAAAGTAGTATCTGTAGGTCCCTTACCTGACTTAGCCAGAACCTCTCTCTGCCTCCCTGGTGTCCTGTTTGTGATGACACTGCTAGTATCCATCTATTCTATGAAGCCCAGGGCCAGGCTAGTGGTAAGTTAGTTACTGCTGTAGACTAGCTACCACAGCTGTCACTGGCACTATGAATCCAGAGGTCTGGTCAGAGCTGGGCAGGGCTGGGGCTGGGGCTGGGAGTCTACCTCTACAGCCACTCCCTGTTCCACTACCCTACACCTTTGTCTCCATCCCACCTCAGCCCCGCCTACAGCCCTGGCCACACCTCTAGCCGCCAGTCAGTCACATGACCACTCAGGTCGTCCTGTAGCCTCGCTATCCATCCATTGTCTCCCCTCCTCCCCTCTCTCCCTCTACCTCTCCCCTTTCTCCCTTCCCTCCCCTTTGCTTTGTGACTCTCTTTCTCCCCTCCTCTTTCTCTCTCCACCATACTCCCTCCAGTGTCCCTCCATCTCCCTCTCCCCTCTCCCTCCACTCTGCTCTGTGCCTCACCCTCTAGGCTAGGTTGGATTATCCAGGGGCTCAAGCCCCGCCCTGTTTAAATCTCCTCACGGGAAACTAATTGCCAGACCTATTTACATAATCACACCCACCACAATATTGTTGGGGATTTAAAGTATCACAAAGCACCTCCACACGCCTCATGATAGATACACACTACAGGCTGCTGTGCCGGCCACAGATTAACTTTGCAGCTGTTTCTGATTAATAAACAATGCCATGCTGATGGGTGGTAACATTAAATTACAACCCATCTCGGAAACGTAACGTAGGCTAGAAATAATTTGTATGTTATATCATATTAAAAGAAACCACATTCACACGGATTTGCACAAAGTGGGCAGTTCGGATTTGTCACTTCAAGACCAAAAAGATCATACTTTGACTAAATCATTGTGCAACATCATGGGTAAGCTCTGGCCATCATCTTTCAGATCAAAAACGTGGATTTCTACTACTGTGGGCATTTAAGTCTAGTCCTGGACTAGGAAGGACTTTCAATGGAGATTCTCCATTGAGCACGCGCTTCAGTCCAGGATTGGGCTTAATCTTTGTCTGGGAAAACTGCCCCACGTGTTCATTATACAATGACAATACAGGTACATGTTAATTGATCTATCCTTCTTCTACTCTAATGCTAGTATCTGAATGTTATCTCACCTGTCCCATTCAGAGGTGTTCTACTTCTGGTGGGAGATGTTGGAGGTGGTCTTCACTAGGTTGACAGGTAAAACACAACCAATCACGTGAGAAACTGTCAGAGGCTTTATGTCACCGGTGTTACAATAAGACCAACGAGCACATTAGTATGTATCACAGTAATCTCGTCCCCAGCTGGCTCTCTCTCTGTCTACACTATATGCGATAGCAATTGAGCCTGGGGAAGCGGTTAGTATCACAGTAATACTACATTTTTCAAACATTTAGAATGGTCTGATTTGGAGGCCTATCATAAGGTGACCACACACTGCTTGTTTTGAATGTCTCAATGGACAATCAGGTCAACAATGGTCCATTGTTGTTTGTGTCAGACCAGACGTGAAGGGGCGGCTATAGACCCAGATGACCAGTTAACCGAGAAGAGAGGAGAGGCCCTTGTGGAAAACTGGGCTGGACTGGAGGCCTACCACCCACCACATTACTGAATAACCCAAAAACAACAGGCCTTAGTCATTGCTCAATAACTTTCATTTCACCTGTATGAGCCTTGCGTATCCCTACACCCCATTACTCATATAAACCAGGTAAATCCATGGGCATACTCATGTAAAACAGGTCTACCCCAGTGCCCAAGCCTCAACATTCATACAAAAGAGCTGTCTACTTTTGTACTTCAGCCCGAATATCCTTACAGACCAGGTCTACACCTGTACTTCAGCTCCAATTTACAGTGGCTTGCGAAAGTATTCACCCCCCTTGGCATTTTTCCTATTTTGTTGCCTTACAACCTGGAATTAAAATCGATTTTTTGGGAGGATGTATCATTTGATTTACACAACATGCCTACCACTTTGAAGATGAAATTTTTTTTTTGGTGAAACAAACAAGAAATAAGACAAAAAAACAGAAAACTTGAGCGTGCAAAACAATTCACCCCCCCCCCCCCCCCCCTTGGGGTATGTCTCTATAAGCTTGGCACATCTAGCCACTGGGATTTTTGCCCATTCTTCAAGGCAAAACTGCTCCAGCTCCTTCAAGTTGGATGGGTTCCGCTGGTGTACAGCAATCTTTAAGTCATACAACAGATTCTCAATTGGATTGAGGTCTGGGCTTTGACTAGGCCATTCCAAGACATTTAAATGTTTCCCCTTAAACCACTCGAGTGTTGCTTTAGCAGTACGCTTAGGGTCATTGTCCTGCTGGAAGGTGAACCTCCGTCCCAGTCTCAAATCTCTGGAAGACTAAAACAGGTTTCCCTCAAGAATTTCCCTTTATTTAGCGCCATCCATCATTCCTTCAATTCTGACCAGTTTCCCAGTCCCTGCCGATGAAAAACATCCCCACAGCATGATGCTGCCACCACCATTCTTCAGTGTGGGGATGGTGTTCTCGGGGTGATGAGAGGTGTTGGGTTTGCGCCAGACATAGCGTTTTCCTTGATGGCCAAAAAGCTCAATTTTAGTCTCGTTTGACCAGAGTACCTTCTTCCATATGTTTGGGGAGTCTCCCACATTACATTTTTTTTTAATTTTAGTCATTCAGCAGATGCTCTTATCCAGAGCGACTTACAGTTAGTGAGTGCATACATCTTTTCATACTGGCCCCCCATGGGAATCGAACCCACAACCCTGGCATTGCAAACGCCATGCTCTACCAACTGAGCTACACAGCTACACACTGTAAACAATGGCTTTTTTCTGGACACTCTTCCGTAAAGCCCAGCTCTGTGGAGTGTACGGCTTAAAGTGGTCCTATGGACAGATACTCCAATCTCCGCTGTGGAGCTTTGCAGTTCCTTCAGGGTTATCTTTGGTCTCTTTGTTGCCTCTCTGATTAATGCCCTCCTTGACTTTTCCGTGAGTTTTGGTGGGCGGCCCTCTCTTGGCAGGTTTGTTGTGGTGCCATATTCTTTCAATTTTTTAAATAATGGATTTAATGGTGCTCCATGGGATGTTTAAAGTTTCAGATATTTTTTCATAACCCTTATCTGTACTTCTCCACAACTTTGTCCCTGACCTGTTTAGAGAGCTCCTTGGTCTTCATGGTGCCACTTGCTTGGTGGTTCCCCTTGCTTAGTGGTGTTGCAGACTCTGGGGCCTTTCAGAACAGGTGTATATATACTGAGATCATGTGAGACTTAGATTGAACACAGGTGGACTTTATTTAACTAATTATGTGACTTCTGAAGGTAATTGGTTGCACCAGATCTTATTTAGGGACTTCATAGCAAAGGGGGTGAATACATATGCACGCACCACTTTTCCGTTATACATTTTTAAGCCTTTTTTTTAACAAGTTATTTTTTTCATTTCACTTCACCAATTTGGACTATTTTGTGTATGTCCATTACATGAAATCCAAATAAAAATCCATTTAAATTACAGGTTGTAATGCAACAAAATAGGAAAAATTCCAAGGGGGATGAATACTTTTGCAAGGCACTGTACCATTATCCATTAGCCTAAATGCTTCCATTCAGCCACAAGAGCATTAGTGAGGTCGGGCACTGATGTTGGGTGATTAGGCCTGGCTCGCAGAGAACACGCTTCCACTGCTCCAGAGTCCAATGGCGGCGAGCTTTACATCACTCCAGCCGACGCTTGGCATTGCGCATGGTGATCTTAGGCTTGTGTGCGGCTGCTCGGCCATGCAAACCCACTTCATGAAGCTCCTGACTAACATTTATTGCCTTAGACCACTGCGCCCGAGTGGCGCAGTGGTCTAAGGTACTGCATCGGCAGTGCTAACTGTGCCACTAGAGATCCTGGTTCGAATCCAGGCTCTGTCGCAGCCGGCCGCGACCGGGAGACTCATGGGCGGCGCACGATTGGCCCAGCGTCGTCCAGGGTAGGGGAGGGAATGGCCGGCAGGGATGTAGCTCAGTTGATAGAGCATGGCGTTTGCAACGCCAGGGTTGTGGGTTCAATTCCCACGGGGGGCCAGTATAAAAAAAAAAATGTATTCACTAACTGTAAGTCGCTCTGGATAAGAGCGTCTGCTAAATGACTAAAATGTAATGTAAATGTAATTGTGCTGATGTTGCTTCCAGAGGCAGTTTGGAACTCGGTAGTGAGTGTTGCAACCGAGGACAGACTATTTTTACGTGCTACATGCTTACCTAGAAGTTTTAACTTCACAATAACAGTACTTACAGTTGACCGGGGCAGCTCTAGCAGGGCAGAAATTAACAAACGTACTTGTTGGAAAGGTGGCATCCTATGACGGTGCCACATTGAACGTCACTTAGCTCTTCAGTAAGGCCATTCTACTGCCAATGTTTGTCTATGAAGATTGCATGACTGTGTGCTTTATGTTATACACCTGTCAGCAACGGGTGTGGCTGAAATAGACGAATACACTAATTTTAAGGGGTGTCCACATACTTTTGTATATAGAGTGTATTTTAAGCTGTTTGAAGCTGGTGTACAAAACCAAAAGTAAAAGATGCAAAAACGAAACTTATGAATGTTAAGCATAGAAATACCACACATAGAACAGATCTACCGCTTCTTAGACTTACTTTCAATGCGAATTACAGATCTATAACACACATTTCTATGTGAATTTGGTCGGGTTGCCAAAAAAGTTACATATAGCAGCTTTAATAATGCATAATATATGACTTATTTGTTGATAAGTACAACTTGAAATTCTCTAGAGCCTGTAAACGTAATTGTTTTCACTTTTGAGTCCAATGGGATTAAATGGGTTAATATTTCATGCATACATACAGTGGGGGAAAAAAGTATTTAGTCAGCCACCAAATTTGCAAGTTCAAATTTTCATCATAGGTACACGTCAACTATGACAGAGAAAATTAGATTGTTTTTCTCCAGAAAATCACATTGTAGGAATTTTTATGAATTGATTTGCAAATTATGGTGGAAAATAAGTATTTGGTCAATAACAAAAGTTTCTCAATACTTTGTTATATACCCTTTGTTGGCAATGACACAGGTCAAACGTTTTCTGTAAGTCTTCACAAGGTTTTCACACACTGTTGCTGGCATTTTGGCCCATTCCTCCATGCAGATCTCCTCTAGAGCAGTGATGTTTTGGGGCTGTCGCTGGGCAACACGGACTTTCAACTCCCTCCAAAGATTTTCTATGGGGTTGAGATCTGGAGACTGGCTAGGCCACTCCAGGACCTTGAAATGCTTCTTACGAAGCCGCTCCTTCGTTGCCCGGGCGGTGTGTTTGGGATCATTGTCATGCTGAAAGACCCAGCCACGTTTCATCTTCAATGCCCTTGCTGATGGAAGGAGGTTTTCACTCAAAATCTCACGATACATGGCCCCATTCATTCTTTCCTTTACACGGATCAGTCGTCCTGGTCCCAAAGCTTCACAGTAGGTATGGTGTTCTTTGGATGCAACTCAGCATTCTTTGTCCTCCAAACACGACGAGTTGAGTTTTTACCAAAAAGTTCTATTTTGGTTTCATCTGACCATATGACTGTCACGATCGTCGGATACAGAGGACCAAGGCGCAGCGTGGAAAGTGAACAAACTTATATTTATTAGAGTAATCACACGAACAAAATAACAAATCGATACGTGACGTCCTTAGTGCAAAACACAAACCTACACAGGAACAAGATCCCACAAACACTTGTGGAAAAACAGACTGTTTAAATATGGTTCCCAATCAGAGACAACCAGCAACAGCTGACACTCGTTGCCTCTGATTAAGAACCACTCTGGCCAACATAGAAACACAATAACTAGAACTACACCCTAGAAACACAAAACTAGAACAACACAAAGAACACTCACACCCTGGCTCAACATACAAGCATCCCCAGAGCCAGGGCGTGACAGTACCCCCCCCCCCCCCCCCCCAAAGGCGCGGACTCCGACCGCGCCAACAGAACACCACAGGGGAGGGACCGGGTGGGCACTCCGCCTTGGCGGCGGATCCGGCTCCGGGCATGATCCCCACTCCCTCTCTAACCCCCCACAGTACCCCTGGTCCGGTCTGGCCCTGCTGGCCGGAGCTGGACTGAACACTGGTGGAGCTAATTGCTCTAGCTCCGGCGTGGAGCAGCTGACCGGTGCCGGACCAGGCACCGGTGGAACAGGCACGGGCTGTGCCGGACTGACGACGCACACCACTGGCTTGGTGTGGGGAGCAGGAACAGGCCGAGCCGGGCTGGCGACGCGCACCATTGGCTTGGTGCGGGGAGCAGGAACAGGCCGGGCCGGGCTGGCGACGCGCACCATTGGCTTGGTGCGGGGAGCAGGAACGGGCCGGACCGGGCTGGCGACGCGCACCACTGGCTTGGTGCGGGGAGCAGGAACAGGCCGGGCCGGGCTGACGACGCGCACCATAGGCTTGGTGCGGGGAGCAGGAATGGACCGGGCCGGGCTGGCGACGCGCACCACTGACTTGGTGCGGGGAGCAGGAACAGGCCGGGCCGGGCTGGCGACGCGCACCATAGGCTTGGTGCGGGAAGCAGGAACAGGCCGGACCGGGCTGACGAAGCGCACCACTGACTTGGTGCGGAGAGCAGGAATGGACCGGGCCGGGCTGGTGACGCGCACCACTGACTTGGTGCGGGGAGCAGGAACAGGCCGGGCCGGGCTGGCGACGCGCACCATAGGCTTGGTGTGGGGAGCAGGAACAGGCCGGACTGGGCTGGCGACGCGCACCACAGGCTCGGTGCGAGGGACAGGAACAGGCCGGACCGTACTGGGGACACACACCACTGGCCCTACGCGGGGATCAGGAATGGGCTGGACCGGACTGGTAACACACCCCAGTACCTCTCGCCGTGCCTCTACACTTTCCTTCCCCTTTGTGACCAGTGGCCCCCGTAACCTGGCGGCCTCCTCTGCCAACCCGCTGGACCGCTCTATCGCGGCCTCCTGCTGCCCCGTCGTCCACGGCGTGAGCCCCCCCCCCCCCTAAAAAAATTCTGGGTGTCTCTCCTCCCCGTGGACCAGGCCTCCCTATCTCTCGCCAGACTCTCACCCCACTGCTCCAAAGTTCAACCTCTCTGCTCTTCACTTGGCTTGGCCCAGTCGAGACTCTTCCTCCACTGCTCCAAAGTCCAACCTCTCTGCTCTTCACTTGGCTTGACCCAGTCGAGGTTGCAACGGAGATCCGCTAGAGATTCCCCTGGCGATGGCTCCTGGACACGCTGCTTGGTCCAGTTTTGGTGGGATCTTCTGTCACGATCGTCGGATACAGAGGACCAAGGCGCAGCGTGGAAAGTGAACATACTTATATTTATTAGAGTAATCACACGAACAAAATAACAAATCGATACGTGACGTCCTTAGTGCAAAACACAAACCTACACAGGAACAAGATCCCACAAACACTTGTGGAAAAACAGACTGTTTAAATATGGTTCCCAATCAGAGACAACCAGCAACAGCTGACACTCATTGCCTCTGATTGAGAACCACTCTGGCCAACATAGAAACACAATAACTAGAACTACACCCTAGAAACATAAATCTAGAACAACACAAAGAACACTCACACCCTGGCTCAACATACAAGCGTCCCCAGAGCCAGGGCGTGACAATGACATTCTCCCAATCCTCTTCTGGATCATCCAAATGCACTCTAGCAAACTTCAGACGGGCCTGGACATATACTGGCTTAAGCAGGGGGACACGTCTGGCACTGCAGGATTTGAGTCCCTGGCGGCATAGTGTGTTACTGATGGTAGGCTTTGTTACTTTGGTCCCAGCTCTCTGCAGGTCATTCACTAGGTCCCCCAGTGTGGTTCTGGGATTTTTGCTCACCGTTCTTGTGATCATTTTGACCCCACGGGGTGAGATCTTGCGTGGAGCCCCAGATCGAGGGAGATTATCAGTGGTCTTGTATGTCTTCCATTTCCTAATAATTGCTCCCACAGTTGATTTCTTCAAACCAAGCTGCTTACCTATTGCAGATTCAGTCTTCCCAGCCTGGTGCAGGTCTACAATTCTGTTTCCTTTGACAGCTCTTTGGTCTTGGCCATAGTGGAGTTTGGAGTGTGACTGTTTGAGGTTGTGGACAGGTGTCTTTTATACTGATAACAAGTTCAAACAGGTGCCATTAATACAGGTAACGAGTGGAGGACAGAGGAGCCTCTTAAAGAAGAAGTTACAGGTCTGTGAGAGCCAGAAATCTTGCTTGTTTGTAGGTGACCAAATACTTATTTTCCACCATAATTTGCAAATAAATTCATTAAAAATCCTACAATGTGATTTTCTGGAGAAAAAAAATCTCAATTTGTCTGTCATAGTTGACGTGTACCTATGATGAAAATTACAGGCCTCTCTCATCTTTTTAAGTGGGAGAACTTGCACAATTGGTGGCTGACTAAATACTTTTTTCCCCCACTGTAACTTTATAGGTCATTCTCAATAGAATGTCACAATTGTGTTTGATTTGGCTGCTGGGGGGCAAGGAGACCTCCAGCTCTGGTAAAACCATTGACAACTATGTGCAATTTTTAAGGGATTGTTAAATAAATGTTATAACTATTTGGTTTTAATATCATCACCTCTTGAAGAGCATCGTCAGAAGTACACATTTCACATTTATGTATTTTTAAGATATGTGAGGGTAGCCAGATCCATTTGGCATGTAGCTAGCTAGCTAGCTAGCTAAAGCAAACAAAATGTGTCATTTAGCTTTATTCATCAGAGATTAGGCTTTCGGAAAGAGCTTGACATCGTCCTGGTAATGTTGTCAGTCGGACTACTGTCATCACCACTATAGATGGCAAGCAAATCAAAATGATATTTTGGATATAGCCATCGAGTTTATCCCCTGACAATTTGCTTGTTAACTAGCCAAATTGACGTGATATGTCATTAGCTAGCTAGTCAATTTGACGTGGTCCATGAATCAATGTAGTCTATTATGTCTGTCAACAGCAATCGTGATTAAACACTATTAAAAACAATGTTGAAAAGGGGATAATGTTAGCTAACTTCGCTAGGTAGGCCTACGTTGGTTAGAGAAAAAAGTACATTAGGGCTACTTATCAACCACTATGTTAAGTCAACTGTACACAGTTTCTACCAGTAGCTTGCAAAGTAAACATTATCAAGCAACAGTAACATTACATCAGCAAATGCACCCTTCTGCTGCTTGACAGGCAGAGATGCCTGTCAAGCGGCAGAAGGGTTAATTTGGGTTGAATATTTTCCCAGTATTTTACAACTGTTCCATCCCGAGAATAAATCACCCGGTGTTTCCAGCCAAAACCGGAAGTGTCATTCAAAAGCATTATAAAGCATATAAATAGGCCTATGTCTGGATTTGATAAGAGCTTTGATGGAAAATTCAAGCCTGATGCAACCTGAGCCTGATTAAATATATTTGATGAGCCCTACATTAAAGACATTTAATGAGCCCAAGGCCAAAAAATCCCAAATGATTGTGCCGTTATCTAATATATAGGCTACATGATATATAGGCTACTGCACATTATGCACAACAGAAAAACATAAAAGCACATAGATGTAGCTATGCTCTCTTGGGTAAATAAATTAAACTAGCTCTAGTAGTCTAATCTTTTTGAGTGTGAACTGTGTTACTGTACTGTATTGCATTATACTTTATTGTATGGACTGGAATTACGTACCTCATTCAAACCACGATAAAGCAGAAGAGAACATGCGATTCTGGGGCAGCACATGCGGCCTACAAAGTTACAAGTATAGGCTAGCGAATTTGATTTAAATTAGTCATAATATTTCACCTAATGTTATTAGCCTACCTTCTCTTTCTCTCTCTAGTGTTGCTCCATTCCTTCCTTGCTTTAAACTGTTAAATGAAATAAGTTTCGTTGTCCGTATCTTCATCATTCTACTGACATGCTTTAATAATATAGGACTAGAATGAGGATTGAATGGTTATGGGTCTGAATAAATAACTGTCCTGATCCACCACCACAATTGACTGAACTCAATTGAAATGGAATTGACCCCCCCAACCCTGATACTAATCAGCTATTGACTAACAAGAAGAGTGTCTATAATCTTGATGAGCTTGTAAAAATGTAATAGTTCAATAGGTCTAAGCTCTTAGATCGCAATATCTACTAAGCTAACATATGGAATTGTTTTAAGATGGTCATAAAATTTATCATATAGCCATTTGATTTAAATCATAAGGAATAAGGTTTTGAAGTGTCTGTCCTATACTGTATCTGAGAGATATAAGAAAACTCAGGAAAAATAAATGAATGTAGACCCATGTTTGGTCACATTATTCGTGGCACTTTTTACCCCCTATGCACATTGTGTCATTTTTACAGCCTGGTACTGGGTTACCTTCAGAATACTCCCCTGAAGCTGTCTGTATGAAAATGTATGCACTCACTAACTGTAAGTCGCTCTGGATAAGAGCGTCTGCTAAATGACGTAAATGTAAATGTCTGGACAGTCGGTTTTGTGAGACGACCTCTTCGAAATTAGGACATCCGCAACAGAGAGTTCAGATGACTGCTGTAAAGCTTGTGGATGACATAGAGTGAAACAACCGACACTGTCGTGTTCGTGAGAGTCTCATCTTTCGATGGCAGTTAGTTTGTAGCGCAAACGGTTCTGGTTTTACAGACAATTTCATGACGGTTTTCTTGTCCAGATTCTCTCTTGTGTAGAAAAATAGCCACATGTTATGGAACAGGTGCAAACTTTTTTATCGCCGGAAAGAGGGGATTGAGCTGCAGCCACTACAACGGTACGTCTGTAGCATAAACACACGGGGAACTATTCAATATTCAAAATGACGTCACTATGTGACGCACAGGTGCATCAATCAACTCTCGGGGGTTTTAAACCAGGTTAATACTAACATGATGTCATCTAGTGAATATCAGGAGAGTATGGTCTATAATCTTGTCGAGTTTTAGTAATAGTATCACTGTTCAAATGGAATTGACCCCAACCCTGCTAATGAAAATGAGGAGAGTCTGTGTGTGTAATCTGGTTGAGCTGTAGAAATGAAATGATGGTATCGTTGTTGGTTCACTGCTTTTTCGGTAATGAGGTGGGATTGCCATTGATTGGCAAATCTCTGGGAGAGGATGTTGTGCGTGGAGTCTAGGCCATTAATGTGACAGGCCAGCAGATTCCGACCCTACCATTATGCTTGTTTACACTGAGCTGCATTGTGGTCGGAACGCAATCATGGTTACATAACCTAGAGTCGATTGAAGCACCCATGCGTCAAACGATGACATCATTTTGAATATTGAATAGCTCCCCGTGTGTTTATGTTAGAGACTTAACGTTTCTTGTAGTGGCTGCAGCTCAATCCGCTCTTTCTGCTGATATAAAGTTTGCAATTCTAATCAAGTGAGAGAGACTTTGTCATTTATTCAAACAATCATCTTTATTTAATATCTATTAATTATTGCAATATTGAGGCTGGTCGACCCAACACTCTTGAGTGTTGGGCCGAGAGCTCTGACATACAAAGAATACAGAGATCGTTTATAGCAAAGATACAACCTCTTAGTCTAGATGACAAACAGCAGATGTGTGGAATGGGTCAAAAGGTGAGGCTTAGTATATGAGAAAGGAGTATCGCCCAGCCAGATAGCATTTGCTGTGAAGACTGTTTTAATTGTATAGAAACCAGAGTTTGCCCCCTAAGACAAGGTTCCTCTTATCATTATCCATACCCGAGCCATCTCCTCCCTGGTACCCCATAGTTGTCACGATCGTCTAGTAGCGAAGTAGACCAAGGCGCAGCGTGTGAAAGAAACATGACTTTATTTAATTAAAGTATCTAAATACAAACAAACCACGACTCGTGAAGTCCAACGGTTACACTGACCGACTAAGGAACAAAAACCCACAAACCCAAAGTGAAACACAGACAGTTAAATATGGCTCCCAATCAGAGACAACCAGCAAACAGCTGACACTCGTTGCCTCTGATTGGGAGTCACTCAGTCAAACATAGAAAATGACGAACTAGAACACCCAACATAGAAACAGAACACATAGAATGAACACACCCTGGCTCAACATAATGAGTCCCAGAACCAGGGTGTGACAGTACCCCCCCCTAAAGGCGCGGACTGCGACCGCGCCTCAACTAAACAAAACAGGGGAGGGCTGGGCGGGCATACCTCCTCGGCGGCGGTTCTGGCTCCGGCCTTGACCACCACCCTTCAATACACCCCCCAATGCGCCCCTGGTCCAGTCTGGCCCCGCCGGCTGGATCAGGACTGGACTTAACAGGAGCGGTCCTTTCCAGGCTGTCGACTCGCACCCCTGGCTTGGTGCGTGGAGGAGGAACGGGCCTTACCAGGATGACGACGCGCACCCCTGGCTTGGTGCGTGGAAGAGAGACGGGCCGGACCGGGCTGGTGACGCGCACCGTAGGTTTGGTGCGAGTGGCAGGAACAGGCCGGGTCGGGCTGGCGACGCGCACCGTAGATTTGGTGCGAGTGGCAGGAACAGGCCGGGTCGGGCTGGCGACACGCACCGTAGGTTTGGTGCGAGTGGCAGGAACAGGCCGGACCGGGCTGGCGACGCACACCGTAGACTTGGTGCGGGTGGCAGGAACAGGCCGGACCGGGCTGGCGACGCGCACCGTAGGTTTGGTGCGAGTGGCAGGAACAGGCCGGACCGGGCTGGCGATGCACACCGTAGACTTGGTGCGGGTGGCAGGAACAGGCCGGACCGGGCTGGCGACGCACACCGTAAACTTGGTGCGGGTGGCAGGAACAGGCCGGACCGGGCTGTCGACGCACACCGTAGGCTTTGTGCGTGGAGTAGGAACAGGCCGGGCTGGGCTGGCGACGCACACCGTAGGTTCTGTGCGTGGAGCAGGAACAGGCCGGGCTGGGCTGGCGACGCACACCGTAGGTTCTGTGCGTGGAGCAGGAACAGGCCGGGCAGGGCTGGCGACGCACACCGTGGGCTTGGTGCGTGGAGTAGGAACAGCCCGGTCCGTACTGGGAACACACACCACTGGCCTTAACTGAGGATCAGGAACGGGCCGGACCGGACTGGTAACACCCATCAGTCTCTCACGCCGTGCCGCAACAACTTCCCTTCCTCTACTCGCCAATGGCTCCCGTAATCCGATAGCCTTCTCTCCACGTCTCCCTGTGGCAGCCTCCTGCTGCCCAGCCGCCCAAGCCATGTGCCCCCCCCCAAAAACATTTTGGGGTTGCCTCTCGTCCATCCGACGATGGCCCTGCTGACGCCGTTGCTCCTCTCCTGCCAGGTTCTCCCCCTTCATCGCCCTCCGGTACCGGACGGCCTCCTCCTGCGTAATATGTCCCCAGCCGAGGAGGACATCCACCAGCGTTCTCTCCTGCGGGTGTTCCCGTATACGCTGCTTGGTCCTTTGATGGTGGGTTTTTCTGTCACGATCGTCTAGTAGCGAAGTAGACCAAGGCGCAGCGTGTGAAAGAAACATGACTTTATTTAATTAAAGTATCTAAATACAAACAAACCACGACTCGTGAAGTCCAACGGTTACACTGACCGACTAAGGAACAAAAACCCACAAACCCAAAGTGAAACACAGACAGTTAAATATGGCTCCCAATCAGAGACAACCAGCAAACAGCTGACACTCGTTGCCTCTGATTGGGAGTCACTCAGTCAAACATAGAAAATGACGAACTAGAACACCCAACATAGAAACAGAACACATAGAATGAACACACCCTGGCTCAACATAATGAGTCCCAGAACCAGGGTGTGACAATAGTACACAAACACCAACTCATTCTATGGAATGCAGGCTGTAGGTTTTATCACCCAGCCATCATTAATCAATTGCCAACCCAAGCTCAACTGAGTTCAAACAGACACAGATGAGAGAGTTCTAAGAACCCTATCCATTGCATAAAACAACCATTTGATGCATAAACAGTATTAAAACATAATGTAATTTCCTACCATAATTCCCCATTTTGAGATTTGCATCTCAACTTCAAAAACAATTACAAGGTTTAAAAAGACATTAATACAAATGTAGAAAACCAAATGAGGCATCAAACAACTCCTAACTTAAGCAAGTAAAAACCTTCCTTGCAATAGTATATTACCATTCGTTGTTTCATTGAGTTTTTAACCTTAACATAAAATATTATTAGTTGGGAATGAGATAAACATACAAATATTTTAAAGAAATTCTCAGCAATCATTTTTCATCAGTGCAAAACAAAATCATCATGTTGATACTGAGCACACTCCCATTGGTCAGCATAATGGAAATAGCCATTTTCATCCCTATAGCACCATCTGTATAAACTAAAATTAGCATATCTTGTTGGACAAATCCAAGTAGTGACTCCCGGTTTAAGTTACATTTATTCAGTTTGGTGCCTAATGAACATGACCCAGGACAAGCATCATGATCCCACTATTTATAAGGCAACGCCTATCGACTCTACAGTGGGGAAAAAAAGAATTTAGTCAGCCACCAATTGTGCAAGTTCTCCCACTTAAAAAGATGAGAGAGGCCTGTAATTTTCATCATAGGTACACGTCAACTATGACAGACAAATTGAGATTTTTTTTCTCCAGAAAATCACATTGTAGGATTTTTAATGAATTTATTTGCAAATTATGGTGGAAAATAAGTATTTGGTCACCTACAAACAAGCAAGATTTCTGGCTCTCACAGACCTGTAACTTCTTCTTTAAGAGGCTCCTCTGTCCTCCACTCGTTACCTGTATTAATGGCACCTGTTTGAACTTGTTATCAGTATAAAAGACACCTGTCCACAACCTCAAACAGTCACACTCCAAACTCCACTATGGCCAAGACCAAAGAGCTGTCAAAGGACACCAGAAACAAAATTGTAGACCTGCACCAGGCTGGGAAGACTGAATCTGCAATAGGTAAGCAGCTTGGTTTGAAGAAATCAACTGTGGGAGCAATTATTAGGAAATGGAAGACATACAAGACCACTGATAATCTCCCTCGATCTGGGGCACCATGCAAGATCTCACCCCGTGGGGTCAAAATGATCACAAGAACGGTGAGCAAAAATCCCAGAACCACACGGGGGGACCTAGTGAATGACCTGCAGAGAGCTGGGACCAAGTAACAAAGCCTACCATCAGTAACACACTACGCCACCAGGGACCCAAATCCTGTAGTGCCAGACGTGTCCCCCTGCTTAAGCCAGTACATGTCCAGGCCCATCTGAAGTTTGCTAGAGTGCATTTGGATGATCCAGAAGAGGATTGGGAGAATGTCATATGGTCAGATGAAACTTTTTGGTAAAAACTCAACTCGTCGTGTTTGGAGGACAAAGAATGCTGAGTTGCATCAAAAGAACACCATACCTACTGTGAAGCATGGGGGTGGAAACATCATGCTTTGGGGCTGTTTTTCTGCAAAGGGACATAACGACTGATCCGTGTAAAGGAAAGAAAGAATGGGGCCATGTATCGTGAGATTTTGAGTGAAAACCTCCTTCCATCAGCAAGGGCATTGAAGATTAAATGTGGCTGGGTCTTTCAGCATGACAATGATCCCAAACACACCGCCCGGGCAACGAAGGAGTAGCTTCGTAAGAAGCATTTCAAGGTCCTGGAGTGGCCTAGCCAGTCTCCAGATCTCAACCCCATAGAAAATCTTTGGAGGGAGTTGAAAGTCCGTGTTGCCCAGCGACAGCCCCAAAACATCACTGCTCTAGAGGAGATCTGCATGGAGGAATGGGCCAAAATACCAGCAACAGTGTGTGAAAACCCTGTGAAGACTTACAGAAAACGTTTGACTTGTGTCATTGCCAACAAAGGGTATATAACAAAGTATTGAGAAACTTTTGTTATTGACCAAATACTTTTTTTTCACCATAATTTGCAAATAAATTCATTTAAAATCCTACAATGTGATTTTCTGGAATTTTTTTCTCAATATGTCTGTCATAGTTGACGTGTACCTATGATGAAAATTACAGGCCTCTCTCGTCTTTTTAAGTGGGAGAACTTGCACAATTGGTGGCTGACTAAATACTTTTTTTCCCCCACTGTATGTGCCATTAGCGCAAACCTGCTATAGTTTGAGACATTTGAAACCCCACCTCTTTAAGGAATACCTGGGATAGGATAAAGTAATCCTTCTACCCCCACCCCCCCCTTTACTCCAACCCCCCCCCCCCCCAAAAAAAAAAAAAAAACATTGTAAAGTGGTTATCCCACTGGCTATAAGGTGAATGCACCTATTTGTAAGTCGCTCTCGATAAGAGTGTCTGCTAAATGACGTAAATGTAAATGTAAATGTAGTTCCTGAGTATTATCATTATCATCAAAAATGTAATTTGGTAATGGATATACAGTACCAGTCAAAAGTTTGTACACACCTACTCATTCAAGGGTTTTTCTTTATTTTAACAATTTTCTACATTGTAGAATAATAGTGAAGACATCAAAACTATGAAATAACACATATGGAATCATGTAGTAACCAAAAAAGTGTTAAACAAATTAAAATATATTGATGACAGCTTTGCACACTCTTGGCATTCTCTCAACCATCTTCACCTGGAATGCTATTCCAACAGTCTTGAAGGAGTTCCCACATATGCTGAGCACATGTTGGCTGATTTTCCTTCACTCTGCCGTCCGACTCATCCCAAACCATCTCAGTTGGGATGAGGTCGGGTGATAATGGAGGCTAGGTCATCTGATGCAGCACTCCATCACTCTCCTTCTTGGTAAAATAGCCCTTACACAGCCTGGAGGTGTGTTGGGTCATTGTCCTGTTGAAAAACAAATGATAGTCCCACTAAGTCCCACTATTAACTAATGAACTTATCCTCAGCAGCAGAGGTAACTCTGGGTCTTCCATTCCTGTGGCAGTCCTCATGAGAGCCAGTTTCATCATAGCGCTTGATGGTTTTTGCGATTGCACTTAAAGAAACTTTCAAAGATCTTGAAATGTTCCGTATTGACTGACCTTCATGTCTTAAAGTAATGATGGACTGTCATTTCTCTTTGCTTATTTGAGCTGTTCTTTACCAAATAGGGCTATCTTCTTTATACCCCCCCCTACCTTGTCACAACACAACTGATTGCCTCAAACGCATTAAGGAAATAAATTCCACAAATTAACTTTTAAGAAGGCACACCTGTGGCGAGTGGCGCAGTGGTCTAAGGCACTGCATCGCAGTGCTAGCTGTGCCACTAGAGATCCTGGTTCGAACCAGGCTCTGTCGTAGCCGGCCGAAAAGAAAAACCCTTGAATGAGTAGGTGTGTTGTTGTAGCTCAGTTGGTAGAGCATGGCACTTGCAACGCCAGGGTTGTGGGTTCGTTTCCCACAGGGGGCCAGTATGAAAATGTATGCACTCACTAACTGTAAGTCGCTCTGGATAAGAGCATCTGCTAAATGACTAAAATGTAAAATGTGTGTCTAAACCTTTGACTGGTAGTGTATATTATTAGTGCATGAACTGCAGTTCAACAAATAGCCCGTAGGGAGAGCCCAAGCTGCATCATTTACATTGAAACAATATCCTCTACTCTCGTTACACAATGACATTCAATAAGTCTCTCAAATCTTTTAGAAAAACATATTTTGTATTGTTTTACATACTCTGAAACTCCTCTTTTTTGTGCAAATTCTGTAAACTAGATGAATATGACTTGACAAACCCCACAATGTTCAGCCTGTACAGGGAAGTGTTCCATGTTGTTGGGTGATACTGACAGTGGTTTGTTTAATCCCTCAGTCATCAGTCACAAGCCAGTCTGGATCCCTTTTCATAGGTGTCTCTCAAGGCCCGTACTTATAAAAGGTCTCATAGTAGGTGTGCTGATCTAGGATCAGTTTAGCCTTATACAGTTGAAGTCGGATGTTTACATACACCCTTTGTTATATTGCTGTAGAGGTTTGCAAAGTGATTTCTCCACATATCCCCATTTTGGATAGCCAATTGCTCATGATGAGGTTTGTTTAATTTATTCCAATTCTCCCAGAAGTGGTTTGATTCTATGGATTCCTCAATTACATCCAGCTGATTTCTAATGTGCTGTTCCTTTTTTGTTCTTAGTGTGTGTTTGTACTGCTTCAGTGTTTCCCCATATTGAAGGCGTACAGTTGAAGTCGGAAGTTTACATACACCTTAGCCAAATACATTTAAACTCAGTTTTTCACAATTCCTGACATTTAATCCTAGTAAAGATTCCCTGTTTTAGGTCAGTTAGGATCACCACTTTATTTTAAGAATGTGAAATGTCATAATAATAGTAGAGAGAATGATTTATTTCAGCTTTCATTTCTTTCATCACATTCCCAGTGGGTCAGAGGTTTACATACACTCAATTAGTATTTGGTAGCATTGCCTTTAAATTGTTTAACTTGGAACAAACGTTTCGGGTAGCCTTCCACAAGCTTCCCACAATAAGTTGGGTGAATTTTGACCCATTCCTCCTGACAGAGCTGGTGTAACTGAGTCAGGTTTGTAGGCCTCCTTGCTCACACACGCTTTTTCAGTTCTGCCCACAAATGTTCTATAGGATTGAGGTCAGGGCTTTGTGATGGCCACTCCAATACCTTGACTTTGTTGTCCTTAAGCCATTTTGCCACAACTTTGGAAGTATGCTTGGGGTCATTGTCCATTTGGAAGACCCATTTGCGACCAAGCTTTAACTTCCTGACTGATGTCTTGAGATGTTGCTTCAATATATCCACATAATTTTCCTTCCTCATGATGCCATCTATTTTGTGAAGTGCACCAGTCCCTCCTGCAGCAAAGCACCCCCACAGCATGATGCTTCCACCCCTGTGCTTCACGGTTGGGATGGTGTTCTTCGGCTTGCAAGCACCCCCTTTTCCCTCCAAACATAACGATTGTCATTATTCTGCCCTGGAATTGCGTTCCCATGCAAAACTAGACAGATAGCTAACAACTGAGTCTTCAATAAAACTTCCAAGGCGTGACTTTTCTTGAACGAATGTATTGAAAACGTTTATGTTGTGAAACTGCAAATACAGAAAATAATATACTTTAGTATTCAATTCACATTGACATACTGTAGCTGTACATTATACATTTCAAGTTGAATTTGCATAAATACAAAGCAAGTGCCAAGTTACCATGTATCTGACATGACGACAAACCAAATAGATAATTACTCTATGAGTAACAACTAGCCAACTCCTTTCATTACTCTAATAATGTGCAAACACCTCTGTACAATAACAAAGCATATTACACTAGAAACAGTAACAAACTATAGTATGTTTTACACTTCTTTTACATGACGCACGAGAAAACTAATACAGCTGACGACATCCATGAAAGTCAATGCAATTTGCGTGAGTAAATGTAACCAACTAACATTGATAAGTAAGCAATTCTATCAATAACAATATTATCATCACTAGCAATATGCTTGAATTGAATTTACAAACAAATATTTTCCGAGGCTGAAGCGTAACAAGAAATAGTTGCACAGAAAGAACTGTACAGTAGCGTTGTTTCTAGCTGCTTGTCTGCGTGCAGAGTGACTACTCTACTTCCGGTTTCTGTACATTCTTCTAAGTACCAGAAAGCTCCACTAGGGGGCGATAAACACTGTGGAACACAATGAAAGTCACTCTTAACCACTATAATAAAACAATCTGTTACCTTCTAACAGGATGGCAGCACACTCCCCGCCTGGTATAATGAAATTGTGCCACTATGAAATAAAACATTTTGCCTCTAGGATGCTTCAGAAAGAAGAACAACAATCTCTGAGATTGGTCTCAGAAACACCTTAGCAATCCCTTGCTTGACAACTTTTAGTTCTACTTTCCTGACCTTTTCGTCAGTACTGGGAAAGGTTTTGACCACAAGTCCGACTGGCCAGTCATTTCTGTGCGTCTGACTGTCTTTCAATAAGACAACATTTCCCACTTTAACATTGGGCTTTTCTGCATCTCTGCAGTGTTGTCAGGTACTCCTGTCTCCACCTTTTCCAAAAAGTGTCAGCGAGACACTGGACTTGCTTCCACTGTTTTCCATGAAGATCGTTCATGTGGAAATATCCAGAAGGGGCTGAGGCAGCGCTGGTCTTTTGTGTCAGTAACATTGAGGGTGTGTTTGAATGGCAGGCATGTCAGGATCGGTTGACACTGACACTAGGGGTCTCGCATTGATTATTGCCATAACTTCAGACATAAGAGTGCTCAAGACCTCATGTGTGAGACGAGTGGAGCCCGTCTGAAACAGCATAGCATCAAGGATACGTCTGGCAACCCCAATGAGTCTCTCCCAAGAACCACCCATATGAGACGAGTGTGGGGGATTAAATATCCAAGTACATCCCTTGTCTGAGAGGTATTTAGTCAGCTCTGAGTCATTTGTGTCGATTCCCAGTTCCCTGCAGGCACCAATAAAGTTTGTACCTCGATCTGGCAACATGAATGAGTCATGCTCTGGCTCGATTGAGAGCTTTCCAGTTCGAGAACCTCTCAAAGCGATGAGAGCCGAATTGAGCTCCAGAAACCTTAGTGACGAAGGCAGTGACGTCTGGCCGAATCTCTACGTCTGTGTCAGGCTCTACAAGGTCAAAATTGATGGTCTCAGACTCACTTGAGTTTGCTTGGGCCAGAAAAGGGGGACCTGAGAACCAACTGGTGTGCTTTAAGAGAGTGGCTAGTATGGGCCTGGTCGCATGGTCTGCTGGATTGCTGTCAGTGTTTACGTAACACCACTGGTCTGGATGGGTAGACTTCCTGATACGCGTTACCCTATTGGCAACATACACATAAAATATTTTGGTGACATTGTGGATGTAACCGAGAACTATCTTACTGTCTGTGTAAAACTTGGCTGCATTTACATCAATGTCTATTTAGTCTCTGAATAGTTCATACATCTCAACAGCTAGCACAGCCGCACACAGTTCTAGGCGTGGGATAGTGTGGGCCGGTCGAGGGGCCAATTTAGATTTCCCCATGATAAATCCAACATGGCATTGACCTTCCGAGTCAATAACTATCAGATAGGCTACCGCTCCTATGGCTACTGTAGAGGCATCCGAGAAGATGTGCAGCTCTCTTCTTTGAGTGGTAGACAAGGAGACTGGGATGTAGGACCGCTGAATACACAGATGTTCCAACTCCATCAAAGATTCCTTCCACATTTTCCATTCCTCTTCTTTTTCTGTGGGAATGGGGGCATCCCACTCACTCTGATCAGAAGAGAGTTCTCTGATTAAGGCTTTACCTTGCATTGTTATTGGAGCCACAAACCCAAGGGGATCATAAAGACTATTCACTGTGGACAGGATGCCTCTCCGTGTAAAAGGCTTCTCATTGTGGGACACCTGGAATGTGAAGCTGTCTGTTTCCAGGTTCCAGGCAAGTCCCAGGCTCCGTTGAAAAGGGAGAGGATCCACTCCGAGTTCCAAGTCTTTTAAGTCTTTGGCACGGTCCTCCATGGGGAAGGCTTCCATGACTGTTTTGTTATTGGATGCAATCTTGTGTAGTTTCATGTTGGACTCCACTAACATTGCTTGTGTTTTTCTCATAATGTTGATAGCTTCTTCTGGAGTAGCTACTGATATCAGCCCATCATCGACGTAAAAGTTATTCACTACAAACTGCTTGGGTTCTGACCCGTGTTCATTCTCACCCTGAAGAGCTGCTCGTCTCATGCAGTAGATGGCTATGGCTGGTGAGGGGCTGTTCCCAAATACATGGACTTTCATCCTGTACTCAGTTATTTTTCTATCTGGGTTGTTGTCTTCATACCAGAGAAACCTTAAGTAATCTCTGTGATCCTCACATACACCAAAACAGTAAAACATTTGTTGCACATCTGTTGTTAGTGCAATGCAATCCTTGCGGAAGCGCATTAGGACGCCCAAGAGTGTGTTGTTTAAGTCTGGACCCCTGAGCAGGACGTCGTTCAATGACACGCCTTGACACTCAGCGCTGAAGTCAAACACCACTCTTATTTGTTCAGGCTTTTGTGAATGGTAAACACCAAATATTGGCAGATACCAGCGTTCTTTGTCTCCCTCTAGTGTCGGAGAATGTTCGGCTTGGTCGTTATCCAGAATCTTTTGCATGAAGTCAATAAAATGAAGTTTCATGTCAGGCTTTTTGTCTAAAGTCCTACGAAGTGATGTGAGACGCTTCATGGCCTGCTCCCTGTTATTAGGAAGACGACATCTAGTGGGGCGAAAGGGTAGTGGAGCCACCCAGTTGTTTCCATCATCCTGGAAAACCGGTTTGTCCATAATGTCCAAGAAAGCTTTGTCTTCCACAGATGGTGCTGGTTTATCACCGTCTTGTGTTTTGTCGAACACGGAACATCCCAGGCTGTCTGTGTTCACAGTTGTGCTTGGATCTCTCGAGTGCCCTGTAGAGAGAGAGATGTGTTGCTGAGCTACGCTGCTGTAGTTCTCTTTCACCTGGATGATGTCAGGGCAAGGGCTCAGATAGGACGTGCGACCATTGTGAAGTATGTTTGTCCTGAACACGTTAACACTGGATGGTCGGTGAGCCGTTCCCAGACAAACCTCACCCACGATGACCCACCCGAGGTCGAGTCGCTGTGCATAAGGAGTGTCGTGGGGCCCATTGATTTGTTCTCGTACCTTGTGTACACTTAAGATGTCTCGTCCTAAGAGCAGGAGGATGGGAGCGTCTGGGTCCACAGCTGGAATTTTGTCCGCCACTGGTTGCAGATGGGGATGATGATGCGCAATGTCTGGGGAGGGAATCTCCATTCTATCGTCTGGCATCATGTCACACTCTATCAGAGTAGGGAGAGTGAGCTTCTTGTGTCCGTCTATAGACTCCACCATGAAGTTGACGGCTCTCCTGCCTGAAGTCTCTGTTACCCCAGAACAGGTCTTCATGATGTATGGAGCAGAGTTGTCATTGATGTTGAAGAGATTGAAAAACTCTGTCTTGGCCAGAGATTTGTTGCTCTGTTCATCAAGCACTACATACATTTTGACAGCTTTCTCTCTTTTCCCAGCTGGATAAACTTTGACTAGGCATATTTTTGAACATGATCTTGGATTGGCTGCCTCTCGGTACACTTTGAGGTGACTGATAGAAGAGCATCTTCACCTTGCTCCCCCTCATGCTCTTTCTCTGCTGTAGCGGTGTCTATAGTTGAAGGGGCTGGACCTGGATGCAGAGCAGCAAGGTGTCTGTCGCTGTCACACTCGGAGCACTTGATTGACACCTTACAGTCTTTAGCTTTGTGCTGAGTTGACCCACAACATCGGAAACAAATGCCATTCTCTTTGAGATATGATTTGCGCTCATCTAGAGTTTTGTATCTAAACCCGCAACACTTTTTAAGAGGATGAGGCTTGTTATGTATTGGACAGTGATGGTCAGGGCTTTCAACCTTTGTCTTACTGGGTTTGGTTTGGTGGTCTGAGGGATCAGATGACACGTCTGTTTTGTGTACAGTCACAGGTGTCTTGCTGCTGTACCTGACAGGTTTCTCACTTTTCACAGACACCTAGGTAGTTGAGGTGTAGAGGGTGAAGCTGGGGTCGTTTCTAATTTTTGCCTGGTTCCTGATGAATCTCGAGAAAAACGAGAATGGTGGAAATGCTACCTGATAGTCCTCCTTGTATTTGGATCCCTGTGCTATCCATTTTTCTTGTAAACTGAATGGACGTTTCTCTACTATAGGGTTTACCCCCCGAGATGTGTCCAGATAAGCGAGGCCTGGAAGGTACCCTTCTTCTTTAGCACACTCCAGTTCGAGAAGAATGTCACCCAGTTCTCTTAGTTTGTGATTGTCTTTGTTAACAGTGCATTCTCGATCACGTCGGGTGTACCATAGCACTCTTCTAGTCATTGCCAGACCATGTTAAGCCCTGCTGTTGCATTGAGAATATGCACAGATCTAATTCTCTTTGCTTGCTCAGACGACTCTGCCCCTAGCCACTTGGAAGCTTCTAAAGCCATGACATCATTTTCTGGAATTTTCCAAGCTGTTTAAAGGCACACCAACTTAGTGTATGTAAACTTCTGACCCACTGGAATTGTGATACAGTGAATTATAAGTGAAATAATCTGTCTGTAAACAATTGTTGGAAAGATTACTTGTGTCATGCACAAAGTAGATGTCCTAACCGACTTGCCAAAACTATAGTTTGTTAACAATACATTTGTGGAGTGGTTGATAAACAAGTTTTAATGACTCCAGCCTAAGTGTATGTAAACTTCCGACTTCAACTGTACATCATAATGAATAAGAATACATGGACAGGATGGACATGATCCTAGATCAGCAGTCCTACTCTGGGATCTATGTATGGGATGTCTAGTCTATCAGATCTTCCTGGGGAAGCAGCCGGCTGTGTCCACCATCTCTGGCCAGGTTACGTACATATTGGTCTTCTGATCATTGGCAACCAGCTGAACAGTAGACGATAGGAATTCATCAGACACTATGGTTCCATCAAA
The DNA here is from genome assembly GCF_964263955.1 of Coregonus lavaretus. Classification (NCBI taxonomy): domain Eukaryota; kingdom Metazoa; phylum Chordata; class Actinopteri; order Salmoniformes; family Salmonidae; genus Coregonus; species Coregonus lavaretus. The sequence continues at coordinate 40,398,574 of NC_139995.1, forward strand.
GAACCTGTCACACAATAACATCTGTTTCATTACATTAAAAGAGGGAGCTTATAGGTATTAAGTTATACAGTACTGTAGTATATACTACAGTTCATACTACTACAGTATAGACGAGAGTACTAGTGTGTAGTACTGATGTACTACTCAACATTTTGCCCTACAGAATAGGGACTTTATATAGATTAATCTTGATATTTACAGTAGACAGTGTCGATGCTACAGATGCTTTCCTACCTTCTCAAAGGGGCTTTTCGCTCCAGCAAACACCTAGCTGTCTCTCAATTTGACATCCTTGATCATGCTGCTTCCCAGTCCCACAAATATGTCCCTGATTTCATCAGTCATCCTGAGGAGAGATTGAGCGTCAGAGTGGTTTGACTGTTCTAATTTGAACACAGGATGTAAAATGTATGTTGAATTATGAATGAAAAATGTGCACCGATATGGAAAATCTATATCAATATCAGTAGCAGTTTTTTCCCAATATGATATCGATATACATTGTATACTGTATATAAAAAATTATTACAACTGTCTCTTCTCTGTGAAGTTCAGACAACTGCTTGCTGTTTGGCCATTGGGTCAGGTATGAATGTTCTGGGAGCCTAACCAACCCACCCAGTCGGAATACAATGAGAGGCCCATCTACCGGCGATGACCCAGCAGGCATGCTAAGTATGCTAAGTTGACAGAATGTGAGAAAGTCTGTGGGAGGGTTTTGTGCATACAGGTATGATTTTTTTAGATTATAGTTTAGGTTAAAAGGTCCACCTGGATTCTAGGTGGTGGAATCCAGTCTCCTTCATTCAGGATCTACTCCAGTTCAATGTCCCCATTTGGTGTCAATTTAATATTGTTTGATTGTAATTAAGGTTTTTGCCAAAATACGTTGCATGTGTGAATGCCTTTATATCCTGACACACAGCTTGGGTGAAGCGATGGATCGGGTTCTTCAGGTAGTACAACGCCTGGAGAGGAGAGGATCCGATCTATCGAGACCAGCTGGTCAACCGGATCCAGCCACCTACACCCCAGCCCCTGGAGGGATCCAGATATCCCGGCCACCGGCGTTTAATGGGATGGCAGCGCGATGTATGGGATTTCTGCTCCAACTAGAGTTGTATTTCTCCAGCATCAGGCCGGCGCCACTGGAGCGGGAGAAGGTATCCGTCCTCGTTTCCTGCCTTTGTGGGAGAGCCCTGGAGTGGGCCAACGCGGTGTGGAACTAGGGAGGTTCCATATTGGAGGACTACAGGGAGTTTGCTCGCCTCTTTCGATCACCCGCCTGAGGGTTGAGAGGCGGGCGAAAGACTGGTCCATCTGAGGCAGGGGACGAGGACCGCACAGGACTACGCGCTGGAGTTCCGGACGCTGGCAGCGGGGTCCGGGTGGAACGAGCAAGCCCTGATCGACCATTTCCGGTGCCACCTAATGGAGGACGTCCGACGGGAGCTAGCCTGCCGTGATGCCATGCTATCGTTCTCCCAACTGTTGGACATGGCCATCCGGCTGGACAATCTGCAAGCAGCCAGAGGACGTCTTCCCACTCCGGACGACTCTGAACCCGAGCAGATGGAGCTGGGGGGAGCCGCCAGTCGAGAGAGCGCAGGAGGACAGCGACAGTGCCACTCTGGTGGCATGAAGGGACAATCCACCTCACATCGCAGTCAACGTTCCTTTGGGTCTGGAGGCGGTAGGCAGGGTACTCACACATCACCCCAGGTAACGAACACCCAAAATTGTTCAGAGTCCTTTGCGGTGCACTGTACCTTATCTATCTCCTTTCCCGATCACCTGGTAGTTTCCCAGTGTAAGGCGCTAGTCGATTCAGGCACAGCTGGGAACTTTATGGGCATTTGTACGCCGTCAAGGCATTTCATTGGTTCCCCTATCCATTCCACTCCCAATCAGAGCACTTGATAGTCGACCATTAGGGTCCGGGTTGGTTAAGGAGGTTACTGTACCAGTCACCATGATTACACAGGAGACGCATGTTGAGCAGATCACTTTTTTGATTATTGAGTCTCCTGCTTACCCTGTAGTCGTATGTATTCCGTGGTTAGCCCTTCAAAACCCCAATTTCTCATGGCCGCAGAGGGTGCTTACGGGGTGGTCGCGTGAGTGTCCGGGTAGGTGTCTAGATGTTTCCGTTGGTGCGACCACAGTGGAGAGTCCAGACGGTACCCCCACCGTGCGCATTCCCTCCGAATACCATGATCTGGTGCTCGCGTTTTCCAAGACGCAAGCGACTAAATTACCACCTCATCGGGAGGGGGATTGCGCGATAAACCTTTGGGTAGACGCTGTACCTCCCAGGAGTCATGTGTATCCCCTGTCGCAGGCTGAAACGGAGGCTATGGAAACATACGTCACCGAGTCCCTGCGCCAGGGGTATATACATTCCTCCACTTCACCTGCTTCCTCGAGTTTCTTCTTTGTGAAGAAGAAAGATGGCGGTTTACGCCCGTGCATTGATTATCGACCACTGAATAAGGTGACTGTACCATTTAGTTATCCTCTTCCCCTCATTCCTTCAGTGAATGAGTCAATGCATGGGGCCCGTTTTTTCACCAAATTAGACCCCAGGAGTGCCGACAACCTGGTGCGTATTCAGGAAGGGGACGAGTGGAAAACCGCATTCAGCACAACCTCGGGGCATTATGAATACCTGGTGATGCCCTACGGTTTGATGAATGCTCCATCCGTTTTCCAGTCCTTTGTGAACGAGGTGTTTCGGGACATGCTTGGTCGCGGTGTGGTGGTCTACATCGATGACATCCTGGTGTATTCCGCTACGCGCACCGAGCATGTGCCCCTGGTTCGCAAGGTACTGGTCCGACTGCTGGAGAATGATCTTTATGCCAAGGCAAGTGTGAGTTTTTCCAGCAGTCAATCTCCTTCCTCGGATACCGCATTACTACCACAGGTGTGGAGATGGAGGGAGATCGCATTTCAGCCGTGCGTAATTGGCAGACTCCAACCACGGTGAAGGAGGTGCAGCGCTTCCTTGGCTTTGCCAACTACTATCGGAGGTTTGGCAAGGTCGCAGCACCCATTACCTCCTTGTTGAAGGGTGGGCCGTCCCGGCTCCGCTGGTCTGCTGAGGCTGATTTGGCCTTCAGTAGATTGCGGGGTCTGTTCACCTCAGCCCCGGTACTGGCTCACCCCGATTCATCACTACCGTTCGTAGTGGAGGTGGATGCGTCCGAGGTAGGGATAGGCACTGTCTTATCCCAACGCTCGTGCACGCCACCCAAGCTCCGCCCCTGTGCCTTCTTTTCGAAGAAGCTCAGTTCGGCGGAGCAGAACTACGGCGTTGGTGATCGGGAGCTACTGGCTGTTGTCCGAGCTTTAACGGTGTGGAGGCATTGGCTCGAAGGGGCGAAACACCCTTTCATCGTCTGGACAGACCACTGTAACCTGGAGTACATTCGGGCAGCGAGGAGGCTGAATCCTCGCCAGGCCAGGTGGGCCCTCTTCTTCATCCGGTTTGATTTCACACTCTCATACATTCCAGGTACGAAGAACGTGAAGGCAGACGCATTGTCACGGCTGTATGACACAGAGGAGAGGCCCAGAGACAACAACCCATACTCCGGGCCTCATGTATTGTGGCGCCGATAGTATGGGCGATAGACGTGGATATAGCGCAGGCATTACGCACAGATCCATCTCCACCACAGTGTCCAGCTTGGCTGCAGTACCTGTGCCTTACTCTGGGAGCACACTGAGCAGGAGGAAACATACACCCTCACGTAAGGGTAAGCTACAACCTTTACCAGTTCCACAACGACCATGGTCTCACCTTAGTATTGATTTTCTTACTGATCTTCCCCTCTCCCAAGGTAACACCACTATCCTGGTCGTTGTGGATCGCTTTTCGAGGTCCTGCCGCCTCCTTCCTCTGCCCGGTCTCCCCACGGCCCTACAAACTGTGGAGGCTGTTTACTCACGTCTTCCGGCAATACGGGGTAACAGAGGATATAGTGTCCGACCGAGGTCCCCAGTTCACGTCTAGAGTCTGGAAGGCGTTCATGTAACGTCTGGGGGTCTCGGTCAGCCTGACCTCTGGATTTCACCCCGAGAGTAATGGGCAGGTGGAATGGGTGAATCAAGATGTGGGTAGGTTCCTGCGGACCTACTGTCAGGACCAGCCGGGGGAGTGGTCAGTGTTCCTGCCATGGGCAGAATACGCTCAGAACTCTCTCCGCCACTCCTCCACTAACCTAACACCATTCCAATGTGTTTTGGGTTACCAACCGGTCCTGGCACCGTGGCACCAGAGCCAGACCGAGGCTCCTGCGGTGGTTGACTGTTTCGGTGCACGGAGGAGACTTGGGACGCTGCCCACGTTCGCCTCCAGCGCGCCGTGCGTCATCAGAAGGCGAACGCTGACCGCCACCGCAGGGAGGCCCTGGTTTTCGTACCGGGGGATCGGGTCTGGCTCTCGACCCGGAGTCTACCCCTCTGCCTGCCCTGCCGGAAGCTGAGCTAACGGTTTGTGGGGCCGTTTAAAGTCCTGAGGAGGATATACGAGGTTACATACAGGTTGTTACTCCCCCCGATTACCGTATTAACCCCTCGTTTCATGTGTCTCTCCTCAGGCCGGTGGTAGCTGGTCCGCTCCAGGAGTCTGAGGTGCGGGAGATTCCTCCACCTCCTCTGGACATCAAGGGGGCCCCGGCGTACTCGGTCCGTTCCATACTGGATTCGAGGCGTCGGGTGGGGGGCCTTCAGTATCTCGTGGAGTGGGAGGGGTACGGTCCGGAGGAACGGTGCTGGGTCCCAAGGAGGGACATCCTCGATCCCTCCCTGTTGAGGGATTTCCACCGTCGCCATCCGACTCGCCCTGCTCCACGTCCTCCTGGCCGTCCCCGAGGCCGGGGTCGGCGCACTGCTAGAGCCGCGCGTCGGGGGGGGGGGGGGGGGGGGGGGTACTGTCATTACTTCCGCAGAGGCTGCCTCGCCTCCTTGTTCGGGGCAGGTTTCGGCGTTCGTCGTCACCAGCTTACTAGCTACTGCCGATCCCATTCTCATCACTCCACTTGTCATGTCTTGTCTTGTCAATCACACACACCTGGTGCTCATTCCACCAATTCGTATGTGTATAAGTGTTCCCTCTGTTCCCCTTGTCTTTGTGAGTGATTGTTTCATTGTGAGAGCGAGTAGCTCGGTTATTGCGAAGGTGGAATATTTCCCTTGTGATTGTTTTCGTATTGATGCTGGGTGCATTTTATTTATGTAAACGGAATAAACTCTGGACTTCGGTGTTTTACCTCCTGCGCCTGACTCCTTCATTCACAGAGGGGGGGACATAATATTTTATCCAGTCGGATAAACACTCCAAACAGCCTACCCGACCGCTCGGATGTGTCCGTATGGTCCTACAGCACACCGTTGCCTCGTTTTGTATCACATTCCAATGCTAAAACTGGGGGGGACAAAAATGCAATTTCAGAATGTGGGGGGGACATGTCGTCCCTAGTGAAAGTTGTGCCCCTGATATCATATAGAATTATCAATATTGGTGCCCATCACTTATTTAAACTTACTTTGTCGCTGTGTCATCAAAAGATGCCACCAGAACAATCATTTCAGGTTTAATCGTGTTCAAGAAGGCCAAGATTTCCTCCGATTCTTTTTGGAGACTGTAGAACAAAAAACATAATTTAGATGAAACAAAAATAAGATCATTTCTATCTTTACATTTCAATCAGAATATAATACGCATTTCACTCTTGCAACCTAACAACAGCACTTACTTCCAGAGTGGATGTTTTTATTTTATTTATTTTACTTTTTTTACCTTTATTTAACTAGGCAAGTCAGTTAAGAATAAGAATAAATTATTATTTACAATGACGGCCTACACCGGCTAAACCCGGAGGACGATGTTAAAGAAGTTAACTCTTTCGATCATCCAATTTTCACCTGAAGAAAAAGAAAATGCATATTATGAACTCAGCAAAAAAAGTAACGTCCTCTCACTGTCAACAACGTTTATTTTCAGCAAACTTAACATGTGTAAATATTTGTATGAAGATAACAAGATTCAACAACTGAGACATAAACTGAACAAGTTCCACAGACATGTGACTAACAGAAATGGAATAATGTGTCCCTGAACAAAGGGGGGGTCAAAATCTAAAGTAACAGTAACAGTCAGTATCTGGTGTGGCCACCAGCTGCATTAAGTACTGCAGTGCATCTCCTCCTTATGGACTGCACCAGATTTGCCAGTTCTTGCTGTGAGATGTTACCCCACTCTTCCACCAAGGCACCTGCAAGTTCCCAGACATTTCTGGGGGGAATGGACCTAGCCCTCACCCTCCGATCCAACAGGTCCCAGACGTGCTCAATGGGATTGAGATCCGGGCTCTTTGCTGGCCATGGCAGAACACTGACATTCCTGTCTTGCAGGAAATCACGCACAGAACGAGCAGTATGGCTGGTGGCATTGTCATGCTGGAGGGTCATGTCGGAGGGTCATGTCAGGATGAGCCTGCAGGAAGGGTACCACATGAGGGAGGAGGATGTCTTCCCTGTAACGCACTTCGTTGAGATTGCCTGCAATGACAACAAGGTCAGTCCGATGATGCTGTGACACATCGCCCCAGACCATGACGGACCCTCCACCTCCAAATCGATCCCGCTCCAGAGTACAGGCCTCAGTGTAACGCTCATTCCTTCGACGATAAACGCGAATCCGACCATCACCCCAGGTGAGACAAAACCGCAACTCATCAGTGAAGAGCACTTTTTGCCAGTCCTGTCTGGTCCAGCGACGGTGGGTTTGTGCCCATAGGCGACGTTGTTGCCGGTGATGTCTGGTGAGGACCTGCCTTACAACAGGCCTACAAGCCCTCAGTCCAGCCTCTCTCAGCCTATTGCGGACAGTCTGAGCATTGATGGAGGGATTGTGCGTTCCTGGTGTAACTCGGGCAGTTGTTGTTGCCATCCTGTACCTGTCCCGCAGGTGTGATGTTCGGATGTACCAATCCTGTGCAGGTGTTGTTACACATGGTCTGCCACTGCGAGGACGATCAGCTGTCTGTCCTGTCTCCCTGTAGCTCTGTCTTAGGCGTCTCACAGTACGGACATTGCAATTTATTGCCCTGGCCACATCTGCAGTCCTCATGCCTCCTTGCAGCATGCCTAAGGTACGTTCACACAGATGAGCAGGGACCCTGGGCATCTATCTTTTGGTGTTTTTCAGAGTCAGTAGAAAGGCCTCTTTTAGTGTCCTAAGTCTTCATAACTGTGACCTTAATTGCCTACCGTCTGTAAGCTGTCAGTGTCTTAATGACCGTTCCACAGGTGCATGGTCATTAATTGTTTATGGTTCATTGAACAAGCATGGGAAACAGTGTTTAAAGCCTTTACAATGAAGATCTGTGAAGTTATTTGGAATTTTACGAATTATCTTTGAAAGACAGGGTCCTGAAAAAGGGACGTTTCTTTTTTTGCTGAGTTTATAACCAGGCAGGCATGTCTGATTCCAGTCTTGCACAATCCTATTATTCACTAAAGATAATAATATAGATAATATCCCATTTAGCAGACGCTTTTATCCAAAGCGACTTACAGTCATGCGTGCATATATTATTTATTTTTTTGTGTATGAGTGGTCCCGGGTGGTCCCGGGGATCGAACCCACTACCTCACCTCACACTACATAGCAGTGTGTCTATGTGCATCATAACGTATGTGTGGTGAAGATGAACTCACCATTCACCAGCACTAGGTTCAGTCCTGGTCCCACGTTGTTCATCACACCACTCATAACACTATGGAGATAAGAGTCACATGTCACAAGACTGCAAACACAAGAGCTGGAGCAGCAACCACATGTACAATAGCTGAGGTGTCATGGAAAAGCTTGGTGAAAGGTAGGGACACATTTAAAGTAGGGATGGCCAGTTTATGGAAAGGCTGCATTTTGGAGGTGAGGGTCATGGCACAGCTGACAAATACAAGCACAGAGAGAAAGGTGTGTTGAAATTATATATTTACAAACCAACAGAGAAAACAACATACTCATCAAGGTGTAATACATCCTTATGTACAACTAGTCAAGCAACCTATGTAGACTAAAACCTCTTCTGATGAGATCTAAAGTGATCCAAAGTGTTACACATGTAATATAAAGTGTGATACAAAGTGTACAGTGATTAATGATAAGATACATTTTGAGAACTTTTAAGAAAATCATATTTTAAGAGACAGACTTAATTAATATGTAGGACCCCCCTCCTAAATCAATCTCCTTTACAACGAGCGCTATCACACTCCTAAATCTGATGAAACGGAGTACTGGGTTACTTTCAAGAAGTGATGGAGGAGGTTATGAATAAATAAAGATGGCTGACTGATAGATGATAGAGTTCTGATACATGGATCAGGAACAAAGAGAAACTTAAGAGACTTCTGAACTGTCTGTTTGACTGATGTTCAATTATTTATTTCATAATCAATTATTCCTTTGGAATATTTAGTTGAGGAGAAAGGGTCAAATTCTAATTGCTGTGTTAATCTATGAAGAATGATTGAGAGTATTGAATAAGATAGGGAAATAAATGAAATGGAAATGTTTAGTGATCAGAGTTGCTTTTTGAGCTCAACACGATATTATTAGGAGGAAAAACGAATAAAGAGAGGGCAAAAGAGATACACAGAAATACAAATGGAGAAAGAGTAACTTTACCTAAGATATCTTGTTTTATGTTTCTGTCTCTTTCATGGATGTTGGGTGGGTTGGTAGAGATTATCCATATGACGAGGATGATGAGGAGGAGAGTAACAGCACACACAAAATCTAGCAACCACAACAACAAATAAGTGAGATAATGCAAATTCCACACTCAATCGCATTAAACATATAACAAGTATTCCCATGCCATGCACAGACAGAGATCTCACCTCTCGGTCTCATCTCAACAGCCAATCAAAAGACAATCCCTGGGTATTTTGGCAGTTCTTCACACTGAAAGAAGAGATTCCTGAAGTATTTCCTGTCAGCCTGGAGTACCCTCCTCAGTCATGCATTATAGCTCAATCAATAGTCACCATTTCCACTGACAGTCTGATCAAATCTACAGCACCGTGTTCAACCTCAATAGAGAACCAACAGTGATTGCACTGTAGCCTATAGAGAGTCAATGCCAATACTCCTGTAAGGTAATGTTAAACCAGGATAAGGCAATACGTCCACACCCACCATCTAAACAAAGATGAGCAGGCTTGACTCCACTCTTACCCGGCCACACCTAGGAGGTTCAGATACCGGGATACGACAATGGATATGGCCCCGGGGCATCTACCTCCATATAATGCAATTCTACAGTTTTTCCATGGGGCAGAGAGAAAAAAGTGCTGTTTTATAGCTCATCTCATGCTATTCCTATACAGTTCTATTGGCTGGGAGTCTCTGACTAACAGAAGGGCCCAATGTTGTCTATTATATTAAGCACTTCTCCAGAAACTCCCATACTACCTCACCTCACTTCGAAAATTGGAAATCTAACTATAAGACTCATTCTCAAGACTGGTTAGTTCTAGAGGTTTCACGGGTCTCCTCTGAGTTAGGGAAGACTGCTTTTAGTTACTATGTCCCTCAGTCCTCGAATGACCTACAGGTAACTCTAAAACTTGATTATTTGGTCCCAAAATGTGCACCTTTTATTGATTGTATATATTTGTTTCTACTGCCATTTTGAATGTAACTTATTTTATTTGAAATGTTGTACAGTAACTAATTTCGTAGTGATCATGCTTAAATGGTTGCTCACATTGCTTGAACTGTTGTTTTCAGGGAACCATTGGAAATGAGATGTGTTCCCCTGGTTAAATAAAGGTTTATAATAAATAAAATATTCAGATTTTTTTGCCATGATGGTGAGATAATTTTTTTCTGTTTTAAAGTTAATTAAATTCTACACATTTTGCCATTGCTTTTGATATGTTCACCTGCTATCTGGGGGGCCATGCTCACTTCCATGATTCCGTAATTACCCTTTGCATGGTTGATTTATATGTGGTTGACATACACGTGTGGATGTGTGGTTGATAATGACGTGTCAGTCACTCATGCCAGATCAGCAGAGTGTCTCTTTATCTATAAGCACTGAAGAAACTCACAGTAGCAGTACTGTACATTATTTAATTTCAAAGTGCAGAACAGCAAACACATATTCATTTAAAAACCCACACAAGTGTGTGTGTTTTATTTTTGCTCAGGTGGAAAATACCTTTATACAACATGTTTATGCAAATAAGCATTTCGTTGGACAGTGTAGACCTTGTGTATCTTGTACATACGACTAATCAAACTTGAAACTTAAATAAAGTAACCACAATAGCTTGTGTCTTAAAGACAAACACTGGGAAGTTGTGTTAAATTAATAAAGTATCACAGTTACATTACATGTGTGAATAATACTTAAAGATGATGCAACAATACTTGCCAACTGACACAGTGGTTGAGGACGTAAGTAACAAACAAAGAGATTTGATTGCCGTAGGTGTCACGATCGTTCATAGACGGGACGGACCAAGGCGCAGCGTGATATGCATACATGTTTATTTAAACTTAATAAACACTCAACAATACAAGAAACGAAATGAAACGTGAAGTCCAAGGTAGACACAAACAACATACCTTATACGGAACAAGATCCCACAACCCACTATTGCCAATAGGCTGCCTAAGTATGGTCCCCAATCAGAGACAACGAGCGACAGCTGCCTCTGATTGGGAACCACACCGGCCAACATAGATCTAGACATACTAGATCCTATAACATAGAACAAGCACAACAAGGAATATACACACCCTGACTCAACATATAAGCGTCCCCTGAGTCAGGGCGTGACAGTACCCACTGGCTTGACTCACTGGCTTGGTGCGAGGAGCAGGAACAGGCCGGACCGGGCTGGCGACGCGCACCACTGGCTTGGTGCGAGGAGCAGGAACGGGTCGGGCCGTACTGGGAACACGCACCACTGGCTTAGTGCGGGGAGCAGGAACGGGCCGGACCGGACTGGCGACACGCACCACTTTCTTGGTGCGAGGAGCGGGAATGGGTTCCTTTATTAACCCCCGCTCCTTCTGCTGCCTAACCAGCTCCTCTCGCCGTGCCTCTACACTTTCCTTCTCCCTTTTAGCCTCCTGTAGCGCCTCCCTCTGACCGAATAACTCCTGCTCCAATAGCCCCCGTAACATGGTGGCCTCCTCTCCTAACCTGCAGATTCGCCCTTCCACGGCCTCCTGCTGCCTCGTCATCCACCCAGTGTGCCCCCCAAAAAAATTCTCTCCTCCTCAGTAATTCTCCCCCAACCGAGGAGGACATCTACTAAAGTTACCTCCCGTTGAATCCCCGGCGTTTGCTCCTTCTGGGCACGCTGCTTGGTCCTTGTTTGGTGGGATCTTCTGTCACGTTCGTTTAATGACGGGTCAGACCAAGGCGCAGTGTGATATGCGTACATGTTTATTTAAACTGAATAAACACACGACAAAACAATAAACAAACGAACTGTGAAGTCCTAAGGTTTAACACACAACAAACCTTACCCGGAACAAGATCCCACAACTCAATAGTGCCAATAGGCTGCCTAAGTATGGTCCCCAATCAGAGACAACGAGCGACAGCTGCCTCTGATTGGGAACCACACCGGCCAAAATAGATCTAGACATACTAGATAGAAAACATAGAACTACACAACATAGAATATACACACCCTGACTCAACAAATAAGCGTCCCCTGAGTCAGGGCGTGACAGTAGGCCTATACAGTGCAGACACAGTTTCTATACTTGTGAAGAATGGCTCTTTTGTGCGCTTGTCATTGGTATCAGCCATATATTACATTTTGAACATATTATTAACAGTGGGTGTATAGAATAAGGCATGCATGTCATGACGACAATTCCCTGAATTAAAACCAATATCAACATCAGTGGATAATAGCCCTGTTAGAACTAATCAAGGCAAAAGAGCCCAGCTATTTCTGGTGCGTGTATACTGGAAGGGGTACTGAGAGGAGAAGAGGTAACAGCTTAACAAATGCACACACACACACACACACACACACACACACACACACACACACACACACACACACACGTACACTTCACAGTCCATCTCAGCTAACATAAGAGCAGAGCAGTGTCATCCAAGTAATGATTCACTCCAACATATCCTGTTGGAGGGGAGAAGGGTGAAGAAAGACAAAATGTGATATCTTATTGCAGCAAAAATACCCACAAGCCCTGCAAAAATATAGTAGGCTCCAATGTTTAGGGGCCAAGTACTGCACATGCAGGTAATATTACTAAATGATATGGTATAACTTACAGTGTTGCTCAAGCTTTTCCTGTCTCTAAAAAGGTCATTTCACCCCTAATTGAGACAGCTGTTCTAGAGTAGACTGTAGTTTCCCCCTCGGTACAAATCTAGAATCAGCTTATCTTCCCCCAATCCTAACCTTAACCATTGTTAGGGCAAATGCAAAACTGACCCAAGATCAGCGTCTACGGGCAACTTCACACTATACCACTATAGTGACAAGGAGGATGACAGAGATACAGTTGAAGTCGGAAGTTAACATACACCTTAGCCAAATACATTTAAACTCAGTTTTTCACAATACCTGACATTTAATCCTAGTAAAAATTCCCTGCCTTAGGTCAGTTAGGATCACAACTTTAATTTAAGAATGTGAAATGTCAGAATAACAGTAGAGAGAATGATTTATTTCAGCTTTTATTTCTTTCATCACATTCCCAGTGGGTCAGAAGGTTACATACACTCAATTAGTATTTGGTAGCAGAATTTTGACCCATTCCTCCTGACAGAGCTGGTGTAACTGAGTCAGGTTTGTAGGCCTCCTTGCTCGCACACACTTTTTCAGTTCCGCCCACACATTTTCTATAGGATTGAGGTCAGGGCTTTGTGATGGCCACTCCAATACCTTGACTTTGTTGTCCTTAAGCCATTTTGCCACAACTTTGGAAGTATCCTTGGGGTCATTGTCCATTTGGAAGACCCATTTGCGACCAAGCTTTAACTTCCTGACTGATGTCTTGAGATGTTGCTTCAATATATCCACATAATTTTCCTTCCTCATGATGCCATCTATTTTGTGAAGTGCACCAGTCCCTCCTGCAGCAAAGCACCCCCATGATGCTGGCACCCCCGTGCTTCATGGTTGGGATGGTGTTCTTCGGCTTGCAAGCACCCCCCTTTTTCCTCCAAACTTAATGATGGTCATTATGGCCAAACAGTTATATTTTTGTTTCATCAGACCAGAGGACATTTCTCAAAAAAGTACAATCTTTGTCCCCATGTTCAGTTACAAACCGTAGTCTGGCTTTTTTATGGCGGTTTTGGAGCAGTGGCTTCTTCCTTGCTGAGCGGCCTTTCAGGTAATGTCAATCTAGGACTCGTTTTACTGTGGATATAGATACTTTCGTCCCTGTTTCCTCCCGCATCTTCACAAGGTCCTTTTCTGTTGTTCTGGGATTTATTTGTACTTTTCGCACCAAAGTACTTTAATCTCTAGGAGACAGAACTCGTCTCCTTCCTGAGCGGTATGACGGCTGTGTGGTCCCATGGTGTTTATACTTGCGTACTATTGTTTATAGAGAAGAACGTGGTACCTTCAGGCGTTTGAAAATTTCTCCCAAGGATGAACCAGACATGTGGAGGTCTACAGTTTTTTTTTGAGGTCTTGGCTGATTTCTTTTGATTTTCCCATGATGTCAAGCAAAGAGGCACTGAGTTTGAAGGTAGGCCTTGAAATACATCCACAGGTACACCTCCGTTTGACTCAAATGATGTCAATTAGCCTATCAGAAGCTTCTAAAGCCATGGCATCATTTTCTGGAATTTTCCAAGCTGTTTAAAGGCACAGTCAACTTAGTGTATGTAAACTTCTGACCCACTGGGATTGTGATACAGATAATTATAAGTGAAATAATCTGTCTGTAAACAATTGTTGGAAAAATGACTTGTGTCATGCACAAAGTAGATGTCCTAACCGACTTGCCAAAACTATAGTTTGTTAACAAGAAATTTGTGGAGTGTTTGAAAAACGAGTTTTAATGACTCCAACCTAAGTGTATGTAAACTTCCGACTTCAAATGTATGTGTACACCGCTTCAAAATCGTGGATTCGGCTATTTCAGCAACACCCGTTGCTGACAGGTGTATAAAATGGAGCACACAGTCATGCAATCTCCATAGACAAACATTTGACAGTAGAATGGCCCACATTGAAGAGCTCAGTGACATTCAACATGGCACCTTCATAGGATGCCACCTATCCAACAAGTCAGTTCATCAATTTCTTCCCTGCTAGAGCTGCCCCGGTCAACTGTTACTGTGCTGTTATTGTGAAGTGGAAACGTCTAGGAGTAACAACGGCTCAGCCGCGAAGTGGTAGGCCACACAAGCTCACAGAACGGGACCTCACAGTGCTGTAGGGCGTAAAAATAGTTTATTCTCGGTTGCAACCCTCACTACCGAGTTCCAAAATTCCTCTGAAAGCAATTTCAGCACAATAACTGTTTGTCGCGAGCTTCATGAAATGGGTTTCCATGGCCGAGCAGCCGCACACAAGCCTAAGATCACCATGCGCAATACCAAGCGTTGGCTGGAGTGGTGTAAAGCTCACCGCCATTTGACTCTGGAGCAGTGGAAACGCGTTCTCTGGAGTGAAGAATCACGCTTCACGAACTGGAGACCGACGGACGAATCTGGGTTTGGCAGATGCCAGGAGAACACTACCTGCCCCAATGCATAGTGCCAATTGTAAAGTTTGGTGGAGGAGGAATAATGGTCTAGGGCTGTTTTTCATGGTTCGGGCTAGGCCCTTTAGTTCCAGTGAAGGGAAATCTTAACGCTACAGCATACAATGGCATTCTAGACGATTCTGTGCTTCCAACTTTGTGGCAACATTTTGGGGATGGCCCTTTCCTGTTTCAGCATGACAATGCCCCTGTGCACAAAGTGAGGTCCATACAGAAATGGTTTGTCGAGATTGGTGTGGAAGAACTTGACTGGCCTGCACAGAGCCCTGACCTCAACCCCATCGAACACCTTTGGGATAAACTGGAACGCCGACTGCGAGCCATAACTAATCGCCCAACATCAGTGCCCGACCTCACTAATGCTCTTGTGGCTGAATGGAAGCAAGTCCCCACAGCAATGTTCCAACTTCTAGTGGAAAGCCTTCCCAGAAGAGTTGAGGCTGTTTTAGCAGAAAAAGGGGGACCAACTCCATATTAATGCCCATGATTTTGGAATGAGATGTTCAAAGAGAAGGTGTCCACTTAGTTTTGGTAATGTAGTGTATAACGAATATAACAGCTGCAATGAGCCCAGGTTGCAGTCTTGTCAATTGAAAGACAGACAGAGATATAGAAATCAATCTGAGAAATGAGATTGCCTGCCACAAATATGATTGCCATAAACCGAATGCCTAGGTGAACGCATATTTACAACTGTCAACAACGATAAAGTGACAGATATCAGATATGCTACTTCACCTGTTGAGTTGACGCCTTGGTGGGGGTGGCACTTCTCATATGGATTCCATTCCTGTCCTCCAATAACTTCTGGGATAAAGATAAACTAGTGTCTTATTTAGGGACGTTTGAGAGAACAGCATCTATGGACAAGAAAGGGCAAGGGCCTCAATAAGGTAGATTATGTACAGGTAGGCTATATTGCATGCTTGAGTTGTGCATGTTTCTTGAATGGGGAAAAGTACAAATTCCATGAAACAGCTGTATTTTTTATTTTCCCAGCAGTGAACATGCAGGTTCGGTTCAGTGGAGTCATAAGGCCTGGGTTTCCGGGGTTCCAGCCCAGCATGTTTTTGGTCCAACCTTTTAAATTGTCATTTTTTAAATATTTTGTAACATTTCAGTCTGATATGCGTTTTCATAACCACACATCACTTTCACTATGCAGTATCAAAAAATAGATATTTTTTATGACAAAAAGAACCTATACAGTATACTGCGCTAGGCAGTAGCAGGCACTGCAAGAAGCCCCTGGAGTGACGTGGTGCCTGCTGTGATTGGTCGAGATTTCACAACACAGTGGACCGCTCACGTCCCTTGACCCCTCCCCCACCCCTACAGCACTGGTTAGATGTCAATGTCATCACTCAGCAAAACGCCTGTCACTCAGTCAGAGTCTGCAGTTAAGCGCAGTGGCAAAAAAAGTGAGCAGTTTGAGGCAGCAGTAGATGAGGTGGAGAGGGCAGAACAGCCATAAAGTCAAAGTGCAGCAGCAGCAGCAGAGTTAGCCACAGGATTGTGCAGGGTTGGTGGTAGCTAACTGGATAGTCTCCCTCAGCATAATGGTTGACTAATGCTAATAAGCTAGCATTAGCACTCAGCATCATACATTTGAGTCATTTAGCAGATGCTCTTATCCAGAGCGACTTACAGTTAGTGAGGCATACATTTTTATACTGGCCCCCCGTGGGAAACAAACACACAACCCTGGCGTTGCAAGCGCCATGCTCCACCAACTGAGCTACAGGGGACCCTACCAGAAGGATAACCATCTCAGGCCTTCATGGTAGAATGACTAGATGGAAGCTACTCCTCAGTAAAAGGCACGACAGCCTGCTTGGAGTTTGCCAAAAGCCACCTAAAGGACTCTCAGACCATGAGAAACAAGATTCTCTGGTCTGATGAAACCAATATTGAACTCTTTGGCCTGAATGCCAAGCGTCACGTCTGGAGGAAACCTGGCACCATCCCTACGGTGAAGCATGGTGGTGGCAGCATCATGCTGTGGGGATGTTTTTCAGCGGCAGGGACTAGGAGACTAGTCAGGATCGAGGGAAAGATGAATGAAGCAAAGTACAGAGAGATCCTTGATGAAAACCTGCTCCAGAGCGCTCAGGACCTCAGACTGGGGTGAAGATTCACCTGCCAACAGGACAATGACCCTAAGCACACAGCCAAGACAATGCAGGAGTGGCTTCGGGACAAGTCTCTGAATGTCCTTGAGTGGCCCAGCCAGAGCCCGGACTTGAACCCGATTGAACATCTCTGGTGAGACCTGAAAATTGCTGTGCAGCAACGCTCCCCATCCAACCTGACAGAGCTTGAGAGGATCTGCAGAGAAGATAATCTATTGGGTGTCAGTCAGAGTTATTTAACAGTATATTTAGTGAATGGGCAAGCTAAGGAGGTTGATATAATTCAGGATATTAGGAAAAGTGTTTATTTCCAGCAAGTGTATTTGATGGATTACATTTCTGTAGCTAGCTTGGCTGGCTAGCCACTTTGGCAGCTACTGGCTGGCTAGCTAGCTGAGACCGAAAATATGAGAAAATGTTTTTCTAACTGAAGCACAGTGACACAGTGCCCCCTGTGGACTGAAGCTGAACGTTATTACAACATTATATTTAACCCTGTTAAAATTCAGTGGCGGTCGGTGACATTTAAGATGAGGGAGGATTTTATTTTTGTTTATGAGCATATTTCTATTACAGCATATTGGATGACTGTCATTCATATTCCATTCACCCAGTTATGCCTTACCTCCATAATTTACTACATTCGCACACACTGTATATATATTTTCTGTTGAATTTTTGACTTTATGTTTTGTTTACCCCATATGTAACTGTGTTGTTGTTTTTATCGCACTGCTTTGCTTTATCTTGGCCAGGTCGCTGTTGTAAATGAGAACTTGTTTTCAACTGGCTTACCTGGTTAAATAAAGGTGAAATAAAATAAAAATAAAAAAGCTCAATGTAACATCGATAGGTTTAGGCTACTACATGATACTTGAATTTTCCCTGTACCCTTAATGAGATTACTACAACCTAACCTAAAAACGAAAGTTTACAACGTAGGTGCACAGGTCGAGAGACCTTTGAGTAATCAAGGTGACAGTGACACATTCAATACCGCCTTGCACACTTACCGCCTTGCCTGCATCTAGCTGATCTAAGGTGTAATCATTAGTCCAACAGTTGCAAATTAGTTTCTATTGGACAAATTCTGGTATGTTTATCCCCATTTCGTTCCGTTTGCTTCCATTTAAGATATTAATCAGCGGAATGAATACACCCCTGATCACACGCAAACACAGTTCACTTTCATAGCAGCCAAATAAAAACAGCATGATCACTTTGCTCCTTGTATATATAATTCCTTCTCGCAACTATCTACGCGCTTTCCTCCTCTCACCTTTTCCCTTCGCTTGTGGACTTGAGTGCACAACACATCAGCTGTCTGTGACCAGGCAAAAAAAACTTTCCAAGCCAAACCTTCATATCATGACTGCTAACCGCTACGCTCAGCCTACATCGTTGTCACCTCATAGTCAACATAGCTACTAGAACTAACACATTAGTAAACCTGCTACAATTATGCAGTACAGTGTCCAGTCAGAAAGCAGTTTAGCAGTTAATAAAACCAAAAGCTTACCTTGACTTGGAAAAGTTCCAGTGTTGGATAGCCATAGCCAGCTAGCTAACAGCATCCCTCTCTATTTGAGCAAGGTTTTTGAGTAGGCTAAACTAGCTACCTGCATTCAGCTAGCTATCTAAGTGAAAGTTTAAAAAAATATACAGCCAAATAGCTCTCTCTCTCTCTCTCTCTCTCTCTCTCTCTCTCTCTCTCTCTCTCTCTCTCTCTCTCTCTCTCTCTCTCTCTCTCTCTCTCTCTCTCTCTCTCTCTCTCTCTCTCTCTCTCTCTCTCTCTCTCTCTCTCTCTCTCTCTCTCTCTCTCTCTCTCTCTCTCTCTCTCTCTCTCTCTCTCTCTCTCTGTCAGTTCATGCTGCAAGAGCTCTGATAGGCTGGAGGACGTCCTCCGGAAGTTGACATAATTACTGTGTAAGTCTATGGAAGGGGGTGAGATCCAAGATCCTGCTAGGTTTTGTATTGAAGTCAATGTACCCAGAGGAGGTCAGAAGCTAGCTGTTCTCTGGCTATGCCATGGTGCTACCGTATCGAGTGCTGCTGAGGCTACTGTATTTTTCAATTATTTGGTGACGTGAATATATTTAGTATAGTTCTAACTTTTTTAATGTTTCACTCTTTTTATTTTTATTAAATTCACTGAGGAGGATGGTCCTCCCCTTCCTCCTCTGAGGAGCCTCCACTGTTTAAATTAGCAATGTTGATGTGCGAGAACTGACAAAATGAAATTAATCATAGAGGTCTTATAACCAATTCAATTGTACAGGTAAATCTGCTTGGCTCATGTCTGTTATTTCCATATAGGCTATGTAAATATTTGTAAGAAAAACTGCCCATTATTAAATTGGTGAAATTATTTAATTGAGCTTAATTTTTTATTACTCTTTTTATTCACATAGCTCCTTACTTTTTCTATTGTTGTTGCGTTGTCGAGAGGTTTACCTGCAAGTAAGGATTTCATTGCATGGCTCAGTTGGCGGAGCATGGCGCTTGCAATGCCAGGATTGTGGGTTCGATTCCCAGGACACATACGTAAAATGTATGCACGTGTCACGGTCGTCATAATGAGCGGACCAAGGCGCAGCATGATATGAGTACATACTTTTATTTTAATTCACCACACGAACAAAACAACAAACGATACGTGAAGTCCTCGGTCATACACAAACCAACACGGAACAAGATCCCACAAATGACAAGTGCACAAAAGGCTGCCTAAGTATGGTTCCCAATCAGAGACAACAAGCAACAGCTGATTCACGTTGCCTCTGATTGGGAACCACCCCGGCCAACATAGAAAACACATGAACTAGAAACTGAACATTGAACATTGAACACAAAACATAGACCCTACACACCCAGTCTCAACATATAAGAGTCCCCAGAGCCAGGGCGTGACAGTACCCCCCCCCAAAGGTGCGGACTGCGACCGCGCCAACTAAACCCAACAGGGGAGGGGCCGGGTGGGCATTCCGCCTCGGAGGCGGATCCGGCTCCGGGCGTGACCACCACCCTCTAACAACACCCCCATAGCGCCCCTGGTCTGGTCTGGCCCTGCTGGCTGGAGCTGGACTGGACCTCGGTGGAGCGGATTGCTTAGTCTCCGGTGTGGAGCAGCTGACCGGTACCTGACCAGGCACCGGTGAAGCAGGCACGGGCTGTGCCGGACTGATGACGCGTACCACAGGCTTGGTGCGGGGAGCAGGGACGGGCCGGACCGGGCTGGCGACGCGCACCAAAGGCTTGGTGCGGGGAGCAGAAACAGGCCGGACCGGGCTGGCGACGCGCACCAAAGGCTTGGTGCGGGGAGCAGGAACAGGCCGGGCCGGGCTGACCACGCGCACCATCGGCTTGGTGCGAGGGGCAGGAACAGGCCGGGCCGGGCTGGCGATGCGCATTCAGGGCTTGGTGTGGGGAGCAGGAACGGGCCGGACCGGGCTGTGGAGACGGACTGGAGGTCTGGAGCGAAGAGCTGACACAACCCGTCCTGGCTGAATGCCTATTTTTACACACTCTGTGTGAGGCATCAGCACAGGACGTACAGGGCTGTGTCCTCGTACTGGCACTACAGCACGTGACACTGGCGCAGGATATCCGGGACCGAGGAGGGGTACTGGAGGCCACGAGCGTTGAGCCGGCACACTCCGTCCTGGCTGCATGCCCACCTTAGCACGACACGTGCGTGGTGCTCGCACAGGACGTACCGAACTGTGCCGGACCACTCGCGGCACAGTACGCAGCTCTGCATACCTCGGAACCTGCCCAGTCTCACGCTGCCTAGCCTGAGTACGGGGAGTTGGCTCTGCTCTACCTCTAGGCTCCGCCAACCTCCCTTCCAGCCCCCCAAACCCGGTGGCCTCCTCTCCTAATCCACAAACTCGCCCAGTAGCTGCCTCCAGCAGCCCCGTCGTCCATGCCGTGTGCCCCCCCCAAAAAAATGTATTGGGGTTGCCTCTTGCGTGTCCGACGTCGGACCGGTTGGCGCCACTGCTCCTCTCTATGGTGCGCCTCCACCGTCTCCTCCCACGGACGGCGATCCATACCGGCCTGGATTTCCTCCCAAGTCCAGGACCCCTGCCCGTCCAAGATCTCCTCCCAAGTCCAGGCTGTCTGCTCCTGGACACGCTGCTTGGTCCTGTTTTGGTGGGATCTTCTGTCACGATCATCATAATGAGCGGACCAAGGCGCAGCGTGATATGAGTACATACTTTTATTTTAATTCACCACACGAACAAAACAACAAACAATACGTGAAGTCCTCGGTCATACACAAACCAACACGGAACAAGATCCCACAAATGACAAGTGCACAAAAGGCTGCCTAAGTATGGTTCCCAATCAGAGACAACAAGCAACAGCTGATTCACGTTGCCTCTGATTGGGAACCACCCCGGCCAACATAGAAAACACATGAACTAGAAACTGAACATTGAACACAAAACATAGACCCTACACACCCTGGCTCAACAATAAGAGTCCCCAGAGCCAGGGCGTGACAGCACACAGGACTGTAAGTCGCTTTGGATAAAAGCATCTGCTAAATGTCATATATTATCACGTGTATATGACAAATAAACAAATTTGAACTTATAAGGGAAGGGAAGGGGGAGGGCAGCCAGAAAGAGAGGGGAAAGATGACCAGCTTTGTTGGTAGATTGTAGGTGAACAAAACATTGTAAATACATAAGCCCTTAAATTATGTGTCCCCAAATGTTATGTAATCTAAAGATCTCACATTAGCTGTTAGAATTGCCTAAATAAAAGTAATCATAGAGGTCTTATAACTTATTTAATTAAACAGGTCAATTTTTTTGCCTCGTGTCTCTTTATATTCATATAGCCTAGGGGCTATGTAGCTTCTTGTCTGTCGTGTTTGGAGTTGTGTTGCGTTGTTATGCGGACACTTGAATGACCTCCCTACAATGCCTGGGCATGCTCCTGATGAGGTGGCGAATGGTCTCCTGAAGGGTTTCTCCTCCCAGACCTGGACTAAAGCATCCGCCAACTCCTGGACAGTCTGTGGTGCAACGTGGCATTGGTGGATGGAGCGAGACATGATGTCCCAGATGTGCTCAATTGGATTCAGGTCTGGGGAACGGGCGGTCCATAGCATCAATGCCTTCCTCTTGCAGGAACTGCTGACACACTCCAGCCACATGAGGTCTAGCATTGTCTTGCATTAGGAGGAACCCAGGGCCAACCGCACCAGCATATGGTCTCACAAGGGGTCTGAGGATCTCATCTCGGTACCTAATGGCAGTCAGGCTACCTCTGGCGAGCACATGGAGGGCTGTGCGGCCCCCCAAAGAAATGCCACCCAACACCATGACTGACCCACCGCCAAACCGGTCATGCTGGAGGATGTTGCAGGCAGCAGAACGTTCTCCACGGCGTCTCCAGACTCTGTCACATCTGTCACGTGCTCAGTGTGAACCTGCTTTCATCTGTGACGAATTTGGCGAATTTGCCAATCTTGGTGTTCTCTGGCAAATGCCAAACGTCCTGCACGGTGTTGGGCTGTAAGCACAACCCCCACCTGTGGACGTCGGGCCCTCATACCACCCTCATGGAGTCTGTTTCTGACCGTTTGAGCAGACACATGCACATTTGTGGCCTGCTGGAGGTCATTTTGCAGGGCTCTGGCAGTGCTCCTCCTTCTCCTCCTTGCACAAAGGCGGAGGTAGCAGTCCTGCTGCTGGGTTGTTGGCCTCCTACGGCCTCCTCCACATCTCCTGATGTACTGGCCTGTCTCCTGGTAGCGCCTCCATGCTCTGGACACTACGCTGACAGACACAGCAAACCTTCTTGCCACAGCTCGCATTGATGTGCCATCCTGGATGAGCTGCACTACCTGAGCCACTTGTGTGGGTTGTAGACTCCGTCTCATGCTACCACTAGAGTGAAAGCACCGCTAGCATTCAAAAGTGACCAAAACATCAGCCAGGAAGCATAGGAACTGAGAAGTGGTCTGTGGTCACCACCTGCAAAACCAGTCCTTTATTGAGGGTGTCTTGCTAATTGCCTATAATTTCCACCTGTTGTCTATTCCATTTGCACAAAAGCATGTGAAATGTATTGTCAATCAGTGTTGCTTCCTAAGTGGACAGTTTGATTTCACACAAGTGTGATTGACTTGGAGTTACATTGTGTTGTTTAAGTGTTCCCTTAATTTTTTTGAGCAGTGTATAAATTGTAGAAATTCATATACACATTTTGAAAGCATTTAATGAGAAAACAGAAAGGTGTGCAGCATGAAAATATTGTCTCATTTCCATTTTGTAATGTTTTGACTGTCCCTAACTAGCCCCAGAGAAAGGATATGAAAAATCAAAGTCAGTTCGCACACCAGCCGGCTGAAGCTAACTCTTCACACCTGCGAACACACCCGAGACATCCACATCAAACCACACCCCGAAACCAACTCACGTTTTAATTCAGTGATGGCCGCTGGCATTTCGTAGTGAACCAATTCTAAAACGAGGCCACATCAGGAAGTGCAGTAGCCCTCTAAAACAAACTAATGGCATGTTGCACCTCTACCTTGCTACCTTTCAGATGATCCAAGGAGGAGGACAGATGAGAACAGCAGGCCAGTGGAGCGCTTAGAACAGCAGCAGCCAGGGGCAATTGATAGGGAAAATAATGATTTAGGTGACCCAGAAACAGGCCCAAAACAAGTTAAGCTACCCCAGTATCCCCTTGACCGTTTTGGATTACAAAACTAAAGAGACACACCAGACAAGACACAGAGACAGCAACAGAAGAGTAGATGATGGAGAGAGACACCAGACAAGACACAGAGACAGCAACAGAAGAGTTGATGATGGAGAGAGACACCAGACAAGACACAGAGACAGCAACAGAAGAGTAGATGATGGAGAGAGACACCAGACAAGACACAGAGACAGCAATAGAATAATAGGTGATGGAGAGAAGCACCAGACAAGACACAGAGACAGCAACAGAACAATAGGGGATGGAGAGAGACACCAGAATAACAGAACAGGCCATAACAAGAACCTGAGACAGCAACAGACAAGACACAGAGAAAGTGACAGAAGAGGGCAAATGGAGACAGAACAGAGATGAGTTGAGCACACAGTTGACTGTATCACTTCAAGCTGCTCTATAGATTCTAATTAGTTTTATTTGCACACATTTTAACAGGTGAAATACAGACAGTGAAAGCGTAAAACATGGTTTACAAAGAATTTGCAGGTAAGGTGAAAAAGCCTGTGAAATTACAATTAAAACAATTGTTTACTTTTACACTTTTTCCAACCAGGAAAGAACTAGAGAGGGTAGACGAGAGACAGCAACATATAATACTAAGAGACAGCAACATATAATACTAAGAGACAGCAACATATAATACTAAGAGACAGCAACGGAAGAGGGCAGACAAGAGAGACAGCAACATATAATACTAAGAGACAGCAACGGAAGAGGGCAGACAAGAGAGACAGCAACAGACAACACAGAGAAAGCAATGGAGCGAGGCAGAGGAGGGGTGATCACACAGTAGACTGTATCACTTAAATCTTGTCTATGGATGCTAATTACTTCAGTGTGTGTGTTTGTGTGTGTTTGTGTGTGTCGTAGAATTACAACATTATGTTAATCACATTAGAAAGTATTCCTATAAGTACTTTCACAATGTCTGTTCTTCCCGAGAGGAGCCTGAGGCTTAACGTTGACAGTTGATTTGTGATGACTTGGTGATAAGAAAACACTCCATTCCATTAGTAGTGTCTGTGCAAAATGCTGTTCTGTCTGCCAGGGTGAGGAGAACCCTCCCTCCAGATTATTAATGAACACTGGACTTCATAAATTAAGGGAAGGACTTAGTATCCTATGTTGCATTAGTATTTATGTATGAACAAGTATTAAATGAACTGGAGACAGATATTTGGCCCATTGTAAATCTTGCTGTCTGTTGCATGAGAGCACAATGTACCTTTGAATGATTTCACATATCTGTTCTTCATCACAAGGACTCAGAAAGACTTATTTGGGCCTTAACTCTACACCATTTGGTGACCGTTAACGCTCCATTACTGCAGTAATTATTAATAAAGTTTGATGGTTTTAAGGAAATCTAAAAGTATTTCCTTTGATTAGAATAATTACCACAGCATGTGTGTGTGTGTGAGAGAGAGAGAGAGAGAGAGAGAGTGAGTTTGGGTACTGTGGGATTCTTTAATCGGTTTTGCTCATTGGACAGGTCAGAGTTAATGTTTAAAGTTTTTGAGTGATGTTTGGCAATACACTGTAGAAGTATGTGTTCCAGAGTAGAAAATAGAGCATGTTCCAGAGTAGAGAGTATCCACAGTAGCAACTGTAATTGAGTACTTGCAGTGTCTGCTGTGGCAAGTGGGAAGGTGCAAGTTACCTAAAAGAAATCTAATCTCTCAATGTTCTAATCTCTCAATGTTCCTCTCAAAGTAAACCAAATTCATGCATTTAGCTGTTGAAATTATATATTGTTTTGCAGGGGGAAAATGCCCCCGGACCACCCTACTGGCTTTGGGCTAAGCACCCAATATTTTCAAATCCTAGAAACGCCCCAGATTCTGTTCCTTTTTCTGCATTTTGAGCAGATTCAGATACCGCTCCTCGTCCTCATCTCCTCCATTCACTGATCTATCAGCCCCTGAAACACACACAGGAGGAACAAACATTCACATACAGTATAAACTCTTATTATCTATCTATCACTTTACTCTGCCTTCATGTACATATCTACCTCATACCCCTGCACATTGATCTGGTACAGATACTTCCTGTATATAGCTCCATTCTTGTGTATTTTATTCCTCCTGTTACTGTTTTCCTTTTTATTAAACTCTGCATCATTAGGAAGGGTTCATAAGGAAGCATTTCACGGTAAAGTCTACACGCGCATGTGACAAATAAGATTTTATTTGATTAAACATGCACATACATAGGGGGGTGAACTTGGCTCTCTATGACCATTCCAGTTTCCAACACCTTAACCGAGGTCCAAACCGCTTGATGAGATTGCTAGGTGTTGTTTAGCTCGCTATATATACAGTTGAAGTCGGAGGTTTACATACACTTAGGTTGGAGTCATTAAAACTCATTTTTCAACCACTCCACACATTTCTTGTTAACAAACTATAGTTTTGGCAAGTCCATTAGGACATCTACTTTGTTCATGACACAAGTAATTTTTCCAACAATTGTTTACAGACAGATTATTTCACTTATAACTCACAGTATCACAATTCCAGTGGGTCAGACGTTTACATACACTAAGTTGACTGTGCCTTTAAACAGCTTGGAAAATTCCAGAAAATGATGTCATGGTCTTAGAAGCTTCTGATAGGCTAATTGACATCATTTGAGTCAATTGGAGGTGTACCTGTGGATGTATTTCAAATCAGCCAAGACCTCAGAAAAAGAATTGTAGACCTCCACAAGTCTGGTTCATCCTTGGGAGCAATTTCCAAATGCCTGAAGGTACCACGTTCATCTGTACAAACAATAGT
Source organism: Coregonus lavaretus (assembly GCF_964263955.1). Lineage (NCBI taxonomy): Eukaryota > Metazoa > Chordata > Actinopteri > Salmoniformes > Salmonidae > Coregonus > Coregonus lavaretus. The sequence continues at coordinate 40,425,039 of NC_139995.1, forward strand.
ACGCAAGTATAAACACCATGGGACCACACAGCCGTCATACTGCTCAGGAAGGAGACGCGTTCTGTCTCCTAGAGATGAACGTACTTTGGTGAGAAAAGTGCTAAACAACAGCAACGGACCTTGTGAAGATGCTGGAGGAAACAGGTACAAAAGTATCTATATCCACAGTAAAGCGAGTCCTATATCGACATAACCTGAAAGGCCGCTCAGCAAAGAAGAAGCCACTGCTCCAAAACCGCAATAAAAAAGCCAGACTACGGTTTGCAACTGCACATGGGGACAAAGATCGTACCTTTTGGAGAAATGTCCTCTGGTCTGATGAAACAAAAATATAACTGTTTGGCCATAATGACCATCGTTATGTTTGGAGGAAAAAGGGGGTGCCTTGCAAGCCGAAGTACACCATCCCAACCGTATAGCACGGGGGTGGCAGCATCATGCTGTGGGGGTGCTTTGCTGCAGGAGGGACTGGTGCACTTCACAAAATAGATGGCATCATGAGGAAGGAAAATTATGTGGATATATTGAAGCAACATCTCAAGACATCAGTCAGGAAGTTAAAGCTTGGTCGCAAATGGGTCTTCCAAATGGACAATGACCCCAAGCATACTTCCAAAGTTGTGGCAAAATGGCTTAAGGACAACAAAGTCAAGGTATTGGAGTGGCCATCACAAAGCCCTGACCTCAATCCTATAGAAAGTTTGTGGGCAAAACTGAAAAAGCATGTGCGAGCAAGGAGGCCAACAAACCTGACTCAGTTACACCAGCTCTGTCAGGAGTAATGGGCCAACATTCACCCAACTTATTGTGGGTAGCTTGTGAAAGGCTTCCCGAAACGTTTGACCCAAGTTAAACAATTTATAGGTAATACTACCAAATACTAATTGAGTGTATGTAAACTTCTGACCCACTGGGAATGTGATTGAAAAAAATCTCTCTACTATTATTCTGATATTTCACATTCTTAAAATAAAGTGGTGATCCTAACTGACCTAAACAGGGAATTTTTATTAGGATTAAATGTCAGGAATTGTGAAAACCTGAGTTTCAATGTATTTGGCTAAGGTGTATGTAAACATCCGACTTCAACTGTATACTACACACCATACATAAATATATAGTAGAAGTGCAAGACTGAAGAAACTGTCTGATTTCCTGTTAGGTGGGATCTCTCTTTGGTGAGAACTGAACACGACCCTGTATGAACTATAAGTGCAAGACTGAAGAAGCTGGTAACACTAGACCCGCGCAGTGTAAGCCATGAATCTGTCCCCCTACTACCCTGTGAACAGAACTAGTTGTGGAATGAAATTGTTCCTGGGAGGCTGTGAGGGTCTGCTGACCTTGTGACCGAGGTGGATCTTAACTTCTCCTTCTCCAGACACTCTCTTCACATCAATTAGCAAATCCCCATTTAAGATCATCTCACCACAGAGTACCGAACAGACACATTATGAAAGCTTGTAATAAAAAGGTGATGTAATTTCCAGCCCATCGCTTCAAGCGCCATGATTTTAGCTGTTAAATTGACAGGCAGTTAACTACTTAAAAAGGTTATGGAACGCTCCGGGAGGAACATTCTATCTAATCGGAAACTCCAATAGACGAAAATGAAAACGAATTATAAGACACAATGTGTCAGAGGTTTAAAAATGATGTTGTAAATTGAAAATGTTTCGCCAATTAACCCCGGCAGGTGTGTCTTTGGAAGCACAGCCTTGTAACGAGATTGTCTCTGATGACCTATGGAGTCATGGGGAGGACAGAAAGCTGCAGCCTTCTGTTTTTTTTACCCCTAATTGGACCTAGTTTTACAGGTCTCCTCTCTCTGCCTCGTCTCCATGCTGTGTCTTATTTACGAGAGCCTTAACATTTCAGCCTGCCTAACCTCCGACACCTGTGAAACGTTTCCATTAGCAGGATGTGACGGTGGTGCCATTTCACAGGTTTCTAGGAATAATGATAACAATATGGATTCTATAGGTTTACACACAAAGGTGCCATATATTGCCTGCCTTTCACCTAAACATTGGGGTGGAATCAGAAAGATCAGTACTGGAATAATTCGTATTTTGGTTGTTATCAGTAAAAACAATTCTCAGAGCAGGCTCAACTTGCCTGACTGCCAAACATTATCTGTCTTTCACTTGAACAATGGGCATGAACCAGAAAGATCCGATTTAGGCCAGGAATTCTTAGCAGTTTAGTTGTTTTCTCTTTTTATCTTCCCAATGGGCAACCTCACAGTAGGCTAAACTTGCACAACTGCTCAGTTCACATGCCCCAGGCAATATGGCAACCCTTAATGTCATTCCCTGATTGATTGTGTGTGTGTGTGTGTGTGTGTGTGTGTGTGTGTGTGTGTGTGTGTGTGTGTGTGTGTGTGTGTGTGTGTGTGTGTGTGTGTGTGTGTGTGTGTGTGTGTGTGTGTGTGTGTGTGTGTGTGTGTGTGTGTGTGTGTGTGTGTGTGTTCGTGCGTACGTGTGTGCGGTTGTACATGTACGAGAAGGAGTTTGGTGGTAGGGGTGTTGAGCCAAGGTGGGGTTCCCCTCCTCTGACCCCTTCCCTTTCTTCTGGCTAGGAGGAATAATGGGCGGGCTGAGGACATCCATCCATTCCCTAGAGGCAATAGGCATCAGAACAGTCATTACTACAGGGATGCTATCAGGACAATAAAGAAAATTAAGAAATAGATCATATTGATTTGAGGTATAGGTCAATTTCAGCGACATATGAATAGTGTATAATATTTAAAAATATATATTTATCAGGAAAATCCCATCCCTATTTCCAGGTCCTAAATTATTACCACCACCCATCAAATACATTTGGTAGAGAAGAATACTGTAGGGATTACGTGTGATGATCTCTCCATGAAGCCCATCGAAGCCTCCGATCTCTTCTGTTCTTTAGACTAGCCCACCATGAGCCACCACTAACCTCCCCGTCCACTGCCCTTGAGCCTTCTGTTCTAACTGGCTCAACAGAAAGCTTGGCTGGAGGACCATTCATCAGACACAAGCTGTGAGAAGTGTCTGTCCACCACATTACTCTAGTCCCACCGACCAGGGCAGGGGGCTCAACCTTGCCCTTGGCTGGGAGGGAGAGAGAGGTGCAGTACAGGCAGGGGTCTGTCTGTGATACTGTATAATGACTGTCTTTCCTCCATTGGAGCAGCTCTCTCAGCAAATTCGTTTCCCCTCTCCTGTCTAGAGGCTCTATATCTAGGACTGCCTCCCCTGTGCTCCCTTCTCCCCTTCCAGCACTGCAGTTTGAGTCAGAAATGAAACATTTCAATTTCAGTATATAGTGATGGAAGGTGGAAAGAAACTGGAGAAAAAGAGGCATCATCATTGTATGTAAATTACTGGAGCACCATCCAGAGAGGTATTCATTTTCTGCTATTTGTCCCCACTTTTTTCTCACTTCTATCAAGACTTTATCTCTGAGGTCGTCTTAAATCTCTTTGTACTTTCTTTGCCTCAAGGTATAAAAGTTGCTTCAGAGAACATCATGGGAGGTTTATGAAGTTTCGAACTCAACTTCTTATTTTCTTTTAGAAGGTTTATTATATTTTCGACAATGCAATTGATTGTCACTGGTCTTTGCGGTTGTCAGAGGGGCAATATTACACCTTATGCTGCTGGGGTACATAGTGGATCGATAATATTTTTCTTACATACAACAGAGGGGGTGGAAGAGCACCGCAGACTATTGATACTTACAGTTGAAGTCGGAAGTTTACATACGCCTTAGCGAAATACATTTAAACTCAGTTTTTCACAATTCCTGACATTTAATCCTAGTAAAAATTCCCTGTCTTAGGTCAGTTAGGATCACCACTTTAATTTAAGAATGTGAAATGTCAGAATAATAGTAGAGAGATGTCACGTTCGTTCATAGACGCGTCAGACCAAGGCGCAGCGTGATATGCATACATGTTTATTTTAAACTTAATAAACAACGACAAAACAATAAACCAACGAAACGTGACGTCCAAAGGTAACACACAACAAACCTCACACGGAACAAGATCCCACAACCCACTAGTGCCAATAGGCTGCCTAAGTATGGTCCCCAATCAGAGACAGCGAGCGACAGCTGCCTCTGATTGGGAAACACACCGGCCAACATAGATCTAGACCTACTAGATCCTATAACATAGAACAAGCACAACAAGGAATATACACACCCTGACTCAACATATAAGCGTCCCCTGAGTCAGGGCGTGACAGTACTCCCCCCCAAAGGTGCGGACTCCGACCACACAACATAAACATAACAGGGTAGGGGCCGGGTGGGCATTCCGCCTCGGAGGCGGATCCGGCTCAGGGCGTGACGACCTCTCACTCTTCGCCTCCCTGTTGCGCCCCTGGTCTGGTCTAGACCTCGGCACGTTGCTTCCCCTCTCCTTCCTCCCACGATACGCCAGGCCCAGTCTGAACCCTGGTGTGGGAGACCCCGAACCTGGAGAGGGGCTGACGTCATGGTCTGGACTGGAGCCGCTGACCGGAGCTGGACTGGGCACCGGTGGAGCGGACTGCTCTGGCTCCGGAGTGGAGCCGCTGACCGGAGCTGGATCAGGCACCGGTGGAGCGGACTGCTCCGAAGTGGAGCCGTTGACCGGAGCTGGACTAGACCCCGGTGGAGCGGACTGCTCTGGCTCCGGAGTGGCGCAGCTGACCGGAGCTGGATCAGGCACCGGTGGAGCGGACTGCTCTGGCTCCGGAGTGGAGCAGCTGACCGGAGCTGGATCAGGCACCGGCGGAGCAGACTACTCTGGCTCCGGAGTGGAACAGCTGACCGGAACTGGATCAGGCACCGGTGGAGCGGACTGCTCTGGCTCCGGATTGGAGCCGTTGACCGGAGCTGGACTAGACCCCGGTGGAGAGGACTGCTCTGGCTCCAGAGTGGCGCAGCTGACCGGATCTGGATCAGGCACCGGTGGAGCGGACTGCTCTGGCTCCGGAGTGGAGCAGCTGACTGGAGCTGGATCAGGCACCGGTGGAGCGGACTGCTCTGGCTCCGGAGTGGAGCAGCTGACCGGTGCCGGACCAGGCACCGGTGGAACGGGCATGGGCCGTGCCGGACTGGACAAACGCACCACTGGTCTGGTGCGAGGAGCAGGCACGGGCAGGACCGGACTGGCGACGCGCACCACTGGCTTGGTGCGAGGAGCAGGAACAGGCCGGGCCGGGCTGGCGACGCACACCACTGGCTTGGTGTGAAGAGCAGGAACGGGCTGGGCTGGCGACGCGCACCACTGGATTGGTGCGAGGAGCAGGAACGGGTCGGGCCGTACTGGGAACACACACCACTGGCTTAGTGCGGGGAGCAGGAACGGGGCGGACCGGACTGGCGACACGCACCACATGCTGCCTAATCAGATCCTCTTGCCGTGCCTCTACACTTTCCTTCTCCCTTTTAGCCTCCTGTAGCGCCTCCCTCTGACCGAATAACTCCTGCTCCCTCTGAACCAATAGCCCCTGTAACATGGTGGCCTCCTCTCCTAACCTGCAGATTCGCCCTTCCACGGCCTTCTGCTGCCTCGTCATCCACCCCGTGTGCCCCCCAAATTTTTTTTCTTGGGGTTGCCTCTCGGGTCTCCGTCGTCGGCACGGTTGGCGCCGTTTCTCCTCTCCTACCTGGGCATCAACCTTCATTGCCTCCCGATAACGGACGGCCTCCTCCTCAGTAATTCTCCCCCAACCGAGGAGGACATCTACTAAAGTTACCTCCTGTTGAATCCCCAACGTTTGCTCCTTCTGGGCACGCTGCTTGGTCCCTGTTTGGTGGGATCTTCTGTCACGTTCGTTCATAGACGCGTCAGACCAAGGCGCAGTGTGATATGCATACATGTTTATTTAAACTGAATAAACACACGACAAAACAATAAACCAACGAAACGTGACGTCCATACGTAACACACAACAAACCTCACACGGAACAAGATCCCACAACCCACTAGTGCCAATAGGCTGCCTAAGTATTGTCCCCAATCAGAGACAACGAGCGACAGCTGCCTCTGATTGGGAACCACACCGGCCAACATAGATCTAGACCTACTAGATCCTATAACATAGAACAAGCACAACAAGGAATATACACACCCTGACTCAACATATAAGCGTCCCCTGAGTCAGGGCGTGACAAGAGAATGATTTATTTCATATTTTATTTATTTCATCACATTCCCAGTGGGTCAGAAGTTTACATACACTCAATTAGTATTTGGTAGCATTGCCTTTAAATTGTTTAACTTGGGTCAAACATTTTGGGTAGCCTTCCACAAGCTTCCCACAATAAGTTGGGTGAATTTTGGCCCATTCCTCCTGACAGAGCTGGTTTAACTGAGTCAGGTTTGTAGGCCTCCTTGCTTGGACACACTTTTTCAGTTCTGACCACAAATTAACTATAGGATTGAGGTCAGGGCTTTGTGATGGCCACTCCAATACCTTGACTTTGTTGTCCTTAAGCCATTTTGACACAACTTTGGAAGTACAGTGGGGGAAAAAAGTATTTAGTCAGCCACCAATTGTGCAAGTTCTCCCACTTAAAAAGATGAGAGAGGCCTGTAATTTTCATCATAGATACATGTCAACTATGACAGACAAAATGAGAAAAGAAAATCCAGAAAATCACATTGTAGGATTTTTAATGAATTTATTTGCAAATTATGGTGGAAAATAAGTATTTGGTCAATAACAAAAGTTTCTCAATACTTTGTTATATACCCTTTGTTGGCAATGACACAGGTCAAACGTTTTCTGTAAGTCTTCACAAGGTTTTCACACACTGTTGCTGGTATTTTGGCCCATTCCTCCATGCAGATCTCCTCTAGAGCAGTGATGTTTTGGGGCTGTCGCTGGGCAACACGGACTTTCAACTCCCTCCAAAGATTTTCTATGAGGTTGAGATCTGGAGACTGGCTAGGCCACTCCAGGACCTTGAAATGCTTCTTACGAAGCCACTCCTTCGTTGCCCGGGCGGTGTCTTTGGGATCATTGTCATGCTGAAAGACCCAGCCACGTTTCATCTTCAATGCCCTTGCTGATGGAAGGAGGTTTTCACTCAAAATCTCACGATACATGGCCCCATTCATTCTTTCCATTACAAGGATCAGTCGTCCTGGTCCCTTTGCAGAAAAACAGCCCCAAAGCATGATGTTTCCACCCCCATGCTTCACAGTAGGTATGGTGTTCTTTGGATGCAACTCAGCATTCTTTGTCCTCCAAACACGACGAGTTGAGTTTTTACCAAAAAGTTCTATTTTGGTTTCATCTGACCATATGACATTCTCCCAATCCTCTTTTGGATCATCCAAATGCACTCTAGCAAACTTCAGACGGGCCTGGACATGTACTGGCTTAAGCAGGGGGACACGTCTTGCACTGCAGGATTTGAGTCCCTGGCGGCGTAGTGTGTTACTGATGGTAGGCTTTGTTACTTTGGTCCCAGCTCTCTGCAGGTCATTCACTAGGTCCCCCCGTGTGGTTCTGGGATTTTTGCTCACCGTTCTTGTGATCATTTTGACCCCACGGGGTGAGATCTTGCGTGGAGCCCCAGATCGAGGGAGATTATCAGTGGTCTTGTATGTCTTCCATTTCCTAATAATTGCTCCCACAGTTGATTTCTTCTAACCAAGCTGCTTACCTATTGCAGATTCAGTCTTCCCAGCCTGGTGCAGGTCTACAATTTTGTTTCTGGTGTCCTTTGACAGCTCTTTGGTCTTGGCCATAGTGGAGTTTGGAGTGTGACTGTTTGAGGTTGTGGACAGGTGTCTTTTATACTGATAACAACTTCAAACAGGTGCCATTAATACAGGTAATGAGTGGAGGACAGAGGAGCCTCTTAAAGAAGAAGTTACAGGTCTGTGAGAGCCAGAAATCTTGCTTGTTTGTCTGTCATAGTTGACGTGTACCTATGATGAAAATTACAGGCCTCTCTCATCTTTTTAAGTGGGAGAACTTGCACAATTGGTGGCTGACTAAATACTTTTTTTCCCCACTGTATGTTAACTCGTAACCCATCCTTTGAACACTCTGCTCGAAAGGGGGCAGTTCCGTCAGGCTGACATGCTTTCTGACCTCACTTATGAAAAAAAATTAGTTCTCAAATCACATCCCTCTCTTAACAAAAACACTTTCATCATTTTTCATATTACATGCACAACGTATAGGATGTAGTGGGTATACTTTCCAAGTTACAGTATTTCCTTTATAACATTTTTATTGACATCACAAAATAACAACGCAATTTACATTAGTGTTCTATAGATCGCCTCTGACCATTCCCCACGTTTTATGTTAGAAATATTTTTCCAGTATTTGCTTTAGAATGTGTTAGAGTTTCGGAGGGAAAAGTCTGTGGAAACAAAGGCACATTCCTCTGGTGAACATTGGAGAGGGATAAATGAATCTTCACTCCTTGATTTACAACAGGGCGTGAGGTGTCAACCCCCCACCAGTTCCATCCTCCCCCTCTGTGGGTGAGAGGGGGTCTGGCTGAAGTTATTCATTGCAAACCTGATCTGACCTATTTGGATCCTCACAGGACAGTCATGACGCTAGTCTTAGTAATTTCGACTAAAATATCATTAAGTCTTAATACATTTTTGTCATTTGAATAATGATTTAGTCTTTGTCAAAATGAAGAAAACAGTGGGCCATTTTAGTAAACTAAATGCCCTTTAATTTGAGTCAAATTTAGTCACATCACATTTGTATTGCCTCATTAACCTATAGTAAACATAAATCACTGACTTCCATGTGTACAAACATACATAGCATTGTCTTACCAACATATGTTTCTGCATAACATCCTATTCTCTTCCCAACAGCAGAAATATGACAAACATGTATAAGAATAATAGGTAACACTTTACTTGACACCCAGCGTCATAACACATTATGACACGGTCATAACCATGTAATAATATATCATAACAGCTGACCTAACTTGTCATAACCTGTTATAATATGGTCATAACACTGTCATGACACATATATTTAGACCTGTTGTAACATATATTGTGTCATTTTATGGCTAGTTATGACACCTACATAAGAGTGTCAAAACCTACCACACAGGGCAAAGCATTCCATTACACCATAGCCTACGTGTCAACAGTATGTTTATGTTATATAGATATATATATATATATATATATATATGTATATTTGTTTTATTGACCATGTTAAATTAGCATTGTAATTGCACACACATTGATGTCAGACATGCACCTACCCCAATGGTCTGTGGCTGATGACTGGGATGATTTCCGGAGCAGGACAAGACACCCTCTTTTTGACTGATGGGTGACTGATATAAGGATATTTACGTGATAGGCCTATCTGGCTTATATGATTATGATGGTCATAATGCTTCTTGACAGTGTCATAAAGTTGTTTAAAACATGATGAAAAAAACATAATAATAATAATAATAATAATAATAATAATAATAATAATAATAATATGCCATTTAGCAGACGCTTTTATCCAAAGCGACTTACAGTCATGTGTGCATACATTTCTACGTATGGGTGGTCCCGGGGATCGAACCCACTACCATGGCGTTACAAGCGTTACAAGCGCCATGCTCTAACAATTGAGCTAATTCATTACAACAACAAACAAACTTTTAAACGAAGGAAACTTATTGGCAGGGGAAAAAATAATTCGAATAAATGTGGGGTTTGACACTTTTATGTAGGTGTCATAACCAGCCATAAAATAACGCAATATATGTCACAAGGGAAAATATAGGTTTAAATATGTGGGTCATGACAATGTTATGACCATATTATGGCAGGTTATGACAAGTTATGTCAGCTGTTATGACATATTATGACATGTTATGACCGTGTCATAACGTGTTATGACACTGGGTGTCAAGTAAAGTGTTACTAAATAATATTATATTATATAAGAATTATCTGTCCATGTAAATTCCTAATTCAGCCTACATAGATATTGCACATTACTTACAAACAAACAGACACACACAAGTGCAGCGAGAGAGAGAAAGAGAGAGAGACAGAGAGAGAGAGTACGCTTTATGAATGTACAATGCGGCCTGCCAATGCATGATAGAAAGAAAAAAACATAGTGCCGGTACTATGGGTCATGTCTTTTTGAATGGTAGCCTAAGGGCTAGAATCACCCATTTTCTCTGAGGAAAATAGGGACTTGGCTAAGTTGGCTACAGAACCTGTATATTAAGGGCAAAGCTTTCTCTGCCCTTAACCTTGTTCTGAACACCTCCAAAACAAAGGTCATGTGGTTTGGTAAGAAGAATGCCCCTCTCCCCACCGGTGTGATTACTACCTCTGAGGGTTTAGAGCTTGAGGTAGTCACCTCATACAACTACTTGGGAGTATGGCTAGATGGTACACTGTCCTTCTCTCAGCACATATCAAAGCTGCATGCTAAGGTTAAATCTAGACTTGGTTTCCTCTATCGTAATCGCTCCTCTTTCACCCCAGCTGCCAAACTAACTCTGATTCAGATGACCATTCTACCCATGCTAGATTACAGAGATGTAATTCATAGATCGGCAGGTAAGGGTGCTCTCAAGTGGCTAGATGTTCTTTACCATTTGGCCATCAGATTTTCCTCCAATGCTCCTTATAGGACAAATCACTGCACTCTATACTCCCCTGTAAACTGGTCATCTCTGTATACCCGTCGCAAGATGCTTATTTATAAAACCCTCTTAAGCCTCACTCCCACCTATCTGAGATACCTACTGCAACCCTCATCCTCCACATACAACACCCGTTCTGCCAGTCACATTCTGTTCAAGGTCCCCGAAGCACACACATCCCTGGGTTGCTCCTCTTTTCAGTTCGCTGCAGCTAGCGACTGGAACGAGCTGAAAAACACTCAAATTGGACAGTTTTATCTCCATCTCTTCATTCAAAGACTCAATCATGGACACTGACAGTTGTGGCTGATTCGCGTGATGTATTGTTGTCTCTACCTTCTTGCATTTGTGCTGTTGTCTGTGCCCAATAATTTTTGTAACATGTTTTGTGCTGCTGTCATGTTGTGTACTACCATGTTGTTGTCATGTGGTGTTGCTACCATGCTGTGTTTTCATGTGTTACCATGCTATGTTGTTGTCTTAGGTCTCTCTTTATGTAGTGTTGTGGTGTCTCTTGTCGTGATGTGTGTTTTGTCCTATATTTTTATTTTTAATCCCCCATCCCCGCAGGAGGCCTTTTGCCTTTTGGTAGACCGTCATTGTAAATAAGAATTTGTTCTTAACTGACTTGCCTAGTTAAATAAAGGTTAAATACATAAAAAAAAAAAAAAAAAGAAAAAAAAGAAATGCAATGCAGTGGGAAAAGTGGGAGGGTTGAGCGAGACTACAAATTCAAAGACTGCCTACTTTTCTGTAGCCTATTCAAGGGAGAGAAAAACATAACTAGACTGTTGTTTTACTTTTAAACTCAATGCGGTTTTTAATTTCGTAAAGCAGTTTGTGTTTTTTAAACAGGCAAAGGGTAGATACTAGAAGGCTAGTGGTGACTAGTTAGCTAAGGTGAAGCAAGGGAGTCACCTGCGCAATGTATATAATCGGAGGCGGTGCCGGAGTGGAGCCTGTCTGCCCACACTCCTTGCTTCCTCCCCAGCAGCTCACCAGCTGATGTAGGCTGTGTTTGCCGGGTGTGATTAGTCATTTCCACTGCTGAACAGAACTGTGCCTCTGTGCTGCTAATATTAATTGTGCTTATCACTGAAAAGCTCTCAATATATACAGCAATTCTATACTTTTGTAAAATAGACCCTACTTGCTTTTCCATTTCCCCATTATATTATGTGACTTGACTTCAGTGCTGCGGGGATGTGTGTGTGTGTTTGTATGTGTGTAGTGTGTTCCACCGTACTGCTACCAGCAGGGCTCTCTCTCTCCAATTAATATCAGAAATCAATACAACATACAGAACCAAAGGCAATCTCCCTCCCTCTGTGTGAGAGAATGGTAGAATGATCGACCACCTGGGAAATGCATGGATGGACCATTATAGCTACTTTTAGCCTCCTGTCTGCTAACCTTTGCCTTTCAGACTGGCACCTTACATTTACATTACATTTTAGTCATTTAGCAGACGCTCTTATCCAGAGCGACTAGGGTTAAGTGCCTTGCTTAAGGGCACAGACAGATTTTTAGAACCAGAAACCTTTCGGTTACTGGCACAACGCTCTTACCCACTAAGCTACCTGCCGCACCTTCATGGTCAAAGTTGATTCCTAGTTGACACAACATCGAAAAGAGGACACCTTACTGATGGTTTGAGGCAATTTGTTCAACTAGGAGCTAAAATGTAGGTCACTGATGGTTTGAACAAATCTGAAAGTGAACTTTCCATATCATTTAGGATATTTGTGAATTTGAAAAGAGCTCATAAATACAGTATTTTCCATTGGAGAGATATAGTTGTTTTCCTCTATGCTCTGGGACTCCCATTCTCTTCTATCAGGTAGCTCTGATCTTTGATATTCAAGATGAATACACTATAAGTTGATATGATATCACTTCACTGAGATGTGTAGCTCTCTCCTCCGTGTTACAGTGTGGCTGTGGAATACATTTAAGTGAGATATGGAATTCTCAAATTTCCATCTCCAAACTGGGATAACAACATGCTTGCACTCGCATTTAGTTTTTTTGTAAATACACCTATTTACACATGAATAAATACAGCAGTTCTATACTTTGTCAGATATAGACCTTACTTGCTATTCAATTTCAACTTCATGGACTTGAAAGTAACACACATTATACCTTCTCCACACCGAAGCAAAGCGTTAATATATTCCAAATCATTTTTCCTACCCCTACCGGAGCCATTTAAAAAATACATATGTTGGAATTTCTATTTGTGTTGAAAATAGTCTATTTGTAAAAAGAGGATTCTGTGTTCAGTGAAAATGCCACTCTGTATCTCTATGACAGGGTGTTTAGGAGATCCAAAGCTTGTTTACCAGCCAGACATCACACACAGAGGAACATGGTAAATGTGTCGGAAAAGCACTGAAAACTACGAGCTACAGCACCAGCATCTCAGCTGTCAGAGGGAGACTTCACCACTCCAAATAACAGACAGTTGAGCCTCCCCAATGCGCACAAATGGGTTAAATCAACCTTGTTTCAACGTAATTTGTTAAGGTATTGTGACGTGGATTCTACATGGAAAATACAATGGATTTGAAAAAAGTAATCGACGTAAACTGTTGTTTCGAGGGTGAAATTTGAACCACAGGATTATGTCATCATTGTAACCCATTTTCAACATAGACAACCCTTGTATAAAATATGTTGAATTTGTACCTTTGAAATGATGTCAGATCTTCAACGTTGAGGTTGAACAGTACCTCCTACTGGAGTGTTCAGTCACTGACTACTACCAATATGCTATTGTGAGAATGATTATTGAGAGACCTCTTAATAACTAAATACATTCACTGTTGCTATCAAAGTCATTCCAAAGGGTAGGTTTAAAAAAACATAAGCCTATGCAACATAATCAGTCTCAGTAGATGGAGGAAGACGGAGGGAGAGAGTCAGAGACAAAGAGAGAGAAAAAGAGAGAGAGAAAAAAAGAGAGAGAGAGACCAAAAAGAGGACACTGTCTTCCAGCTGATGGCGAAACTCATGTCGCACTTTATTATTTCTGCCTCTTGCACCAATTCATGTTGTTACTCGTATAACCAGAGAAAGTGAAATACTCCTCGATATTAGAAGACACAAGCCGCTAATAACAACGCAAGTCTATCTGTCACGGATTCTGCCGAGGCTGCCCCTCCTCTTTGCTCGGGCAGGCTCCGGCGTTCGTCGTCACCGGAATACTAGCTGCTGCCGATCTATGTTCTATGTTTCTATGTTCTACCTGTTGTCTGATTGTTACACACCTGTTTCCCATTATGTGATTACTCCTTCCCTATTTAACCCGGTGGCTCCCAATGTGTTTTGTGCGGGTTTGTTTTTCGTTTCGTGTGTCGTTGGTGAGCGGGTTTGTTCCTCCCTGTGTGGAGGTATCTTGTATTGATTTCTTTACTTATTCAGTAAAGTACGTTTCATAGAGTTCTGTGTCCTGCGCCTGACTTCGATCCACCGCATTACACTGACACTCGTGACACTATCGATACACTTTGTAGCGTGAGTGGATAGGGAGAGGGCGTTTCATGGCTTATAAAAGTGTTGAATGAAGTGTTGACAGTGCTGAATAACATCTTAAACATGAACTCACTCATAAAAACAGCAGCTCCTTGCTACATTCATTGACAGTGTCTCTCAAGTCATGGTTTTGAAAGTTTAGAAATCTCACAGTAGAGTGGACTAGCAACTTCACTGTGGGCTCCTGGAAGCTGCAGACACGGTGATCTGAGCTATCTGATTGACTAGCCGTAGGCCTATAGGTGCACTTGATTTGCTCTCCGGGCCTGCCTGGTAGGCAGAGTTTGTACCTTCAGACACATGAAATCGTTCAAAATGGGAGCACTGCGACTACCCGATCGACTAGGAATGGCTTGGAGATCGCGATCGACCGGTTGGTGAGCACTGATGTACACAGATAACAAAATTCATCAGAATTTTGGACCTTGTTGTGATAGTCTGATATAGTGTAATGATTAGATAATAATACACACAGACTAGTCGCAGGGAGATGTTGAGAGTGACTTGTAGAAGACACAGCATCCAAAAGCTCACAGCACCGATCCTGTAGAGTCTTCTGGCACACTGATGTGAGAACACACACGTGTAGATGCCCACACACACAGACACATACACATACTCTGAGTGTATAAAACATTAGGAACACCTACCTAATATTGAGTTGCATCCCCCAATTTTGCTCTCAGAACAGCCTCAATTCGTCAGGGCATGGACTCTACAAGGTGTCGAAAGCATTCCACAGGGATGCTGGCCCATGATGACTCCAATGCTTCCCACAGTTGTGTTAAGTTGTCTGGATGTCCTTTGGGTGGTGGACCATTCTTGATACACATTGGAAACTGTTCAGTGTGAAAAACGCAGCAGCGTTGCAGTTCTTGACACAAACTGGTGCGCCTGGCACCTACTACCATACCCCGTTCAAAGGCACTTAAATCTTTTGTCTTGCCCATTCACCCTCTGAATGGCACACATACACAATCCATGTCTCAATGCTTAAAAATCCTTCTTCAACCTGTCTCCTCTCCTTCATCTACACTGATTGAAGTGGATTTAATAGGTGACATCAATAAGGGATCATAGCTTTCACCTGGATTCACCTGGTCAGTCTGTGTCATGGAAAGAGCAGGTGTCCTTAATGTTTTGGACACTCAGTGTACATACACACGCACGCATACATTCATGTATTCAAGCACGCACACACACACATATCCACACACACACACACGCACACACTTTATGGTGGGTGGGGGTGTGATACTGTATAACCAGCTTTAAGAGGACCGTTTCTCACAAATGTTTTAGAGGAAGTTACTGTATTTACATGTTAGAAACAAATCATTACATTAAAGGGTCAATCTGCTATTCCTTATGTTTTTTTACGACTGTTGAACTAATTAAATTGTAATTTTAAACAAACACAGCATAGCCTCAAAACAAGGTTGGCGGGCTGACCTGCTTTTTTTATGTTTGAACTTCAGATTGCACCTTTAATACCTCTGAATACACTTGAAACATACGTCTTTTTACATATCTAAAAGGTAAAATCTATTTTTATTTTTTTACTGGTACTTGGTATCAGCATTTTTGTGTGCTTTTATGTCAGGTGTTTATGTAAGTATTTGTCAATGTGTGTGTGTGTGTGTGTGTGTGTGTGTGTGAGTTTTTAGTTCTTACCTATCACGTTTCAGGAGAAGACCCAGATGCAGACAGTGTTTGAAGTAACAAAAGTTGATTACAAAAACAGGGGGCAGGCAAATTACAAGGTCAAGGGCAGGCAGAGGTCAGTAAATCCAGATCAGAGTCCAAAAGGTACAGAACAGCAGGCAGTCTCAGCGTCAGGAACAAGCATCCGGTTATCTGGGCCCCACCAAAAAAAGTAATCTCAATGCATTTGAGCAAGGAAATAATAAGTTAAGGAACATGGCAGATCTAAGAAACACCATGACCTACAATTATTATCCTACATGCTGCAAAGGTTCACTTTTAAAGAGAACACTTTACAGTAGCACTTCCACCATGGTTGGGGTCAATTCCTTTTCAATTCAGGAAGTAAACTAACATTTCAATATCAATTCCAATTTTCCTCATTGCCTCCTATGAGATGAAATTAGTTAGTAAATTAGTAATTACTTCCTGAATTGAAATGGAATTGACCCCAACCCCTGGTGGAGGTGGTATTGTAATGATGATTAGGGGGTAAAAGCAAGTTTATTTTTTGGGGGTTCCTTTCCTAAACAATAAAAAAAATTAACTATGTCAACAAATAATAATTTTGAGGTCAGTTTGGGATTATAAAACAGCTTATTATTTCAAGTAAACTGAAATTCCAATATCAATTGAGACAGCTCAACAGACACAATACCTTCTAAAAGATCATCAAAAACCCATGATGGGGTGGAAATACTGCAGTGACGCAACAGTATCACTTTGCACAACATTTTGTACATTAAAGTCATGGCTGGCTTTTGTTCTCAGGCTAAACTCTTTGTGGACGTGTAGTGACTTGGCTCAGTATTTGGTTCTGAGATTTAGCTTAGACTATCAGTGTTATTAAACAGTTCTTGAATCTAAAGTATTGGAACATACACCGTTGTGTGTCCAGGTTGTCACCGTTGTGTGTCCAAGTCTAAAACATACTGTAATGGCATTACCATGGGAAACTGATTTGACGTGTGTCAGATTGCATAGTAAATCTCAAGAGAACAAGAGTTAAGAAAAGCATGGAATGCCTGGAGCTGTTTTGCATCACCCCTCCATAGAACAAAAATATCATCAATGTACCGTTTCCAAATAATAATGTTAGGCAAGATTTTTTTTTTGTGAGGATTGAGAATTGACTGTTTCTCCATGTAACCCACATATAAATTAGCATAGTTAGGAGCCATAGGGGATCCCATAGCAGTACCCCTTGTCTGAATAAAGAAATCATTTAGAAACATGAAATAGTTGTGTGTGAGTACTATTTCAGCCAATGTTATAATGCATGCACTGGAAGGTAGTTCATTAGGGTCACATTGTAGAAGAAAATGTTCCATGGCTTAAATACCGCCCTCGTGTGGAATATTCGTGTATAACGACTCAACATCAAAAGTAACTAACAAAGTATTCTCAGGGAGAGGATCAAGAGATTCAATAATAGAGATCATACTGCTGGTGTCCTTTACAAAGTTATTTGAATAGTACATAACTAATTCAGAATTAGTTTTAACTTTCAAAAATCTAAGTACTTCATTGTAATTAGGCAGCATGCCATTGAAGCAAGCTTAGGCTGCGCCATTTTGAACACCTGTCACGTTGCGCTCAGCAATTGCAGACATGCGCCAAATGAGGTAGCTAGCTAGCTACCTACCTCAGCTAGCAAGCTAGACAAGTAGAGTAGCTAGCAAGCCAACATAGTTGCACATAACCAAGAAACGTGGCGTAGCTAATAAGTACATTTGACAAAATATACTTCATTTACCAGACACTGTTATCCAGAGCGACTTACAGGAGCAATTAGGGTTAAGTGCCTTGCTCAAGGGCACATCGACATATTTTTCACCTAGTCAGCTCGGGGATTAGAACCAATGACCTTTCGGTTACTGGCACAACGCTCTTAACCACTAAGCTACCTGCCGCCCCAGAAAAACATAATCACATAGGACACCAAAATTCTTATATTTAAGCAACTAACAGTTAGCTAGTTAACGTTATCCATCAACACTTTTTTTACAGCGCGTTGGTGAGTTAACTAGCTAGCTAACGTGTTTGGTGCATTTTAAAATTCGGATAGAGATCTTGACAATGGACATATTCTCCAAAGAAACGCTACCACACAAATAATGTTCAAACATGAAAATGTATAGCTACCATTATCGAAGCAAAATAATTAACTTACCGCGTGAACCCTCAGGCGACAGTGCACACTTGTATTCGTTTGTAGCTGGTGAAGTCCACTCCAGCAGAAACAAATCTGACTCCAGTCACCTTCATATACCACGCGCACCCCCAGAGCTTGGTTTGTGTATCATCAACACTACCCAACGTTACTTCCCCACCACCGGCATTTTCCATTTTTTTATTTAACCTTTATTTAACCAGGTAAGACCCATTGAGGTTAAAAACCTATTTTGCGATGGCGACCTGGAAAGAAGGCAAAACAGGGAAATAGCAGCACATACATAAAATATTACAGAAAAATACACACAAAAAGTGTCACAAGTTACAGATACAATTAAAGATTAGAAACAACTGCAGCTATCACAAACAGTGTTGTCGATCAGAGTCTTAAAAACAGGCAAGGACACTAACTCCCCTAACTTTAATTTATTTTGAAGCATGTTCCAGGATGAAGGGGCATTATGGGAAAAATATTGTTTCCCCATCTCAGGTCTAGCCTTAGGAACAGACATGGACAGCAGCGACTGTGAACGAAGACTGTATTGAGTGACTGATCTGGTCAGTAAGGAACAGAGATACAAAGGGAGTTGTCCTATCAATGCTTTGTACACAAAAGTGTACCAGTGCTTTAGCTTCCTGGTGGAGGGAGAGGTCTATTGCACCATAGTATACAAATCACAGTGATGGGTGAGTGATCTAGCATTTGTAATAAATCTTAAAGCATCAATATACACTGTGTCCAGAGTTTAAGGTACTTGCTGAGGCCTGCATATAGACAATATCGCCATAATCCTGCAAAGATAAAAAAAAGTGCTTTGAACAAGATCCTTTCTGACTAACATTGAAAAGCAAGATTTGTTCCTAAAATAGAAACCCAATTTCAAGTTATTAATGTGCTGTTTAAAATTCAGCTTTTCATCTAACCAAATCCCAATATACTTATAGGAGGTGACCCTATCAATTTGCTGGCTATTTATAGTTCAAATCTGTAAGTGACTCCATCTGTTTACTTTCAGGGAAGAGAAAACCATACATTTTGTTTTCCTGTCACGAACGTTGAGAGACGGGTCGGACCAAGGTGCAGTGTGAAAAGCGTACATGTTTATTCACCCAAATAAACACACAAACAAAACAAGAAACAACGTAACGTGAAGTCCTAAGGCTATACACATACAAGCCTATCCGGAACAAGATCCCACAACCAGGCTACTTAAATATGATCCCCAATCAGAGACAACGAGCGACAGCTTTCTCTGATTGGGAATCACACCCGGCCAAACATAGAAACACAACCTAGATCCTAAACATACATTTCCACACCCTGACTCAACAAACAAGAGTTCCATACGTCAGGGCGTGACAGTACCCCCCACCCCCCCCCAAAGGTGCGGACTCCGGCCGCACAAACCTGACCTAACCAGGGAGGGTCTGGGTGAGCTTTTAGCCTCGGAGGCGGATCTGGCTCCGGTCGTGACGACCTCTCCCTCTCTGCCTCCCCGTTGCACCCCTGGTCTGGACCTCGGCGCGATGCTTCCCCTCTCCTTCCTCCCACGATGCAACAAGCCCTGTCTGGACCCCGGTGTGGGAGGCCCCGACCCTGGAGAGGGGCTGACTTCTGGGTCTGAAGTGGAGC
Source organism: Coregonus lavaretus (assembly GCF_964263955.1). Taxonomy (NCBI): domain Eukaryota; kingdom Metazoa; phylum Chordata; class Actinopteri; order Salmoniformes; family Salmonidae; genus Coregonus; species Coregonus lavaretus. The sequence goes on from NC_139995.1 coordinate 40,444,735, forward strand.
CGCTGACCGGAGCTGAACCCCAGTGGAGCGGACTGCTCTGGCTCCGGAGTGGAACCGCTGACTGGAGCTGGACTATAAACTGGTGGAGTGGACCACTCTGGCTCCGGAATGGATCCGCTGACCGGAGCTGGATTGGGCACCGGTGGAGCGGACTGCTCTGGCTCCGGAGTGGAACCGCAGACCGGAGCTGGACTGGGCACACGCACCACTGGTCTGGTGCGAGGAGCAGGCACGGGTCGTGCCGGACTGGAGACATGCACCACTGGTTTTGTGCGAGGAGCAGGCACGGGCCGTGCCGGACTGGATACACGCACCACTGGTTTGGTGCAGGGAGCAGGTATGGGGCGTACCGGGCTGGCGACAGGCATCACTGGTTTGGTGCGAGGAGCAGGCACGGGCCGTGCCGGACTGGATACACGCACCACTGGCTTGGTGCGGGGAGCAAGTACGGGGCGTACTGGACTGGTGAGGCGCACTGGTGACACAGTGCGTAGAACCGGAGCAGGATATACTGGACCGTGGAGGCGTACTGGAGGTCTGGAGTGTACAGCTGGCACAACCCGTCCTGGCTGGCTGCCCACTTTCGCACGACACGTGCGGGGCGCTGGAACAGGACGCACTGGGCTGTGAACGCACACTGGCGACACAGTGCGTAGGACTGGCGCAGGATATACTGGACCGTGAAGGCGCACTGGAGACCAGGAGCGTTGAGCCGGTACAACCCGTCCTGGCTGGCTGCCCACTTTCGCACGACACGTGCGGGGCGCTGGCACAGGATGCACTGGGCTGTGAATGCGCACTGGCGACATAGGTTCCTCTATGAACACACACTCCCTCTGTTGCCTGACCAGCTCCTCTCTCCATGCCTCCACTACTTCCTTCTCCCTTTGAGCCGCCTGTAGTGCCTCCCTCTGAACGGATAACTCCTGCTCCCTCTGAGCTAACAGCCCCCATAACGTGGTGGCCTCCTCTCTCAGACAGCTCATGTCCTTCTCTCTCTCGCCAATCCTCCTCCAGTGAGGACTCCTCCGGAAGCCCCCACGAGTTAGAGAACAGAAACTCATCGTCGTCGTCATCCTCCGACTCCTCAGTGTAAAACTGTTCCCATTCCTGTTCCCATGGTCGTAGGGACTCCAACTGGAACCCCACCTGGTGCAGTGGTCGGGGCTCTTCTCTCTCGATCCCCGACCACCCCTCTAGCCCCCCAACATTTTTTTATTGGGGTTGCTTCTCGGGCTTCCTCAGCGGTTGGTCCCGTTGGCGTTGTCATTGATCCTCTCTTGCCAGGGCCTGTACCTTCGCCCAGGGTCCTTTCCCAGCAAGTATCTCCTCCCATGACCACCATTTGCCCACCTGTGACAAAGCTATTCGCTCCGCCTCGGCACGCTGCTTGGTCCTTTTGTGGTGGGATCTTCTGTCACGAACGTTGAGAGACGGGTCGGACCAAGGTGCAGCGTGAAAAGCGTACATGTTTATTCACCCAAATAAACATAAAAACAAAACAAGAAACAACATAACGTGAAGTCCTAAGGCTATACACATACAAGCCTATCTGGAACAAGATCCCACAACTAAGGTAGGCAACCAGGCTACTTAAGTATGAGCCCCAATCAGAGACAACGAGCGACAGCTGTCTCTGATTGGGAATCACACCCGGCCAAACATAGAAACACAACCTAGATCCTAAACATAGAATACATCACATAGATTTCCACACCCTGAGTCAACAAACAAGAGTTCCATACGTCAGGGCGTGACATTTCCTTGCATTAAGAACAAGTTTCAATTCGAAAAGCTGCCTTTGAATAGCATCAAAAGCCAACTGTAAGTCCTGAAAAGACTTCTCAATGTTTGATGCGCTAGAATAAACAATTGTGTCATCAGCATACAGATGGAGATTTGCAGAGTAAACTGTCTTCCCTATATTATTTATATACAGTGTAAAAAGGATCGGACCTAAAATTGAGCCCTGGGGAACTAAGCCTTTGAAACTCAGATTTCATACCCTCCTGTGCTACACACTGTGTCAGAAAGGTAGTTTTGGAACCAATCCAATGCATGAACACTTATACCAACCTTTTGTAGTCTATACAACAGCAGGGCATGGTCAACGGTGTCGAAGGCCTTCGATAAGTCAATAAAAAGTGAAACAGTGATTTTTCTTATCCTGAGCATCTAGAATATCACCTTACTTACTGCAGAAATTGTACTATGCTTGGCTCTAAAACCCGACTGGAATTTAGATAAAACTGAGTTATTATAAAGAAAGTCTTTCAACTGTGAGTTCACCAGTTTTTCCAAAACTTTTGCCAGTGCAGACAGTTTAGATATGGGACGATATTTATCCAACTGGGACGGATCTCCACACTTATGTAAAGGTGTGACATAGGCTGCTTTCCAGACTTTTGGAATGGTATTACTCGCCAATGAAAGATGTAATATATGAGTGAGAGGGGCAGCAATAAACTCTGCACCAACACAACTTCTGAAAGCTCAATCTCAGTAAAATGAAATAGATGAACCATAGGCTGGTATGCGGCAGTTTCATTCACAGCCTCATTCGAGATGTTAGGAAGGAGTTCATTATCAAATAAATGCCCAACTTCACACTTGTGTGTATGCGTTGTTGTTACGCACTCCTCTCGGAAGAGGGAATGCAACACCCTGCTACAACTCAACTCTCCGTGCTGTGAAAGAGGTATGGGACTGTAGGTGTGAGTAAGGATGACAAAAGGCAGAGAATACCATTAACAGGGAATTTATTCCTTCGTACGGTAAGTTTGGGGAAAAGGGGCTGGATGGAACCAAAGCAAAGAAAGTAAATATCAAAGCCCCCTCTGCCTTACCTGCCTACCCACTACTTACTTAACTAGCACCTCCTGGTGCACTAACCAAAATACAAGGGATGGTCCGCCCAGGTCTTTCCTAGTGTGCATAGACCGTATACTTCTACGGGTAATGTACTCCCTAGGTGCCTTCCCCTTCCCCCCTTGGGAACAAATGAAACAAAATTGCACAAACTGGTTCACAACAAAACCTGAAAAAACAAACTCAGGACATTAAAGAAACTCTGAGCCACAAACTAACACAAAACATTACAACTGGGTCTCACAGCAACAACAACACAGTACATACCAAACTCTTAGCATACAACCAACATGCTGTAACTCACAGCCATTCTGTTTTTCCCCCTTTCCTGAGCAACTGGGGCTTATATAGCTTCAGGAGGAGTTGGTAATTGGAGACAGCTGCGTCCTGACGAGGGCGCGGGGTCAGCGCTCCAATCATCAATGTTCATCCAATCAATCAGCTGCTTGTTGGGGAATTTCAGGAAATACCTACATGAAAACACACAAACCACAACATAGAAACTGGGGAACGTAACAGTTGTGTGTGTGTGTGTGTACGTGCCTGCGTTCGGCATGCGGTGTGTATCTTTGTCCTCTTAGTACATTTTACATTTTAGTCATTTAGCAGACGCTCTTATCCAGAGCGACTTACAGTAGTGAGTTCATACATTTTCATACTTTTTTTGTAGTACTGTTCTACCCTCTGTCTGTGTTCAGGTCACACTATTTTAACTAGCCAATCACATTCATTCAGGAAGCTGATGCACCTGCTTGGACATTGTTCCTTTATTACTTTACTTTCAGTTCCTTGAAAATGATCAGTGCCTAAGCATATGGCATGATCCTAATAAAAACAATGAATACAAGCATTTTACAGAGTACATTCCCACTGGGCACAGACATAAATTCAACGTCTATTCCACATTGTTTCAATTTAATTTAAACAAGAAAGAGAGAGAGAGAGAGAGAGAGAGAGAGAGAGAGAGAGAGAGAGAGAGAGAGAGAGAGAGAGAGAGAGAGAGAGAGAGAGAGAGAGAGAGAGAGAGAGAGAGAGAGAGAGAGAGAGAGAGAGAGAGAGAGAGAGAGAGAGAGAGAGAGAGAGAGAGAGAGAGAGAGAGAGAGAGAGAGAGAGAGAGAGAGAGAGAGACAGACAGACAGACAGACAGACAGACAGACAGGCAGGCAGGCAGGCAGGCAGGCAGGCAGGCAGGCAGGCAGGCAGGCAGGCAGGCAGGCAGGCAGGCAGGCAGGCAGGCAGGCAGGCAGGCAGGCAGGCAGGCAGGCAGGCAGGCAGGCAGGCAGGCAGGCATGCAATGCTACTGTACATAATTAGCTATTGCTTGTTAAATCACCCTTTCACAAATCCAGTTAAATTGAGAGTTACATCTTATGTCGTTCCATTTATTTACAGTGCCAGGATACCGATAATTAATCTCAACACAGTCTTCCTCTCCTATGTGTATTATAAGAATAGCACCATTATCCGGCTGGTTTTTCCCCCAGTACCTACAGGGAAAACAACACAGAGAACCAGACAGTCAGACACTGTGGTAAATATTCTAAATCATACCCAGATGTTGTTCTACTTAAAATGGTTTGAGCCATATGGCCAGATTATTATCTCTCACCTTGTGGTCAGTGGTGTACCGTCCACCCATTTCCAGGTCCCCTCTGTCTCTATATCAGTCAGACCGATCCAGACACTATCAATATTCATGTTTAATTCAGTGAGGAATTTCTGTTGTTGAGAAAGATAAAGACGTCAATTACATTTGAGTATTAATTATTTACCTGATTCATAAGCGCGTGAATCTCTTCTCTCTCTCTCTCTCTCTCTCTCTCTCTCTCTCTCTCTCTCTCTCTCTCTCTCTCTCTCTCTCATTGGAGTGCATGCTGGGAGTGAGTCGTGAAGCAGGAGTGATTTGTGAGAGCGACTGGAATTATTTTCACTCTATTGGGTTTTGGTGTGTATATACACTGCTCAAAAAAATAAAGGGAACACTTAAACAACACATCCTAGATCTGAATGAATGAAATAATCTTATTAAATACTTTTTTCTTTACATAGTTGAATGTGCTGACAACAAAATCACACAAAAATTATCAATGGAAATCAAATGTATCAACCCATGGAGGTCTGGATTTGGAGTCACCCTCAAAATTAAAGTGGAAAACCACACTACAGGCTGATCCAACTTTGATGTAATGTCCTTAAAACAAGTCAAAATGAGGCTCAATAGTGTGTGTGGCCTCCACGTGCCTGTATGACCTCCCTACAACGCCTGGGCATGCTCCTGATGAGGTGGCGGATGGTCTCCTGAGGGATCTCCTCCCAGACCTGGAGCGAGACATGATGTCCCAGATGTGCTCAATTGGATTCAGGTCTGGGGAACGGGCGGGCCAGTCCATAGCATCAATGCCTTCCTCTTGCAGGAACTGCTGACACACTCCAGCCACATGAGGTCTAGCATTGTCTTGCATTAGGAGGAACCCAGAGCCAACCGCACCAGCATATGGTCTCACAAGGGGTCTGAGGATCTCATCTCGGTACCTAATGGCAGTCAGGCTACCTCTGGCGAGCACATGGAGGGCTGTGCGGCCACCCAAAGAAATGCCACCCCACACCATGACTGACCCACCGCCAAATCGGTCATGCTGGAGGATGTTGCAGGCAGCAGAACGTTCTCCACGGCGTCTCCAGACTCTGTCACATCTGTCACGTGCTCAGTGTGAACCTGCTTTCATCTGTGACGAATTTGGCGAATTTGCCAATCTTGGTGTTCTCTGGCAAATGCCAAACGTCCTGCACGGTGTTGGGCTGTAAGCACAACCCCCACCTGTGGACGTCGGGCCCTCATACCACCCTCATGGAGTCTGTTTCTGACCGTTTGAGCAGACACATGCACATTTGTGGCCTGCTGGAGGTCATTTTGCAGGGCTCTGGCAGTGCTCCTCCTGCTCCTCCTTGCACAAAGGCGGAGGTAGCGGTCCTGCTGCTGGGTTGTTGCCCTCCTACGGCCTCCTCCACGTCTCCTGATATACTGGCCTGTCTCCTGGTAGCGCCTCCATGCTCTGGACACTACGCTGACAGACACAGCAAACCTTCTTGCCACAGCTCGCATTGATGTGCCATCCTGGATGAGCTGCACTACCTGAGCCACTTGTGTGGGTTGTAGACTCCGTCTCATGCTACCACTAGAGTGAAAGCACCGGCAGCATTCAAAAGTGACCAAAACATCAGCAAGGAAGCATAGGAACTGAGAAGTGGTCTGTGGTCACCACCTGCAGAACCACTTCTTTATTGGGGGTGTCTTGCTAATTGCCTATAATTTCCACCTGTTGTCTATTCCATTTGCACAACAGCATGTGAAATGTATTGTCAATCAGTGTTGCTTCCTAAGTGGACAGTTTGATTTCACAGAAGTGTGATTGACTTGGAGTTACATTGTGTTGTTTAAGTGTTCCCTTTATTTTTTTGAGCAGTGTATATATATTGATTAGTTTAGTTGTTTTAAGGTTATCTTGTCTTACTATCACTAAGCACGTATACGGGTGGTGGGATCGTTGAGGTTGTTTTTTGCGAGGGCACAACCAGCGGGTGGGGCTGGTTGCAATGGCCACTCACGGAAGTTTGGAGTTTGAAAAACTTAGTCGGTGGCATGGAGTAAAGATTCCTGATGCGGCCGGGTGTTCAGTGCAAGAATGTAGCTTGGCAGTGGGTGCTATCATTGGGTATGATAGCATCAAATCAGCCTCAAGGATGAATAGCGCTGTAGTGATATTCTTAGATTCCATTGAAAAGGTGAATACGATAGTTGAGAGTGGTGTTGTGTTGCGGGAGACACAGACGCCGGTATTTCCGCTCATGAATCCGGCGAAGAAAGTTATACTTTCTAACGTGCCACCATTTGTTAGAGATGAAGTGTTGGAGCGAGAGTTATCTCGTCATGGTCAAATTGTATCTACAATAAAGAAGGTTCTTTTTGGATGCAAATCTCCTTTGCTGAAACATGTCGTGTCTCATAGGAGACAAGTGCATATGATTTTAAAAAAGGACATTGATGAACTGAATTTAGCATTCAGTTTTAAGATTGATGGATTTGATTATGTCTTCTACGCTTCTACTGAATCAATAAAATGCTTTGGCTGTGGAAGAGAGGGGCATTTGGTACGTAATTGTCTCGAGAACGAGCGCGCAGAGTCTGGTAGCAGCTCTAGTGCTGGTGCAGCTAATGCACCACCGCGAAGGGATGAACATGCTAAGGGTGCAGGGGAAGGGAGAAGGTGGGCAGATGTGGTTGGAAAACTAGGAGAGGAAGGCAGTGTGGATACGGGGGCAATTGTGGTAGATCAGAACAAAGAAGGAGGGGAAAAAGTTGGTGAGATTGCGACTGCCGTCGCTGAGGTGGTGCTGGAAAATGAAATTGGAGGTCAAGAGGAGATTTAAATAATGGAAAAGGAAGCAGCTGTTTTCAAAGTACCGAGGAGTAAGAGGAAGAATGTAAGGGGTGGTGAAGGGCTAATTCCAAGAGGAAGGTAGAGATTGATAAATCAGTTGAAGATAAACAGGATTGTAGAGATGGTGGAGTTTTCTTCTGGGGAGGATAGCAAGAGTGAGTCATCTGATGCGTCACAACAAAATAGTGAGATAAATGGGGTGGAAGGGAGGTATGGGATTGAGAAGGTACGTCAATTTCTGAAGTTGACAAAAGGGAAGAAATATATGCAGGATTATAATGTAACAGATTTTTGTGATCAGAGTGGTGTGTAGTCATAAAAACTCAAAAAGTGGGGGTGTGGCCATCTTGTTTTCAAAAGGGCTTTTGCCTTTGTCATATGAGGTTGAAGATGTAGTTGAGGGAGATTATTAAAAGTTAGAGCAAGGTATGAAAACATCACTATGTGTCTGATAAATGTATATGCCCCAGTGGTGGCAGTTGAGAGGGTATGTTTTTCAGAGACATTATCAAATACCATTGAGAATAATAATAATGTAATAATGAAGATTATTTATTTATTGCTGGGGATTTTAACTGCACAGTCAGTAATTTAGATAGAAATCACAAAGAACCTCATATAGCCTCAAGAACATTTTTAAAACGCCTCATTGTAACACATGAACTGTGTGATATTTGGCGGAGTCAACATGGAGGCACGAGACAGTACACCTGGGCGCATGTGAGAGAGAACACCATCTCTATGGCCAGGTTAGATAGGTTTTATTGTTTTGAGCATCAATCTCAGGTCTGTAAATCAAGTGTGATAACGGGCATTTGACCGAGTTGAACATAAATACTTATGGCACACTTTTGAGGCATTTGGGTTCAGCTCTGGTTTTATTGCCATGATAAAGGTGATATATGGTGACATTGAAAGTGTATTGAAAGTGGTTTGAGTGCTCCTTTTAAAGTGTGTAGAGGTATTAGGCAGGGATGTTCTTTGTCGGGAATGTTATATGCCATTGCTATAGAGCCACTACTAAATAGCATTAGAAGTCGCATTGAAGGAGTGTACCTTTCAGAGGATATTCCTCCTATTCGTCTCTCAGCCTATGCTGATGATGTAGTTGTTTTAGTGAAAAATCAAGCGGAGGTGGATAGTTTGAGTCTAATGGTTGATCGTTTTAGGGGAATATCCTCTGCAAAGGTAAATTGGGGGAAAAGTTGTGCTTTACAGATTGGAGAATGGTCTGGAGGGATCATGGCTTTGCCAGGGGGGCTGGAATGGTGTAAGGGAGGTTTTAAGTATCTTGGAGTGTACCTAGGAGATGAGGGGACAATGGAAAAAAATTGGATTGGGGTGGTTAAAATGGTGGAAGGGAGGATGAGGAGATGGCGTTGGTTGTTATCTCGTATGTCATATAGGGGGCGCACTATTATAGTTAACAATGTGATTGCCTCTGCACTGTGGCATCGGTTGTCAGTTTTAGAGCCACCATCTGGCCTTCTGGCTAAGATACAGGCGATTATTGTAGATTTATTTTGGGATAAATATCATTGGGTTCCACAAAGTGTTTTGTATTTGTCAAAAGAGGAGGGGGGACAAGGTCTTGTACATCTTGCTAGTAGGGCTGCTGCTTTCCGGTTTCAGTTTATTCAAAGGTTGCTTTATGGACCGGAAAATGTGGTTTGGAGAGGGGTGGCAGGTCTTGTATTACAGCAGTTTGGGGGATTAGGTTTAAAGAAGGCTTTATTTTTGGTTGATAGTAGCCAGATTTCTAGGGAGGGAGTACCTCCGTTTTACAGAGGCCTTCTTAGGGTGTGGAGCATAAGGAAGGTGTCCAGACGAACTTTAGCGGAGTCAGTGCATTGGCTGTTGGAGGAACCTCTGGTGTATGGGGCAAGACTGGATTGTACAACTGCAGCTGTTCCACATTTCTCCAAGATTCTGGTGAAGGGCAAAATCATCACCTTAAAACAGTTAATGGCCATGGCTGGGCCCGCCTTAATGGATGGAAGACGGGTGGCTGAACATTTGGGGGTGAGGTCGGAAAGGATTGTCGGACAACTGCTGGGAAGCTGCAGGAAGGCTCTGTCAGCAGAAGAGTGGGGTATGCTGAATAGTCATAAGAAGAAGGTACAAGATGAAAACGTCTCAATTCCAAGACTAGGGATTACACCCAATATCCCAGAGTCAGAAAGAAAGGCGTTATTACTGGATTTGAGAGGGTTGGAAGAGGTGGGTTTGGATGAGGTGAATGGGAAAGACTTATATAGGGGGTGTGTCAAGGTATTGAATAAAGATAAATTGAAAAATAGAAAAGACACTCCATGGAGGGTAAAATTGGGCATTGATGACAAGGTAAAGCCAGCATGGAGAGCACTGTACAAGCCACCGTTACAAAAGGGTACTGGGGATATGCAATGGAGGATTTTGCATGGCATCATTGCAGTTAATGCTTTTGTATCTGTTATTAACTCAGATGTTGGAGATGGATGTCCTTTTTGTAATATAAGAGAAAACAATTTCACTGTTTTATGGAGTGTGAGAGGATAAAACCTCTCTTGGAAATGCTGGAGTCTTTGTTTAAAACTGTAGGGGAGATTTTCAATAACACTGTTTTTATTTTGGGGTTTCAATATAGTAAGCAACAGAAAATAAAATGTCAACTGTTAAATTTTATTTTGGGACAAGCTAAGATGTCAATTTTTCTGAGTAGGAAACATAAGTTAGAAACGGGATATGGGCAGGATGTAAGATATGTTTTTAAAGGATTAGTGAAAGCGAGAATAAAAGTCGATTTTGAGTTCTTCTCGGCTGTAAAATATCTCCCATTGTTTGAGGAGAAGTGGGCCTATGAAGGAGTGGTTTGTTTTGTGGAGGAGGGGAAACTATTTTTTGTTGATGAAATGAGTTGAATGTATATGTTTTTTTGTATTTTTATTTAATTTATTTGTATTTGTATTTTTATTTTTGTTTTCATTTTTATTTAGGAATGACATTTGTTGTTTCATTTCTGAAAAGGCAGTGTGCCATTATTTATGTTAACACTCGAGTATAAAATAAAGGTTTTATAAAAACTCAAACTCTCTCTCTCTCTCTCACCTGTTCCTCTATGCTGTTTACAATCACCAGGTCTGTTTTTCTCTCTAAACAGTCTTGTCTGCTCTCCTCCCAGGTTTTCCTCTCAGTAGACAGGAAGTAACAGCTGGATCCTGACAGCCTCCATCCTTCAGGACACCCCAACCCAGTCCTATTTGGGACCGCCATATCCCTCTCTTCCACCACTCTTTCAGTACCTACAGTACAGACAGCACACACACACAGAGTCCGCCATATTGGTTTTAAAATATTCAGATCTGGGTTGCGTCCCAATAATCTCTCCTTTCCAAACCCTTGAATGCGTAGGTGTGTCCAAACTTTTGACTGGTACTGTATGTTACACGTATTGAACAACACATTCTAACATTGTAATTTACTGATGGGGGGGTGTAGTTAACTGACGTGGGGTCCATGACGGGGGCTCACACAGCGTCTAAATTCCGATTCTCTACCCTTCTCCTGACGTGTACACTCGTACACTCCCCCTCATGGATTGAAATGAACTGGTGTGACAAATATCGTGGAAACTACCCTCTAACTCTTCATTGGATGGGGCTGAAAGAAAGAAAAGAGAAGCTCCTGGGATGCATCACAAATGGCACCCTATTTATTTTATAGTGCCGTAAGACATTATATACAATGTTCAGTGACGTACACAAGGCCAAGGGCACGAGTTACAGTAGTTACTCAATTCTCTATGGACGTTGTCGACATTCTTTTTTGTGTGTCAACAATATTGACAAACTACTGGTCCAACAAGCTATGTAACATCAAGTCTTATTGTGATCCTTGCTTTGTGACTATAGAACTATGGTAATATAATAAAAAATATACCTGCCCTATGGGTCTTGGTTAAAAGTAATGCACTATAAATGGATTAGGGTCCCAAATCGTATCCTATTCCCTAAGAAGTGCACTACTTTTTACCAGAGTCCTTTGGGCCCTGGTCAAAAGTAATGCACTATAAATGGAAGAGCGCTAATATTGTGTCATTTGGGACACAGCCTCACTCACAGAAAGTCAGCTTCAGGAAGATGTTGAGAGTGACTTGTAGAATACACAGCATCCCAAAACACACAGCAGCAAGCCTGTAAACTCTTGTTCTTCCATCTGCAGAGGAACACACACACACACGCCGACACACACACACACACATAAACACACACACACACACACGCACACACACAAACAAACACACACACACACCGACACACATACACGCACGCACGCACGCCGACACACACACACACACACACACCATCATTCTACATCACTAATCAATATCATTAAAACAGAACACATTTCATCCCACATCACTAATGATTATAATAAAAATTCTGACAACCAAACATTTCCATTGCATCATTGGTTTTCCCCCAATTGAGCATTGGCAGCAACAGTTTGTTAAGAGTGCAGTCATCTCAAATGTGATAAACAGGAAGCTACTGTATGAAGAAATTACCTAAATTACACAATATAGCTGTAGCGTGATCTACAGGGGCAATCTGCAATCGCTACATCCATTTTTGGGACTTTTAAATTAACAATATTTGCCTATTGATTCCCGAGGACTGTGAGTTTTCGTTCTCTGTGGCCGACGTGAGTAAGACATTTAAGCATGTTAACCCTCGCAAGGCTGCCAGCCCAGACAGCATCCCTAGCCGCGCCCTCAAAGCATGCGCAGACCAGCTGGCTGGAGTGTTTACAGACATATTCAATCTCTTCCTATCCCAGTCCACTTTCCCCACCTGCTTCAAGATGTCCACCATTGTTCCTGTACCAAAGAAAGATAAAGTAACTGAACTAAAGGACTATCGCCCCGTAGCACACACTTCTGTCATCATTAAGTGCTTTGAGAGGCTAGTTAAGGATCATATAACCACCATACCCGTACCGCCCCAATAGATCCACGGATTATGCAATCGCCATCGCACTGCACACTGCCCTATCCCTTCTGGACAAGAGGAATACCTATGTAAGAATGCTGTTCATTGACTACAGCTCAGCCTTCAACACCATAGTACCCTCCAAGCTCATCATTAAGCTCGGGGCCTTGGGTCTGAACCTCGCTCTGTGCAACTGGGTCCTGGACTTCCTGACGGGCCGCCCCCCAGGTAGTGAGGCTAGGCAATAACACCTCCCCTACGCTGATCCTCAACATAGGGGCCCCACAAGGGTGCTTGCTCAGCCCCCTCCTGTACTCCCTGTTCACCCATGACTGCGTGGCCACGCACGCCGCTCACTCAATCATCAAGTTTTCAGACAACACAACAGTGGTAGGCCTGATTACCAACAATGACGAGACAGCCTACAGGGAGGAGAGGGCACAGGAGAGGGCACACTCCATCACTCTCCTTCTTGGTAAAATAGCCCTTACACAGCCTGGAGGTGTGTTGGGTCATTGTCCTGTTGAAAAACAAATGATAGTCCCACTAAGCCTAAACCAGATGGGATGGCATATCGCTGCAGAATGCTGTGGTAGCCATGCTGGTTAAGTGTGCCTTGAATTCTAAATAAATCACAGACACCAGCAAAGCACCCCCACACTATAACATCTCCTCCTCCATGCTTTATGGTTGGAAATACACATGCAGAGATCATCCATTCACCCACACCGCGTCTCACAAAGCCATGGCGGTTGAAACCAGAAATCTCAAATTTGATGAATTTCCACCGGTCTAATGTCCATTGCTCGTGTTTCTTGGTCCAAGCAAGTCTCTTCTTCTTATTGGTGTCCTTTAGTAGTAGTTTCTTTGCAGCAATTCGACCATGAAGGCCTGATTCACACAGTCTCCTCTGAACAGTTGATGTTGAGATGTGTCTGTTACTTGAACTCTGTGAAGCCTTTATTTGGGCTGCAATTTCTAAGGCTGGTAACTCTAATGAACTTATCCTCTGCAGCAGAGGTAACTCTGGGTCTTCCATTCCTGTGGCAGTCCTCATGAGAGCCAGTTTCAAAGTTCTTGAAATGTTCCGGATTGACTGACCTTCATGTCTTAAAGTAATGATGGACTGTTGTTTCTCTTTGCTTATTTGAGCGGTTCTTGCCATAATATGGACTTGGTCTTTTACCAAATAGGGCTATCTTCTGTATACCCTTCCTACCTTGTCACAACACTACTGATTGGCTCAAATGCATTAAGGAAAGAAAGGAATTCCACAAATTAACTTTTAAGAAGGCACACCTGTTAATTGAAATGCATTCCAGGTGACTACCTCATGAAGCTGGTTGAGAGAATGCCAAGAGTGTGCAAAGCTGTCATCAAGGCAAAGGGTGGCTATTTGAAGAATTTTGATTACAACATGATTCCATATGTGTTATTTCATAGTTTTGATGTCTTCACTATTATTCTACAATGTAAAAATAGTACAAAATAAAGAATAACCCACGAATGAGTAGGTGTCTCCAAACTTTTGACTGGTAGTGTATATTGTTGTGTATTGTTAGATACAGTATTACTGCACTGTTGGAGCTAGGAACACAAGCATTTGCTACACCCGCAATAACATCTGCTAATGTGTATTTGTATGCTACTAATTAAATGTGATTTCATTTAAATAATGTAAATTATAAATGCCTTATGAGCTTAGTTTAACTGCACATCTATCATTCCAGTGTTAATACTAATTGTAATTATTTTGCACTATGGCCTATTTATTGCCTTACCTCCATAACTTGCTACATTTGCACACACTGTATATATATTTTCTGTTGTATTTTTGACTTTATGTTTTGTTTTACCCCATATGTAACTCTGTGTTGTTGTTTTTATCGCACTGCTTTGCTTTATCTTGGTCAGGTCGCAGTTGTAAATGAGAACTTGTTCTCAACTGGCTTACCTGGTTAAATAAAGGTGAAATAAATAAATTAAAAACTGTCTAACCAATCAGAACCCAAAATATAAGCTTTTTTTATGATGGAATTGTAAACAATGGATTGTAAACAAACACTCTATAGCCTCAAATGGTTCAAACTATCATTTAGATTCATGGATGTTCAGTCCTTGCATACATAGCTCTGTCTATGAATTTGAGAAGGGTTACATTTCTCCAGACCCATCCCTCAGCTGTTTACCAAAAACAGTGTTGGGGTGTCCACTTTGTTGTTGTTTAAAATGGTTATTTTCAATTGATCGTTTTTAAATAGTTCCAAATAGTTCCAATAACTGAAGTGAATAAATACATTGGATGCATACATTTGAGTGTATGTGACCCCAGCAGGTTTTGAACCCCACGCTCGTACCATCTGAACCAGAAGACAGAACAATAAAACATTTACAAGTGTCGATTATGTGGTATTTGAGATATAGAGAATGATTTTTTCTTACCTGAGAGATGGGTCTCAGTCTTCATTCTCCTCGTTGCTCTGTTCTCGTTTAATTCAATAACCTGTTTGTTGACGTAGTCGACCATCTTAACTAACCTTATTTCAATGATTATCCCAATTAATCAACTAATTCAGTCTGTCTGACCTCTTATTGTAATATCTATGATTCTAACGTACTTTTACTTACAGTATTAACTTACTTCTGATTACCTTTCTGACTGTGTAGTAGTTGAATAGTTGGTCTGATGTGTCTAAATCTGGTCCTTCTCTGTTCTCTGTCTGTGGCCCACAGCAGGTGGCAGGATGTTTCAAGGCTCTAACCACCAATAAGAAGGAGACTCTTGAGATGTATCCCAAATGGCATTCTATTCTCTATACAGTGCACTACACAGGGAAATAGGGTGCCATTTGGGATTGAGGCTTGTAAAGCAGACAGTTTTGTGTAACATCTTCATCCTGCTTGGTCATTCTGTTCTGTGGTTTTTTTCTTCCTCTTTTTAATGTTTTTTTCAATGTTAAGATTTATAGTTTGTTATGTACCCAACGATCTCTCTTTCTTTCTCCCTCTCTCTCTCTTTTTATTTTTTATTTTATTTAACTAGGCAAGTCAGTTAAGAACAAATTCTTATTTACAAATATGCGCCGCCTTATGGGACTCCCAACCATGGCCGGTTGTGATACAGCCTGGAATCGAACAAGGGGGTCTGTAGTGACGCCTCAAGCACTGAGATGCAGTGCCTTAGACCACTGCGCCACTCGGGAGCTCTCTCTCTCTAACAGCAGTGGAGACCTGGTATTAACAATGTTGTTTTCTGTCACAACAACAGACATTTACCAATGGGTTTGAATCAGTTAGTCGTGTCTGGATTGATCTGACTGACTCTGTTATTGAGGGGACCTGGAAATGGGTGAACGGCACACCACTGACCACCCCAAGGTAAGAGACTACTGCTCTAATAACACTGACCACAGCGTAAGGAGTAGGACTGATTCTCTATGTTGTTCATACTCTAAGTTCTGAGAGAGTGGCCAGTCTAACTGTGTTGTTTCTACTGCAGGTATTGGTGGGATGGACTGCCTGATGGTGATGTAAACTCGAACTGTGTGTTTATCTCTTACGACTCATCAGGAGAATGGCATGACTAGATATGTGAGAAATAGGCTTCTCATTGGTACTCTCTCTGCACTGCTGTTTAAGGAACCCCTACTGTATATTAATGATGGTCTGAAGACTGACGTGATTTGGTAGAATGGCACTTTGAACTAGACATTCAATGTAAAAAGTGTAATTGGTTCTGCTAACTCCATGTTTTTGTTGAAACCCGTTGCCTAGAACCATTTGAGTAACCCAACTCAAAGTTAGTGTTCAATACTTAAAGTAATAAAGTGACATCAACCGTTGTGTTTTATGAACTTTTTGACACTAAATTATATTATGTATTCTGAACTATAACGATTGAAGTTACTTGAACATGAATAATCGTTGTAGTGAACATAAACATTTAGGGTCCCTTCAATTCAGGGTTGGTGTCACGGTTTCGGCCGAGGCTGCTCCTCCTCCTGGTTCAGGCAGGCTTCGGCGGTTGTCGTCCCCGGAGTACTAGCTGCCACCGATCTATGTTTCATGTTCGTTTGGTTTGGTCTTAATGTTGTACACCTGTGTCTAGTTAGTCCTCGTTAGTGTTCTATTTAGTTCTCGTTGTGTGGGTCTGTGTTTGTGTGTGATTGCGCTTCTGTTACGTGTTGGAGCTACTATTTCCCTCCAGTGTTTTGGAGTGGTTACTTTGCACATGTTTTGTGCGCCGTTTATTTTGTCGCCTGTGTGCGCCTAGTATTCGCCTTCAGGCTTTTGTGCTTTTGTTTTGTGTGTATTTTGCACTAAAGCCTTTGGACTGAGCATCTGCGTCCTGCGCTTGATTCATACACCACACCCACCTTCAGCACCTTATGACAGAATCACACACCATAATGGAATCAGCAGGACCGGCAGAGACGCCTGTATCGCTCGAGGAGCATATCCGTGGGCAAGATGGCCAGATTAGACAACTGGAGACCGCTCTACAGGAGGTAATCTACACCTTGCACCGATGGGAGGCCAGCCGGGTACCCACACCTCCACCTACCCTGCCCACCCCATCGGTCGGTCCACCAGTCCTAGGTTCGGAACCCAGGGGGATTCGGCTCTCGCTCCCGAGGGCGTATGACGGAACAGCTGCCGGGTGTCAGGGGTTCCTCCTGCAGGTGGAGCTCTACCTGGCCACTGTACACCCGGTGCCCTCGGGACACGAGAGCGTTTCCGCCCTCATCTCCTGTCTCACGGGCAAGGCGTTGGAGTGGGCTAACGCCGAGTGGAGGAGAATGGACGCCAACACCATTACCTACGCAGAGTTCTCCCGCCGCTTCAAGGCCGTGTTCGACCATCCACCTGAGGGCAAAGCGGCGGGGGAGCGTCTAGTCCATTTGAGACAGGGGAGGAGGAGCGCGCAGGCGTTCGCTCTAGAGTACCGGACTCTAGCGGCGGATGCAGGGTGGAATGAGCGGGCTCTCATCGACCATTTTCGATGTAGCCTACGAGAGGACGTTCAACGTGAGTTGGCCTGCAGGGATACCCATCTTACCTTCGACCAGTTGGTCGATATGTCCATCCGTCTGGACACCCTGCTGGCCACCCGTGGACGTCCTGAGGGGAGTCCGTCCATTCCGCCCTCCGGCGCCTCCGAGCCGAGCCCTATGGAGCTCGGGGGTGCCGGCGCTAGAGAACGGAGTAGGAGGAGCCCGAGAGGGCCTGTCTCCTGCACCAAGTGCGGTCGTGGAGGGCACACTGCGGCCAGGTGCTGGGGAGGGTTCTCCGGGGGAGAAGACAACAGGCCACGCACTGGGGGGGCCTCCCAGGTGAGTAGACGTCCCACTTACCCAGAGCTTTCTGTTGCGCACTTTTGTATACCTGTTTGTTTTCCACAGGTTGCACCTCATTCCCAGCATAAGGCGCTCGTAGATTCAGGCGCAGCTGGGAATTTTGTTGATCGGAAGTTTTGTTTTGAGTTAGGGATCCCTCTCCTACCTGTTGACAAACCTTTTCCCGTTCATGCCGTAGATAGCCGCCCGTTGGGGTCGGGGTTGATCAGGGAGATCACAGCGCCACTTCGGATGTGTGCGCAGGGGGGTCATGAGGAGACTATACAGCTGTATCTGATCGACTCTCCTGCGTACCCAGTGGTGCTGGGGATTCCCTGGTTAAGCACCCACAACCCTGCTATTTCGTGGCAACAGAGGGCTCTCGATGGGTGGTCTGCTCAGTGCGAGGGGCGATGTCTGGGTGTTTCCATGGGGGCGACTTCGGTGGAGAGTCCAAACCAAGTGCCCGCACTGCACATTCCGCCTGAATATGGGGATTTAGCTCTCGTGTTTAGCAAAGATAGGGCGACGCAGTTGCCTCCTCATAGACAGGGGGATTGTGCGATTGATCTCCAGGCAGGAGCAGCACTCCCACGGAGCCATGTGTATCCTTTGTCTCAAGAGGAGAGAAAAGCTATGGAGACTTACATAGCCGAATCTTTGAGACAGGGATACATTCGGCCCTCCACTTCTCCCGCCTCCTCGAGCTTCTTTTTTGTGAAAAAGAAAGATGGAGGGTTGCGCCCGTGCATTGATTACCGTGGTCTCAATCAGATTACTGTGAAATACAGTTATCCACTCCCTCTGATTGCGACCATGACGGAGTCATTGCATGGAGCGCGGTTTTTCACAAAACTGGATCTCAGGAGCGCGTATAACTTGGTGCGCATTAGGGAGGGTGACGAATGGAAGACAGCGTTTAGTACCACGTCAGGTCATTTCGAATATCTCGTCATGCCATATGGGTTGATGAATGCTCCATCAGTCTTCCAATCCTTCGTAGATGACATTTTCCGGGATATGCAGGGACAAGGGGTGGTCGTGTACATTGATGACATTCTGGTGTACTCGTCTACCCGAGCCGAGCATATAACCCTGGTGCGTCGTGTGTTGAGGAGGCTGTTGGAACACGACCTATATGTCAAGGCAGAGAAATGTCTGTTTTTCCAGGAGTCGGTCTCCTTTTTGGGTTATCTGTTGTCCGCGTCAGGGGTGAGAATGGAGGTGGATCGTGTGTCCGCTGTGCGTAATTGGCAAACCCCAACTACTGTAAAAGAGGTGCAGCAGTTTTTGGGCTTTGCGAATTACTACCGGAGGTTTATCCGGGGTTTTGGACAGGTGGCAGCTCCCATCACGTCCCTTCTGAAGGGGGGTCCGGTGCGACTGCAGTGGTCAGCCGATGCGGACAGGGCCTTTAGGAGACTGAAGGACCTGTTTACGTCGGCTCCGGTGCTGGCGCATCCGGATCCCGCATTACCCTTTCAGGTTGAGGTGGACGCGTCTGAGGCTGGTATAGGGGCCGTTCTCTCTCAACGGTCCGGCACGCCACCTAAACTCCGCCCCTGTACTTTTTACTCTAAGAAGCTCAGCCCGGCGGAGCGTAACTATGACGTTGGGGACAGGGAGCTGTTAGCTGTAGTTCAAGCCCTTTAGGTGTGGAGGCATTGGGGCTCAACACCCTTTCCTCATTTTGACTGACCATCGGAACCTGGAGTACATCCGGGCAGCGAGGAGACTGAACCCTCGCCAGGCTCGATGGAGTATGTTTCTCACCAGGTTCGTATTTAAAATCACGTACATCCCTGGGTCCCAGAATGGTAAGGCAGATGCGCTGTCCCGGCGGTATGACATGGAGGAGAGGTCCGTTGAGCCCACTCCCATACTACCGGAGTCTTTCCTTGTGGCACCGGTGGTGTGGGAGGTCGATGCCGAAATCGAGCGAGTGTTGCGTACCGACCCCAGCCCTCCACAGTGTCCTGAGGGTCGGAAGTACGTTCCGCTCGAGATTCGGGATCGACTCATTTACTGGGCTCACACGTCACCCTCCTCTGGACATCCGGGTATCGGCCGGACAGTGCATTGCCTTAGCACTAAATACTGGTGGCCCACTTTGGCTAGGGATGTGAGGGTTTATGTCTCCTCCTGCTCTGTGTGCGCCCAGTGTAAGGCGCCCCGACATCTGCCCAGGGGTAAGTTACAGCCCCTACCCGTTCCACAACGACCATGGTCCCACCTCTCGGTGGATTTTGTAACAGACCTTCCCCTCTCTCAGGGGAATACCACCATCCTGGTCGTTGTGGACCGGTTCTCTAAGGCCTGTCGTCTTCTCCCTATGTCGGGTCTTCCTACTGCCCTACAGACTGCTGAGGCCCTATTTACCCACGTCTTCCGGCATTACGGGGTCCCCGAGGATATAGTGTCTGATCGAGGCCCCAGTTTACCTCCCGGGTGTGGAGAGCGTTTATGGAGCGTTTGGGGGTCTCGGTTAGCCTTACCTCGGGGTACCACCCGGAGAGTAACGGGCAGGTAGAACGTGTCAACCAGGATGTGGGTAGGTTTCTGAGGTCGTATTGCCAGGACCGGCCTGAGGAGTGGGCGCGTTACATTCCCTGGGCCGAGATGGCCCAGAATTCTCTCCGCCACTCCTCTACCAACCTAACCCCTTTCCAATGTGTATTAGGTTACCAGCCGGTTCTGGCACCGTGGCAGCAGAGCCAGATCGAGGCCCCTGCGGTGGATGATTGGATGAGGCGCTCGGAAGAGACGTGGAACGCTGCCCACGTCCACCTGCAGCGGGCCGTCCGTCGTCACAAGGCGAGCGCCGATCTCCACCGCAGTGAGGGGCCGGTGTACGCACCCGGAGATCGAGTCTGGCTCTCTACCAGAAACCTACCCCTCCGCCTGCCCTGCCGGAAGCTGGGTCGGCGGTTTGTGGGGCCCTTTAAAGTCCTGAGAAGATTGAACGAGGTGTGTTATAAGTTACATCTACCTGTTGAATATAATAATATTAACCCCTCGTTCCATGTGTCTCTTCTCAGGCCGGTGGTAGCTGGTCCACTCCAGGACAATGAGATAGGAGAGACTCCTCCGCCCCCATTGGACATCGAGGGGGCTCCGGCGTACACCGTTCGGTCCATCTTGGACTCCAGACGCCGGATGGGGGGTCTCCAGTATCTTGTGGAGTGGGAGGGGTACGGCCCGGAGGAGCGGTGCTGGGTGCCGCGGAGGGACATCCTAGACCCATCTCTCCTGTCGGAGTTCCACCGGGACCATCCCGCGCGCCCTGCTCCGCGTCCTCCTGGTCGTCCCCGAGGCCAGGGTCGGCGCACGGCTGGAGCCGCGCGTCAAGGGGGGGGTACTGTCACGGTTTCGGCCGAGGCTGCTCCTCCTCCTGGTTCGGGCAGGCTTCGGCGGTCGTCGTCCCCGGAGTACTAGCTGCCACCGATCTATGTTTCATGTTCGTTTGGTTTGGTCTTAATGTTGTACACCTGTGTCTAGTTAGTCCTCGTTAGTGTTCTATTTAGTTCTCGTTGTGTGGGTCTGTGTTTGTGTGTGATTGCGCTTCTGTTACGTGTTGGAGCTACTATTTCCCTCCAGTGTTTTGGAGTGGTTACTTTGCACATGTTTTGTGCGCCGTTTATTTTGTCGCCTGTGTGCGCCTAGTATTCGCCTTCAGGCTTTTGTGCTTTTGTTTTGTGTGTATTTTGCACTAAAGCCTTTGGACTGAGCCTCTGCGTCCTGCGCTTGATTCATACACCACACCCACCTTCAGCACCTTATGACAGTTGGGAATAACGGATTACATGTAAACCCAATAATGGTTTGAATTGAATTGAAGAAGTTTAAGCTCCCTATCAATCATTGATTTTACGACCTGTTGTGCAGCACACTGTATTACTTACACAACTAATATAAGGACCGGACATGAGATGGGAGTAGACACAAATTAGGCATTGTTTAATGCGTTTCAGGGAACAAAAACAAATCCAAGCTGTGACGAGTACTGAGTATACGAAAAGGCAGGACGCAGACGCAGGAATTAAGAAGGTCAAGGTTTACTTAACAATGAGAACGAGAAATACCAAACAGAGTAAACGACATGAAGCTTAACGATCACACACACACCACATCATACAGAACAGTCCAGGGCTAAATACGGATGGTGATGATGAGGTGCTGGTGCATTGGAGGTGATTAGGGTGCGTTGGATTTCCATTCCGGTGTTGCGCTCAGACCGGTGGCTCAGTAGACCGGCGAATCAGAGCGCCGGAGGGGAGCAATGGGAGGAGACGTGACAGTACCCCCCCCCCCGGGCGCGCGGCTCCAGCCGGCCAGGAGGACAACCCCGAGGATGAGGAGCGGGCCGGTCAGGGCGGCGACGGTGGAAGTCCCGAATTAGGTTGGGGTCCAGAACGTCCCCAGCCGGAACACAGCTCCTCTCCTCAGGACCATACCCCTCCCAGTCCACCAGGTAATGGAGCCGTCCCCCACGGAACCTGGAATCCAGCAGGTACCTCACCGCATACGCCGGACTCCCGTGAATGTCCAGGGGCAGAGGAGGTGTACTCCGGGGGACGGCATCTGCCAGAGGACCAGGAACCACCGGCCTGAGGAGAGATATATGAAAAGTGGGTTAGACAAGGTAGTGAGGGGGAAAGAGCAGCCGGTTTGATACCTCACATCCGCCGGAGCACCTTAAACGGTCCCACAAACCGGGGGCTCAGTTTCTTGCAGGGGAGGCGGAGAGGGAGGTTTTTTGTGGACAGCCAGACACGATCCCCAGGCTGGAATACAGAGGCCTCACTGCGGTGCCGATCGGCTTGGGCCTTCTGCCGATGAATGGCCCTCTGGAGATGGAAATGGGCGGCGTCCCAGACCTGCCCGGCCCTATGGAACCACTCGTCGACAGAGGGCGCATCGGTCTGGCTGGGTGTCCAAGGGGCCAGGGCCCGGCTGGTACCCCAGGACGCACTGGAAGGGAGTGAGCCCTGTGGAGGAGTGAATGAGGGAGTTCTGGGCATTTTCTGCCCAGGAAAGAAACCTGCCCACTCACCCTGCCGGTCCTGACAGTGGCAACAAAGAAACCTCCCCAGCTCCTGGTTCATAGGCCCATTCGACAGAGGCCTATACCCGGAAGTGAGGCTGGCCGTGGCCCCGAGAGCAGAAGGAAGACCAGTTAGTGGCAAAACACGGTTTGATTTGGAGAACCGATCTACGACCACAATGACTGTGGTGAAGCCGTCAGAATGTGGAAGGTCGGTGACAAAGTCGATGGACAGCTGTGACCAAGGTTGCTGAGGCACTGGGAGAGCAACTAGTTTGCCTGCCGGGGCGTTTCGAGGTGTTGACATAGCGGGAGACATCAGAAGCCAAGGTGGGCCACCAGTATTTTTGGGCTAGAGAATGCAGGGTGCGCGTAATACCAGAGTGACCTGCCATAAGGGTGGTGTGTGCCCAGATCAGCAGGCGGTCACGGACACTGGTGGGTAAATACACGCGCCCCGGAGGGGCGTTGGCAGGCGCTGGGTCCTCCTGACCCGTCAGACGGATGTCTTCATCCACATCTCAAACGACAGGTGCAACGATGAGAGACGAGGGCAGGATAGGACCCCCCAGATCCTTCCTTTCTCTGGTATGGTGCATCCTGGAGAGTGTGTCGGCCTTCACATTCTGGGATCCTGGGCGGTAGGACAGAATGAATTGGAAGCGTGTGAGGAAATGGGCCCACCTGGCTTGACGAGAGTTCATCAGTTTCGCTGCCCCTATGTGCTCCAAATTCCAGTGGTCAGTAAGAATCCGGAATGGATGGACTGCGCCCTCCAGCCAGTGTCTCCATTCCTCCAGAGCGAGGACCACCGCCAACAGCTCCAACTCCAAGGCACAGGGATACATTTTCTCTGGCTTACCGTGCCGCTGGGAGAGGACCGCACCCACGCCCTCCTCCAATGCGTCCACCTCCAGGATGAAAGGACGAGATGGATCTCTGTGTTTTAGGATGGGCGCTGTGGTGAACCTCTCCTTCAGCCTCTTGAAGGCAGTGTCCGCCTCAGGGTGCCAGGCCAGCTTCTGAGGCCCACCCTTAACGAGACAGGTGAGCGGGGCGGCTATGGAGCTGAAGGACCTGATGAAACGCCGGTAGAAATTAGCGAAGCGCAGGAAGCTCTGTAGGCCCTTGATGGTGGTGGGAACTGGCCATGACCAGACGGCGTCCGTCTTCACTCCTTCCATGAACACACCCTGAGGACTGATCCGGTATCCCAGGAAGGAGATGGCCTGTTGGTGGAATTCGCATTTCTCCCCCTTCACCAACAGGCTGTGTTCCTGGAGGCGGAGTAGGACAGCTTGGACGTCCCTGACGTGCTCCTCGAACGTAGCCAAGTAGATCAGGATATCGTTGATGTACACCACCGCCTGTCTACTCAGCATGTCCCGGAACACGTCATTGACGAAGGATTCGGAACACAGAAGGTGCGTTGGCGAGGCTGTAGGGCATGACGCAGTATTCATAGTGGCCTGAGGTAGCGCTGAATGCCGTCTTCCACTCGTCTCCTTCCCGGATTCGGATCAGGTTGTAGGCGCTCCTCAGGTCCAACTTGGTAAAGTACCGGGCCCCTCGCAGCGGCTCGATGGCCGACAGAACCAGAGGGAGGGGGTACCGGTACTTGGTGGAGACTGCGTTCAGCCCCCTGTAGTCAATGCATGGTCTCAGTCCTCTGTCATTTTTAGGCCACGAAGAAGAAGCTGGCGGAGGCAGGAGAGGTAGAGCGTCTGATGAACCCCTGTTTCAGGGTCTCCGCCACATACTTCTCCATGGCCTCAACCTCCGCCATGGAAAGGGGTTAAATGCGACTCTTCGGGGGGTGTTGTCCCTCCAGCAGGTCAATGGCACAGTCCCAGGGCCTGTGAGGAGGGAGACAAGTAGCCTTTAATCTGAGAGATCTGCGTACTCACGTGGAATGTTGGGCAGACTCCGGACTCTCCACTGACGTGGAACAACAAACCACTGGCAGGCAGGTCTTCCAGTATGAGGTGGACCAGCCTGTGATCCCCTTGGTGCTCCAATTGATGGTGGGGTTGTGTAGTCTGAGCCAGGGCAATCCCAAGACGATCCGGTGAAGGGGTGATGTGAAAATGTGGAATGACAGCTACTCGTGGTGCTCCGGTAGTGTGGGAATGGTGATGGGGAGAGTGACGTGTGTAATGGTGCCTGATCCAAGGGGTTTATTGTCCAGTGAGGTGACGTGTAGCGGAGATGGCAGTGGCATGGTGGGCAACCACCATTCAGAGACCAGCTCCCTATCTATATGGTTCCCCGCTGATCCGGAATCTATCATAGCAGTAGAAGTGGAAGAGAAGGAATAACCAGTCACCGTTATGGGAACTAAAAACAATGGTTTTGTGATAGGAGCTGATGTAACACTCACGGAGCGGCGACGAGAGTCATACCGCCTAGATAGGGAGCCGCCAGGAGATCTGTGGTCCGTGGTGGTGTAGGGGGTGCTGCCCACAACCTTGGGTGAGGACTCGGAAGCAGGGCAGCTTCCATAGCTCAGATGGGGTGAGCGTTGAGGCGCCGGGAGGTATTGGGAACGCCGTCGCTCTCTCTCAACATGTCGTCAAGATGGATGGACGTGGTGATGAGGGTATCAAGATCCATCTCGTCGTCCCGACATGCGAGTTCCGTCTTGATGTCCTCCCGTAAACCTCTCCTGAAGGCTGTGTGCAGAGCACGCTCATTCCAGCCGGAAGACACCGCCACCGTGCGAAAGCTCAGAGCGCTGTTGTAGATGGAGGAGATGCTCACTCCCGTCCTTTCCCTCTGTGGGATGATCAAACACCGCTCTGAACTGAGCGAGGAAGGTGGGGTAGGGAAGCGCCACTGCCTCCTCTCCTTCCAAGACTGCCGTGGCCCAATCCAGCGCCTTTCCTTTAAGTAGCGAAATCACCAACGCTGACTTGGTCAGATGGATATGCCCCATGCTGTCGCACCAGATAAAGTGAAAACTGTAGCAGGAAGCCGCTACATTTAGTAGTTTTACCGTCATAGCACTCCGGTAGTGCGAGGGTTCCCGCAGAAGTGGGTGATAGCACGGGAACAGGTGGATTGGGGGTATTCGCCACTCTCTGAGGTGGAACCGGAGCGCTGGGCAGATTATACAGAGTTTGGAGCACTTCCTGCATGGTGGCGTTCAACTGGGCAAGCTGCTGCTGGTGCTGGTCGAGGCACTGGGAAACTCCTGCTGCATACATTTTTGTTTGGTGTGTGATTCTGTGGCGAGTACTGAGTATACGAAGAGGCAGGACGCAGACACAGGAATTAACAAGGTCAAGGTTTACTTAACAATGAGAAATAACAAACATAGCGTAAACGACACGAAGCTTAACAATCACACACAACATCATAGGAAGTTGGGAGAGTTATATTTGGGTGTTGTGGTGAGGGAGGCCCCGCTCTCTCCTTTCCCAGATGTTTAGTTCATTTCATTCCGATCTCCTTTGCATTATTGTAGCCATTTTCTGCAGCCTGTCAACTATGCCTCTGTCTATCCCTGTTCTCTCCTCTCCGCACAGGCTATACAAACGCCTCACACCGTGTGGCTGCTGCCTCTCTAACCTGGTGGTCCCGGCACGCACCACCCACGTGGAGTTCCAGGTCTCAGGCAGCCTCTGGAACTGCCGTTCTGCTGCCAACAAGGCAGAGTTCATCTCAGCCTATGCTACCCTCCACTTCTTGGCACTGACGGAAACATGGATTACCACTGAAAACACTGCTACTCCTACTGCTCTCTCCTCGTCTGATCATGTGTTCTCGCATACCCCGAGAGCATCTGGTCAGCGGGGTGGTGGCACAGGAATCCTCATCTCTCCCAAGTGGACATTCTCTATTTTTCCCCTGACCCATCTGTCTATCTCCTCATTTGAATTCCATGCTGTCACAGTCACTAGCCCATTTAAGCCTAATGTCCTTGTCATCTATCGCCCTTGGAGAGTTCATCAATGAGCTTGACGCCTTGATAAGTTCCTTTCCTGAGGATGGCTCACCCCTCACAGTTCTGGGGGACTTCATCCTCCCTACGTCTACCTTTGACTCATTTCTCTCTGCCTCCTTCTTTCCACTCCTCTCCTCTTTTGACCTCACACTCTCACAGTCCCCCCCTACTCACAAGGCAGGCAATACGCTTGACCTCATCTTTACTAAATGCTGTTCTTCTACTAATCACACTGCAACTCCCCTCCATGTCTCCGACCACTACTTTGTATCCTTTTCTCTCTCGCTCTCCTCCAACACTACTCACTCTGCCCCTACTCAGATGGTAATGCGCCGTCGCAACATTCACTCTCTCTCTCCTGCTACTCTCTCCTCTTCCATCCTGTCATCTCTTCCCTCTGCTCAATCCTTCTCCCTCCAATCTCCTGATTCTGCCTCCTCAACCCTCTTCTCCTCCCTTTCTGCATCCTTTGACTCTCCATGTCCACTATCCTCCCGGACGGCTCGGTCCTCCCCTCCAGCTCCGTGGCTTGATGAGTCATTGCGAGCTCACAGGACAGGTCTCCGGGCAGCCGAGCGGAAATTGAGGAAAACTAGACTCCCTGCGGACCTGGCATCTTTTCACTCTCTCCTCTCTACATTTTCTTCATCTGTTTCTGCTGCTAAGGCCACTTTCTACCACTCTAAATTCCAAGCATCTGCCTCTAACCCTAGGAAGCTCTTTGCCACCTTCTCCTCCCTGCTGAATCCTCCTCCCCCTCCCCCTCTCCTCCCTCTCTGTGGATGACTTCGTCAACCATTTTGAAAAGAAGGTTGACGACATCCGATCCTCGTTTGTTAAGTCAAATGACACTGCTGGTCCTGCTCACACTGCCCTACCCTATGCTTTGACTTCTTTCTCCCCTCTCTCTCCAGATAAAATCTTGCGACTTGTGATGGCCGGCCGCCCAACAACCTGCCCGCTTGACCCTATCCCCTCCTCCAACCATCTCCGGTGACCTTCTCCCTTACCTCACCTCACTGATCAACTCATCCTTGACCGCTGGCTATGTCCCTTCCGTCTTCAAGAGAGCGAGAGTTGCACCCCTTCTCAAAAAACCAACACTCAATCCCTCTGATGTCAACAACTACAGACCAGTATCCCTTCTTTCTTTTCTCTCCAAAACTATTGAGCGTGCCGTCTTTAGCCAACTCTCTTGCTATCTCTCTCAGAATTACCGTCTTGATCCAAACCAGTCAGGTTTCAAGACTGGTCATTCAACTGAGACTGCTCTTTTCTGTGTCACGGAGGCTCTCCGCACTGCTAAAGCTAACTCTCTCTCCTCTGCTCTTGTCCTTCTAGACCTGTCTGCTGCCTTTGATACTGTGAACCATCAGATCCTCCTCTCCACCCTCTCTGAGCTGGGCATCTCCGTCGCAGCTCACTCTTGGATTGCGTCCTACCTGACCGGTCGCTCCTACCAAGTGGCGTGGCGAGAAGCTGTCTCCGCACTACGTGCTCTACACACTGGTGCCCCCCAGGGCTCAGTTCTAGGCCCTCTCCTATTCTCGCTATACACCAAGTCACTTGGCTCTGTCATATCCTCACATGGCCTCTCCTATCATTGCTACGCAGACAACACACAACTAATCTTCTCCTTTCCCCCTTCTGATAACCAGGTGGCGAATCGCATCTCTGCATGTCTGGCAGACATATCAGTATGGATGACGGATCACCACCTCAAGCTGAACCTTGGCAAGACGGAGCTGCTCTTCCTCCCGGGGAAGGACTGCCCGTTCCATGATCTCGCCATCACGGTTGACAACTCCATTGTGTCCTCCTCCCAGAGTGCGAAGAGCCTTGGCGTGACCCTGGACAACACCCTGTCGTTCTCCGCTAATTTCAAGGCAGTGACCCGATCCTGTAGGTTCATGCTCTACAACATTCGGAGAGTACGACCCTGCCTTACACATGAAGCGGCACAGGTCCTAATCCAGGCACATCTCCCGTCTGGATTACTGTAACTTGCTGTTGGCTGGGCTCCCTGCCTGTGCCATTAAACCCCTACAACTCATCCAGAATGCCGCAGCCCGTCTGGTGTTCAACCTTCCCAAGTTCTCTCACGTCACCCCGCTCCTCCGCACACTACACTGGCTTCCAGTTGAAGCTCGCATCTGCTACAAGACCATGGTGCTTGCCTACGGAGCTGTGAGGGGAACGGCACCTCCGTACCTTCAGGCTCTGATCAGTCCCTACACCCAAACGAGGGCATTGCGTTCATCCACCTCTGGCCTGCTGGCTCCCCTACCTCTGCTGAAGCACAGTTCCCGCTCAGCCCAGTCAAAACTGTTCGCTGCTCTGGCACCCCAATGGTGGAACAAGCTCCCTCACGACGCCAGGACAGCGAAGTCACTCACCACCTTCCGGAGACATTTGAAACCCCACCTCTTTAAAGAACACCTGGGATAGGATAAGTAATCCTTCTACCCCACCCCCCTTTCCCCACCCCAAAAAAAAAACAAAAAAAAAAAACAATTGTAAGGTGGTTATCCCACTGGCTATAAGGTGAATGCACCAATTTGTAAGTCGCTCTGGATAAGAGCGTCTGCTAAATGACGTAAATGTAAATGTAAAATCATACAGAACAGTCCAGGGCTAAATAGGGGTGGTGATGAGATGATGAGGTGCAGGTGCGCTGGAGGTGATTAGGGTGCATTGGGTTTCCATTCCGGTGTTGCCGAGGTGGTGCGCTCAGACCGGTGGCTCAGTAGACCGGCGAATCAGAGTGCCGGAGGGGAGCAACGGGAGGAGACGTGACAGATAGTTTCATCTGTGCCACTGACCCAGTCTGACTTTAATTCCAGTTTGTCTGCACATTTATAATTGATATGTTGGATTCACGTCTCCATCTCAACCAAAAATCTAAGTTAAAGAATGGGACTAAATCAAATCAAACTTTCAATGCATTTTAAATAACGTTTGATTTGATTTAGTCCTGTTCTTTAACTTTGATTCTTGGTTTAGATGGAGACATGAATACAACATATAAATTATTAATTTGTAGACAAACTGGAATTTGTTGACAACCAAACACAATTCAATATCACTTTTGCAATACAGTAAAAAGCCTATTAATTTACTGACAACTTAAACAAATGATATGTTGGATTCACTTCTCCAACTAAAACAAAAATAAAAGTTAAAGGATTAAGCCAGTGGCTCAGATGAAATTATCCAAGCATTAGATATCCTTTAGATGTGGATATTTGATTATGATTTCAAGCAAACACAATTCAATAATATTTTTGTAATACAGTGAATTCATTTTTATCAGGTTTTTGCTTTGGCTGACCTTATTTTTTATTTTATTGACATTTGTCAATAAAACTTATGAATGCAACTGTTTATGTCAAATTGTAAAACACTTAATTGTGAGGCTAAATATAATATGCAGATAAATGAAAGTCAGATAAATGAAAAGACGATTTTTGCTGGGGTCTCGGGACTGATAGGGTTAAAAGTACATAGTGCAAATGATCAATGTTGTTCAAGATTCTGCACAGATTATTACACCAATAGTGAAAATCTCCACAGTCCTGCGACCTTTGCAAGCTCCTTTTCTACAGTATGATTACATCCGGATACTTTTATAGTTACAGTAGGCTATCTTACAAACTAATGTAACAGTATTTATTCAACCTTAAAATGAGTAACACATCCATGGCCACATTTTGAGGTTAGCCTACTGTAACTATAAAAGTATCCTGATGTAATCATACTGTAAAAATCAGACATTGTTTTTCCATTGGATTTGGTTGAAAGCAGAGTGATAACACATTGGGAATTCAACAAAGTTCTGGCTGTCTTTTTGAGTAGGTGAATAAAGGTTGAAATCGCATTGATCAACGTCTCAACCAAATATTACCCACATTTCCACATTGAAATGACATGGTGTGCCCATTGAGTTGCAGACAGTGGTGCCAGTAGGACACCCAAGAACAAATATTCAGAACACAAAACACTTTCAGGGATCTGACAGAATACAGGGAATAAAAAAAAGAAAAATTGAGAAAAAGAAAAGAGAGGAGAAGAGAAAAAACAGAAAATTCCCACTGACAGAGAGATAGTTAAAGCTGGTTGGCATGCCTCATCACACCCAGCTCTCAGATCAACTGCAGCTGAGAGAGAGAGAGAGAGAGAGAGAGAGAGAGAGAGAGAGAGAGAGTTGATGAGTGACAGAACACAGCATAACAGAGCCCTGCATCTAATTGAGAGGCGAGCAGAGAGGTTGACAAGAGCTCGAATGAGTAATGACATCCTATAACAAAGCAGCACGCTGAGGTGAAGCACTCTGAGGTGAGCCAGAACCAGGTGATGACAGCCAAGTAATGACAGCCAGGTGACTGGTGTATTAGACTTCTGTGTGTTTGGGCCCTGCACCACCGGAAACTCAAACAAACTCTTTGCTAATCACCCATGACAGCCATGGCCAGCCTGGTGTCATAGACACTAGACGTGACATAGTAAATGTAAATCCAGGATGCTCAAATGAGTTTGATATGTTATGTTTGGTATGGTTACATAAGACAGATGCTTACTTAAGGCAAAAACAAAAGTAGGGTGGGTGGTTGGTCGGGGTCGATGGGCAGGCGTACATAACGTGAACGTCTACCAACCCAAAGGTTGCAAGTTCGAATCTCATAAGGACAACTTTAGCATTTTAGCTAATTAGCAACTTTTCAACTACTTACGACTTTGTAGCTACTTTGCAACTACTTAGTATGATGACTGTTGTGTCGAGTAAACGTTGCTAATTATGCTGTGAAACCAAGGAGTCCGCTTATACTGTACTTTGATTATACGTTTTATTTATATCACAAGATTTCAGCATAAGTTTACAGACGTCTGCAGCATCTGGAGAACAGTGTCCCAAAATAATATGTCTGTTCTGAATCGGAACGTTTCCACACCTTCCTTGTTCCATCTCCTCCAGTCCCTTCATATTGTCCTTTCATATTGTCCTTGTTTGAGCATTTGAATCTCTACATATTCCCCCAAATGCTTCTGGAAGAAAAGAAAAGACCAAACACTATCTTTTGCAAAACAACACATTCAAATTAAAACATCAATATCAACTAAGAATATAAAAATGATATATAAAATGAATCACGTTCTATTTCCCCCCTTTGATTCATAACAAAATACTAAAATCACACTAATATTGAAAAACATTTGAAAAATGATCAGATAATCAAAATGGATATTTATCCATCAATACTCCATCCAGTCCCACTTGTCCATCTTCCTCCAGATCAGTAACAGTCAACAACGGCATCTGAGTGTTGTCTCCAGGCATCACAACTCCAACCCATCTCAATATCATAGCCTTCGCAAAAGTCAGTAACAAAGTACAAAAGCAAAACATCACACACAGTGCTATCAGAGCTGCTACTAAAATCTGAACCATCACTGCTCCCACTGGGCCTAACTGATCTTGCAACCAAGTCTTCACTGACCATCCAGCTCCTTCAGATCTACCAAACGCATCCCTTATATTCTTCAATGCATCTATAACACTAGTGATATTATCGGAACTATCTGGGATCAAAGTATAACAATCATCCCCCGTCAAATTCATAGCCAAACATAAGCCACCCTGTTTTGCTAAAATATAGTCAAGAGCCATGTCATGTTTCAACAGCGTCAGTCTGTGACTTCTTTGAGTATTCGACAGAAGGTTAAACCCTCTTATCGTTTCATTTGCAAAACCCTGCAAAGTATAGGTAATATTATCAATATGATCTGCCAAAAATGTTAAACCATACCATGGAAAAAGTCCCAGTCCACACTTCTCTCCTAGACTTATCCTCCAATGGTAGGCTTCCAGACTATGAAATTCCCTCTGTCATAATCAGATTGATCTATGTCCCTTTCTTCCCCTCTTTTAATTTTAAAAACCTCATATGGAAGCTTCAACTTCAACATGTAACAACATCCTATCCATCCATAGGTAAGAATATATACTCTCACCACAAACCCCTAAATATCTCTAAAATCCCCCAATAGTCACATTGCCATTCAAACTTCTCTCCACATGAGAGGAATCTCACCTCTACACATTCATTCTCTCACATCTACAAGGAAGATGAGCTTTATCACTCACCCTAACCCTAATGACAGTATTTTCCTCTAAAATTGGTGCTGGAGCGATTGGCTCCCTTTTAATCAAATGTGATATATTTATAGCTTTAATAACTGTCAATGTTGAAAGAGTTAAATTGCTTCTCACTGTTGTTATAATAGGCTGAAGTGTTGATGTCATTGTTGTTAATTCATCCATTCTCCCTAAGGCTTTGAACTCTTGACTTGTATTTCCATCTATCACCACTAGTGTCACTACATTGACTCTCAGTCCTAACTCTAATCCCTCACTTTCAAACTGTTGATTAAAAAAAATACACTTATAATCACCTTGATCTTCCTGCTGGGAATTGTAAATATAGATACCGCAATCACCCTCAATCTTCATTCTTCTCTCATCATTCAGCAACGCATACTTTCTCAATGCAACTGCTCCTAACAGATCTAAACTCCTGCCATATCTATCTTCCCACTGAACTCTAAATTTCCCTTCACCACTGTTCTCTCTCGTGCACTTACATGGGAACTTAGCTTACTGTCCTAGAGTTCCTTCAACCCAAGTTTTCTTAACTTTTTTAATCTGACTTTTTCTCCTAACTTTTAAAAACCATTTCACTGATTTATCCACAAAATCCTTTCCCACTAAATTTAGAATATGTGATCGGGTAATCCCCACCTGCTTATGATTTCTTTACACACAGACTTGGCAAAAGATTGAGCATATTTTAGCCTAGTTTGAAATCTCTCGGTGTAGGAATGTAACAAAGAATAACAGTCACCCCTTTTAACATTATTTTTCTGACAGATTGTCCTCCTTCCTATGATATAATCTTTTCAAGCAAATATGATTCCCAAAAACCATACTCCTTTATAATCTTCTACCAGACAGCCGTCTGGTGTACATCTTATTGAACAGTTCAATTTACACAATGCATCTCTTCCCAACAATGCAATAGGTATATGTTCTGATACCAGTATGGGTATTGTAATTTTTTGATTTTTATAGCAGAGCTCAATTGGTTCCGTAAGAGGAATCAGCTGTTTTACTCCCTCGAATCCGATTGTCCTAATGATTTGATTGGACATAGGGAGATGTGTAGCATCTTCAGGCCGAACACAGGTAAAAGCAGCTCCGCTATCCGCCATCACTTCCAATGGTCGGTTGTTTATTTTCACCTCAATTGTTGGATATTTTTCCTGTCCTGATGCTACCAGCTGACACCCCCCTTTCGGATCTTCTAGGCACCCCTAGAATCCTTGCTCCTTTAAGTGTTCACCTGTCCTCCAGATGATCTTCACTTGCTCCTGTATCTTCCTCTGAAATTCCCTCTTTCCAGAAACTATCTATGGATATGAAACAACTTGTACCACTAGTTGTGGCTGGTACAATTGCATTTGACATTGTTCAGTTGAAGCTGTGGCAGTGGTTGTTGATTTGGTTCACCCTGATTCTGCATAACCAAAGCTTTTCTTCTCCTTCTTATTCTCCACCAGCTGTATTTGATTGAGTTTTCTGAGAGTTTCTTGGTCCTGTTCTTTCTGGTTGTGTTCCTTTTTCCTGTACAGATCCACTTGATGGGCTATATGATCTGTATAGATGCCTTTTGTCATGCTTCCAAGTCCAACCACCTCTGCCAGTTTGCTCCTTACTGGTGAGGGCAGGCCCATCTGCAGTTTAGCTCTCAAAATTGACTGCTCAATTTGACTCACATCTGGATCATTTCCAGTAATATTTCTCCACACTTGATGGACTCTTGACACATAGGCTTTCGGATTTTCTTGTTGTCCTAGTGGGTCAATCAGAATGTTATCAGGATGCACATTTGTTGGAAACGTATCTTTCAGTGCTCTCCACAGACGATTCCTACTTGCAGCCAACAATTCAGGGTCGTTCACTGCAGTCCCCACATATCTATTGAGTCCCGCTCTCTGGAAAATTTATTCCATACCTGGAATCCCAAGGAGATTAGCCAAAAGTATCTTAATGTCTCCTATAGCAGACTGTGTTCCCACCGTAATTTCTTCCAATTTTGAAATCCAAGGATAGGCTCCATCTTGAATAGTAGGCAGCTTCTCTAGTATATCTGACATATCGGTATTTTGCAAAGGCTTATATTCTAAGTTTTGACCTCGAATGATCACTGGCATCATCTTCTTACTGGTGCTCCCTTGTCTTGACCTTAATGTATACCTCTTCTCCAATTCTTGTGATCCTTTTTTCAGCAGTTTTTTCTTCTGTATCTTCAGCTTCTTGAGTTGTTCTTCCAGTCCTTTTACTTCTTCTAAATCATTTGCTTTATCCAGGCATGATACGCATCGGTCTATATCTCGTTCTATTTCTTCTGTGCTAGTCATTGTAGGATAAAATCCTCTTGAATATGAAGCACCTTTAATCTCCAAATCTTTATCGCTGTCTCCATTTTTACTTTCATCATAACTCGAATCTCTTGTATTCTTCTTCTTCAAACATCCATCACCCCTTCTTTCCGCTCTGGCCAACCTCCGTCTGATCACAGGGTCATATCCACCCATGATCTCTTCTGAATCACTCTGATCATCATCATCATCATCATCATCATCGTCTTCAAGTTCCATCCTCCTGAACCTCATTCTACCCTTAGTTTCCAGACATCTCGGTTTTTTCTTACTTCTGGAGTTTGGATTCATTTTTATGGTCGTTTCTGCTTGTCCTCTCTCTATTATTCGTTCATCTTCATCTCTGATGCAATAATCACCCTCCTGAATGATCACTGGAAGCTGAGGATAGACGTCCTTAAACTCTACTTCTTTCTCATAAGGTGGGGGTCTTTTTGCTGAATCCGTATGTGAGAAAGGTGTACTAACTTCTGTCATTAGTTTTTCTGTTACCTTCACTGCATTTACAATTTTCTCTATACCTTTGTTTCTTTAATCGCTGGTATCTTTTATCAGTTTTTGTCCTTCATTTTCAAACAACTTAAGAACACCCAGCTCTCTTTGTCTCTTTTCTTTACGTTGTTCACTTTTTTTCCCTTTCTTTTGATCCGCTTTATGAATTGACAGAAGCACTTTCATTATGTTGATGACGTCAGGGTTAAGAGTCCCTTCCACTGGCCATGGTTGTTCAATGTCAGGCCAACGTTTATTCCATTTTCCAGATAACCTTGCAATACCATTAACTAGATGATTACTATTTTGTACTATATCAACAGGTGTAATTACCTTCATAGTCTTGATGTCCTTTTTCCCCCATTGTAACAACTGTTTTATATTCCTTTATTGTGAATTATTTTATTATTTTAGACTATATAGCTTATAGCTTATAGTTTCCTCCCTTTTTTAATATTTTTTATTAAACAATTAATCAATACATTTATGAATAATCAAAAAATATGAAATATTTTTATTTATTTTTATTATTTTTTATTAAACAATTAATCAATCAATTTATGAATAATCAAAAAAAAAAATCTATATATATATTTTTTTCAAGTTATTAAGTAGTGGCAATCTTACCACCTCCGATCAGGAAAAGTAAAGGAAAGTAGTCAACATCAGAGCAATCCAAAAAAGAAAATACCTATAATCCAGCAACACTACAGTACTCACAAACTCATTGCTTAATAAGCACCCAATTACACTGATTCTACAGAATAATGTCAGTACTCGATTCCCCTCACTCCAATCAAACCCACTCATGCACAAAAACTCCAATATGCAATTCTTATTTTCATCAATTGATCAGTCTTTTGCCAAGTCCTTGTCAAATTGTCATAAAATCAATTATGCTAGGCACACAACATATCCTGTATGGGAAGGTAGGTTTTTGTAAATAAGACAGCACTGGCCTCAGTTTGACTGGGTCCCGTTACAGCAGACTCTTGTCGCGTGATGTATACGTCAGCACTTCCGCTCTCTCTCTCTCTCCTCCTCTTATCGTCTCTCATATGACAGAATAACAAAGGACAAACAATAATTTAGTATTTTATGCACACACTGAGTTATGTCAATCATTCAATACTCCTCCGTTCACATTTGCGCTAAGAAATAAGCAAACAACTTAACTCAGGAATATTATAAATAACTCAATAACATTTTATTTTATATATTTTTAATCCGTCAACATATCTCTAGTTTATCAATTCAATAGGTCTCAAGAAAACAGTTTAATCTTCAAACAACAGCCGATGTAACAACCAGAATACACTATTAGCCTCTAAATCACTATCTCTTTGTTCGTCTGTATCTCCCCGCAGAGGAGTGTAGGCAGAGGAGTGGCATATTTACCCCTACGTAACTCTAGAGACATAAAATCACGCGCATGCGTAGTTCAAACATCAATACGATTTCACAGTGGAAGGACCACTCTCCCAGCTCTCTCCACGCCAGACAACAGAAAGTTAACAGTCCCGCTATACCTCCTCTCTTTTACCCCTCATAGACAAACAATATCACTCAAGAGCTCACAAACCATAGGACACAAATCCCACACTATTCTAAACACAGTTTTGGAGGCTCGATACATACAGTGGGGAAAAAAAGTATTTAGTCAGCCACCAATTGTGCAAGTTCTCCCACTTAAAAAGATGAGAGAGGCCTGTAATTTTCATCATAGGTACACGTCAACTATGACTGACAAAATTAGAATTTTTTTTCCAGAAAATCACATTGTAGGATTTTTTATGCATTTATTTGCAAATTATGGTGGAAAATAAGTATTTGGTCAATAACAAAAGTTTCTCAATACTTTGTTATATACCCTTTGTTGGCAATGACACAGGTCAAACGTTTTCTGTAAGTCTTCACAAGGTTTTCACACACTGTTGCTGGTATTTTGGCCCATTCCTCCATGCAGATCTCCTCTAGAGCAGTGATGTTTTGGGGCTGTCGCTGGGCAACACAGACTTTCAACTCCCTCCAAAGATTTTCTATGGGGTTGAGATCTGGACTCCAGGACCTTGAAATGCTTCTTACAAAGCCACTCCTTCGTTTTCCGGGCGGTGTGTTTGGGATCATTGTCATGCTGAAAGACCCAGCCACGTTTCATCTTCAATGCCCTTGCTGATGGAAGGAGGTTTTCACTCAAAATCTCACGATACATGGCCCCATTCATTCTTTCCTTTACACGGATCAGTCGTCCTGGTCCCTTTGCAGAAAAACAGCCCCAAAGCATGATGTTTCCACCCCCATGCTTCACAGTAGGTATGGTGTTCTTTGGATGCAACTTTGTCCTCCAAACACGACAAGTTGAGTTTTTACCAAAAAGTTCTATTTTGGTTTCATCTGACCATATGACATTCTCCCAATCCTCTTCTGGATCATCCAAATGCACTCTAGCAAACTTCAGACGGGCCTGGACACGTACTGGCTTAAGCAGGGGGACACGTCTGCCACTGCAGGATTTGAGTCCCTGGCAGCGTAGTGTGTTACTGATGGTAGGCTTTGTTACTTTGGTCCCAGCTCTCTGCAGGTCATTCACTAGGTCCCCCCGTGTGGTTCTGGGATTTTTGCTCACCGTTCTTGTGATCATTTTGACCCCACGGGGTGAGATCTTGCGTGGAGCCCCAGATCGAGGGAGATTATCAGTGGTCTTGTATGTCTTCCATTTCCTAATAATTGCTCCCACAGTTGATTTCTTCAAACCAAGCTGCTTACCTATTGCAGATTCAGTCTTCCCAGCCTGGTGCAGGTCTACAATTTTGTTTCTGGTGTCCTTTGACAGCTCTTTGGTCTTGGCCATAGTGGAGTTTGGAGTGTGACTGTTTGAGGTTGTGGACAGGTGTCTTTTATACTGATAACAAGTTCAAACAGGTGCCATTAATACAGGTAACGAGTGGAGGACAGAGGAGCCTCTTAAAGAAGAAGTTACAGGTCTGTGAGAGCCAGAAATCTTGCTTGTTGTAGGTGACCAAATACTTATTTTCCACCATAATTTGCAAATAAATTCATAAAAAATCCTACAATGTGATTTTCTGGATTTTTCTTTTCTCAATTTGTCTGTCATAGTTGACGTGTACCTATGATGAAAATTACAGGCCTCTCTCATCTTTTTAATTGGGAGAACTTGCACAGTTGGTGGCTGACTAAATACTTTTTTTCCCCACTGTACCTATGGACCTCCAAGGTAAAAATGTAGCATGTAGCATGTATCATTTAGCATGTAGCATGTATAATTTTACCTCCGCTGCGCCGTAAAATTCCTTTGTTCCCTAAATTTTTGCTACCACGATGTCCGCGGAAATCCAATGAGCGGTCACGTCAATCAAATTATTCGTTAACCACATGTTGAGAGGTAATATACAATCGAATATATGCCACAGCCTCAAGCCCCATGGACTTACCTAACTTCACCTAACGTGTTATTAGGATTTTTGACCCATCCTAGTTATCACCTCCTTTAAGAGGGTTTTCCCATAGATTTGCAACGGTTCTAAGTTATACACATATACCTTGGCCTTATTCCAGCGCAAACAAATTTAGAATTCTTAGAACAGACCCCCATCCCACAGCAATAACAGCAACATCAGCACACACAAGTACTTTACACAGTACATCTCCCCAGCGCACACACCCATAACCAAGCGAACCACACCCCACACAAGATTGTGAGAAATCTCACCTTATGAGCCGGCGTCTTGAGCGGGAGTCACTTCGCTGCTCATGAATGTAACACGCAGACCACCCCAATCACTCGTCGCCATTTTGTTGTGTCGAGTAAACGTTGCTAATTATGCTGTGAAACCAAGGAGTCCGCGTATACAATACTTTGATTATAAGTTGTATTTATATCACAAGATTTCAGCATAAGTTTACAGACGTCTGCAGCATCTGGAGAACAGTGTCCCAAAATGCTATGTCTGTTCTGATCTTCTTTGTCTCAAACCAAGTATTTATAATATTTACCAGGATATGAGTGGTTTCCCATACTGACCAATCACCTGTCTCCACACAACAGACTTCCTCTGTTCTATGGGGTGTCCCTCTAAAACTGCTCCCCCTAAAACTGAATAAACATCCTCTCAGGTTCCACTTTGAAAACATTAGCAAAGTCATAATCCCTCAGACACTACATGACCCTCCCACTCTGTCTGCCAAATTCTCTCTTTGTTCATGTTTTCCTTAATAGGATGTCGGTGGGCGGAGCCGGGAGGTTCGTCAGAGAAATGGGACACACCTGGGCTCAGGTGTGTCCCAGGGATAAATACACCTTTCCCCATTCATTGTAGACTCTCTCCACGCAGACACACTGTATTTTTGTTTGTGGCATTTTGTAGCTGGTTTGTTTTGGCACTTCTCAACACCCCTCATTATCACCATCTATGCATGCAACCACTCACTTATGCTACTGATTACACACACCATTGTTAATTGTATATAGTTTACTTGAGTAAATAAATATGTTTTTGTTATTCCTTGATCTCCGCGTTGTCTCCCACTTTGTTACTGGCTACAAGCCTGTTTGTGACAAGTGGGGGTTCGTCGGTTGGTTCCTAGACATTTTGCCGTATAGTATTTTGTTGCATTATGATGGGTTAATGTTACTTGGGATACACTTTGGTTGGTATTCACTGCATAGTCTTATAAGTGTTTGGTATAGTGCCTTAGAGACGTATCAGTGATTTTGGTTGTCCGGTGACGTTATCAAACGGTGCGTTGCCTGGTAAAGTATGCCAGTAGGCCTAATACTAGTGTTTAGCTAACTGGTATGAGTATTTTGTTTGGGTGAGAATGTGGAGTTAGTGTTCGATAAACTCTTTAGGTGCTTTGTTTGCATCTTTTGATAAATCTTTTGGGTGTTTTTTTGTGATGTTTGGTAGGCCCAGTGTTGGTTTCCTTGGTTGTTAAACTAGCCACTGCGGTGGGTAGTTTTGTGTGCTGCGTTGGAGCGAGTACATTGGTTAGTTTCCAGGCCCCTGCCCAGGCTGGAAACTCTTGCTCTACTCGCTGTTGGGACATCGGTCTGAGGAGGTGAGTACAATCGGCTGTGTACCTCAGTGGGAGATTTGGGTAGGGTAGTGCTATTTGCTACCCGGAGCTATAGCCTTTTCCCCTGTTAGGCTTAGCGACGTGTTCCACTTTGGAATACGTTGGGCATGGTTATTTTGTTTGTTGTTTTTTTGTGGTGTCCGTGGACGGAGCAGTTGTCTCGGGGGCACATCCGTGGCTTGTGTGGAATCCACCAGCGTGCTGTTTTTTTCCCCCATGCCAGTGGGCTACAGTGCGTAATTGCCCACCGCGAATCTGCACGAAGACTAGGGTTGAGTTATTGTAGGATTTGGGGAAGCTCCTTATATATCACCTCTC
Organism: Coregonus lavaretus; assembly: GCF_964263955.1. NCBI lineage: Eukaryota > Metazoa > Chordata > Actinopteri > Salmoniformes > Salmonidae > Coregonus > Coregonus lavaretus. Next base: position 40,485,741 of record NC_139995.1, read on the forward strand.
TCCTGTGGAGAGCCTAAGGGACACAGGTGCCTCTGAGTAATTTGTGTTAGTCTGTGTTACACTTCTCTGCTGAGACTGTTTCAGGGAATAGTGTTTTAATTAGGGGAATCGGTTTGTACACTGTCAGTTCCATTGCATAAACTGATGTTGGATTCTGAACTGGTGAAAGGCGAGGTAGTTGTGGTGCGTCCTTCGTTGCCTATTGAGAGTATCGATGTTATCCTTGGGAATTACTTGGCTAGTGAGTGTGTATGGCCTGTCGTGTCTCCATCTCTAGTGGTTTTCTGTAAGCTGTAATTTGTAGGTATTCCCGATGAGATCGCACAGAGTTTCCCAGAGGTGTTCTCTGCGTGCGCAGTGACGCATTCCATGAGCCGTGGCGACCTGATCACAGCGCCGGCTAATGATGCTGGTACAAAGAAATCTATCACTACTTTCCCTGTTATCCTGTTATCTGTGCCATGCTCTGATCTAATCAAAGAGCATTAGAAGAGCTTCGTGACAAAATTGTGCCTGTGGAACAGTTGGGAGATGTCGCCCATGGCTATTTTCCCCAGGATGATGTCCTGATGAGAAAATGGGTGCCTCATGGTAGTAGTTTTGTGGGGAGGCAATTAGTCAGGTTGTGGTACCAGTTAAGCTTTGTGAGTTGGTGCTGAACACTTCCCATGATGATGTTGCTGGACATCTGAGCGTGAAAACCTACAATCGCGCACTCAAGGAGCGCTGAAACGTTTCCATCAAACACTTAAGTCTTTGTTGAGAGTTTATTGTACGGAGATGGATAAGGATTGGGAGGAGGGGTTGCCTTGGTTACAGTTAGCCGCCAAGGAGGTTTCACAGGAGAGCACGGGTTTCAGTCCAAATTACCTAGTGTTTGGACATAGAGTTCGTGGACTTCTAGCTGTGCTCCTGGATAACTGGAAGTCTCCTGAGCCACCTCAGTCTCTTATCTTATGTACAGTTGAAGTCGGAAGTTTACATACACCTTAGCCAAATACATTTAAACTCAGTTTTTCACAATTCCTGACATTTAATCCTTGTAAAAATTCCCTTTCTTAGGTCAGTTAGGATCACCACTTTATTTTAAGAATGTGAAATGTCAGAATAATTTTTGAGAGAATGATTTATTTCAGCTTTTATTTCTTTCATCACATTCCCAGTGGGTCAGAAGTTTACATACACTCAATTTGGTATTTGGTAGCATTGCCTTTAAATTGTTTAACTTGGGTCAAACGTTTCGGGTAGCCTTCCACAAGCTTCCCACAATAAGTTGGGTGAATTTTGGCCCATTCCTCCTGACAGAGCTGGTGTAACTGAGTCAGGTTTGTAGGCCTCCTTGCTCGCACACGCTTTTTCAGTTCTGCCCACAAATGTTCTATATGATTGAGGTCAGGGCTTTGTGATGGCCACTCCAATACCTTGACTTAGTTGTCCTTAAGCCATTTTGCCACAACTTTGGAAGTATGCTTGGGGTCATTGTCCATTTGGAAGACCCATTTGCGACCAAGCTTTAACATCCTGACTGATGTCTTGAGATGTTGCTTCAATATATCCACATAATTTTCCTTCCTCATGATGCCATCTATTTTGTGAAGTGCACCAGTCCCTCCTGGATAACCTATATATTGAAATACAAAAAGGACAACACCTCCTCCACCCAAACACCTGCTCGGGCTGGGAATTGACAGGGACCTCACGATACGATACTGTCATGATAATTAGGTGCCGATACGATATGTATTACGATTCTATATGTATTGTGATTTGAAACTGCAATTTGATTGCGATTTGATGTTCCAAACATATTTCTAACTAAATTGTACTGTATGTCTGCTGCAGAGCGACGAGAGAGCCACGATAAAAAATAGTTTTGATCAGTCATGGAAAAAAAGCAGCCAACTAGCCGACTAGTGCTAGCTAACGCTACCTAGCCAATTGTTACATTTTGGGGGGGGGTCCAAAGTACCTATATAATATCGTCCAAAATAATATTGCGATATGTAGCTGTATCAAGTGTTTCTCCCATCACTAAACCCTGCCCCCTCTAAAAGACAACACATTGTTTATGTATTGTTTATTTTGGGGAGAGAGATATAAGGTATGCTTCAGGGATTGGGTCAATTCCAATTCACTCAGGTTTCAAATTTCAACAATCTTCATGTTATGGAATTGGAATTGAATTGGAATTTGACTGTTTAGAATGTTTAGATTAGAATTGAATTGGAATTGTAAATACCTTTTATCTTTGGAATTGAATTAAATTTGAATTCAATATTAGTACATTTCCTATTTAGAATTAATGCGAAAGTATGAAAAATGTACTGCAGGATATGTATTGTATAATTTCAACTTGAATTTCTATATTTCCAGTATAGATAAGCCAGTGTTTCCCAAACTCGGTCCTCGGGACCCAAAGGGGTGCACGTGTTTTGCCCTAACACTACACAACTGATCAAAGCTTGATGATTTGTTGATTATTTGAAAAGTATTCAGACCCCTTTTTCACATTTTGCTACGTTACAGCCTTATTCTAAAATGGATTAAAAAAATGTTTTCTCATCAATCTACACACAATACGCAATAATGACAACGCAAAAACAGGTTTTTAGAAATGTTTGCAAATGTATTAAAAATAAAAACTGAAATAGCTAATTAACATAAGTATTCAGACCTTTTGCAATGAGACTTGAAATTGAGCTCAGGTGCATCCTGTTTCCATTGATCATCCTTGACATGTATCTACAACTTAATAGGAGTCCACCTGTGTCAAATTCAATTGATTGGACATGATTTGGAAAGGCACACACCTGTATATATACAGTATAAGGTCCCACAGTTGACAGTGCATGTCAGAGCAAAAACCAAGCCATGAGGTGGAAGGAATTGTCCGTAGAGCTCTGAGACAGGATTGTGTCGAGGCACAGATCTGGGGAAGAGTACCAAAACATTTCTGCAGCATTGAAGGTCCCCAAGAACACAGTGGCCTCCATCATTCTTAAACGGAAGAACTTTGGAACCACCAAGACTCTTCCTAGAGCCTTGGTGAGGTAGGTGACCAAGAACCCAATGGTCACTCTGACAGAGCTCCAGAGTTCCTCTGTGGAGATGGGAGAACCTTCCAGAAGGACAACCATCTCTGCAGCACTCCACCAATCAGGCCTTTATGGTAGAGTGGCCAGACTGAAGCTCTCCTCAGTAAAAGGCACATGACAGCCCACTTGGAGTTTGCCAAAAGGCACCTAAAGGACTCTCAGACCATGAGAAACAAGATTCTCTGGTCTGAAGAAAATGTGGTGGTTCACGCTTTCAGTTTTTTTTTGCGTGAATGCTGCCATCTATCCACGGTTTTTGGTTTAGATAGGTTATATACAGTTATATGTTAATCACAATCTGTTTAACGACAAACACCTTCAGTGCACCTCCCTCAGCTGACTGATGGTTGCGCTGTTGCTACATATGTTACTACCGAGTGCAGAGGAGCAGTAGTTAACTATGACTCTATATGACTACAGCACATCAAGGTGAGCAGGGGGGAAGAAAGAAAGAAAGAAAGAAAGAAAGAAAGAAAGAAAGAAAGAAAGAAAGAAAGAAAGAAGAATAAGCCTAATTTCCACCTCATATTATCATTCATGAGAGCTGCCTGTAAATAAGGGCTTAAGGACGAAGGAAGGCATGATAATATAATATGATTTGATATGATATACTTTACTGTCCACGATGGGAAATTTGACCTGGACAATAGAGAGATAGTATCTGAGCCCACTTCATTGCTTCCCGCACATAACAGTGCACAGTATGTGTATGTATGAAATGAGCACCACCATCCCCCCATGGTGTGTGTGTGTGTGTACTTGCATGTGTGCATGCGTGCGTGAGTCTCAGTGTATTAACCGATTAACCAGTAGTGTTATGGTAGTAGCCCGACAGTTATAGTGTCTGTAATGGCCCCATTCACTGGAGAGTGAACCTACTAAGAGTAAAAGGCCTTGAGTTCTCCACAGTGCACTTGTAATGCTAATGGCGGCTAGACCATAATAATGTGTGATTGCCTGTGGCAAGATTCACTAGAGTAAGTCTGGACTGGAGAGAGAGCTTCTGAGGATAATCGATAAAGTAGTCCCGTGTAGCTCAGTTGGTAGAGCATGGCGCTTGCAACGCCAGGGTTGTGGGTTTGATTCCCATGGGGGACCAGTATGAAAATGTATGCACTCACTCACTGTAAGTCGCTCTGGATAAGAGCGTCTGCTAAATTATAAAAATGTAAAAATGTAATGAAGTCGCTCTCTAGTCTCCTTTTCACCTAATTTATCATCTGATTTACTTAACAAAAGGAACATCTCAATAGTTGGTTCAGAAGTGGGGGGGGGGGGGGGGGGGTTGCCTCTTTTGTTCTGTATTGCTCCTCTATTGTTCCCGCAAGCAAGAGGGGAACCCACTGACATCAGAGGGCACCATCAGACCAACTCCTTGAATGGCCTATTCCTTGAACTTGCAGTTTTGTCTAAAAAACACAATTTTGTTCAAAACATATTTTTTTTATCCTTAAGTGTGTGAACATTACTGTATAAAATACTTGGGATATTGATTTTCAACAGGAAAAGTAGCTGGATTGCATCTTTAAAGCTGATTTACAGTTGGTTAATTGACATGTCTGTAGACAGTTTTTGCAGTGACATCATGAACATTTTATTGTCGTCCGACATCAAACTTGTCATTGAAGTTATGAAAAAGTATAAACACAAAAAGGGGGGGGGGGGGGGGGGGGGGGGGAAGAAGGACAGAAAGAAAGAAAGAAAGAAAGAGAGAGAGAGGTGAGAGAAAATAGCTAGATTAAGTCTTTAAAGCTGATTTACAGTTGGTTTATTACATTTTACATTTACGTCATTTAGCAGACGCTCTTATCCAGAGCGACTTACAAATAGGTGCATTCACCTTATAGCCAGTGGGATAACCACTTTACAATGTTTTTATTTTTTTTGGGGGGGGGGGTATGGGTGGGTTGGGGTAAGGGTGGGGTAGAAGGATTACTTTATCCTATCCCAGTTATTCCTTAAAGAGGTGTGGTTTCAAATGTCTCCGGAAGGTGGTGAGTGACTCCGCTGTCCTGGCGTCGTGAGGGAGCTTGTTCCACCATTGGGGTGCCAGAGCAGCGAACAGTTTTGACTGGGCTGAGCGGGAACTATGCTTCCGCAGAGGTAGGGGAGCCAGCAGGCCAGAGGTGGATGAACTGAATGCCCTCGTTTGGGTGTAGGGACTGATCAGAGCCTGAAGGTACGGAGGTGCCGTTCCCCTCACAGCTCCATAGGCAAGCACCATGGTCTTGTAGCAGATGCGAGCTTCAACTGGAAGCCAGTGGAGTGTGCGGAGGAGCGGGGTGACGTGAGAGAACTTGGGAAGGTTGAACACCAGACGGGCTGTGGCATTCTGGATGAGTTGTAGGGGTTTAATGGCACAGGCAGGGAGCCCAGCCAACAGCGAGTTGCAGTAATCCAGACGGGAGATGACAAGTGCCTGGATTAGGACCTGTGCCGCTTCCTGTGTAAGGCAGGGTCGTACTCTCCGAATGTTGTAGAGCATGAACCTACAGGATCGGGTCACCGCCTTGATGTTAGCGGAGAACGACAGGGTGTAGTCCAGGGTCACGCCAAGGCTCTTCGCACTCTGGGAGGAGGACACAACGGAGTTGTCAACCGTGATGGCGAGATCATGGAACAGGCAGTCCTTCCCCGGGAGGAAGAGCAGCTCCGTCTTGCCAAGGTTCAGCTTGAGGTGGTGATCCGTCATCCATACTGATATGTCTGCCAGACATGCAGAGATGCGATTCGCCACCTGGTTATCAGAAGGGGGAAAGGAGAAGATTAGTTGTGTGTCGTCAGCGTAGCAATGATAGGAGAGGCCATGTGAGGATATGACAGAGCCAAGTGACTTGGTGTATAGCGAGAATAGGAGAGGGCCTAGAACTGAGCCCTGGGGGACACCAGTGGTGAGAGCACGTGGTGCGGAGACAGCTTCTCGCCACGCCACTTGGTAGGAGCGACCGGTCAGGTTGGATGCAATCCAAGAGTGAGCCGCGCCGGAGATGCCCAGCTCGGAGAGGGTGGAGAGAAGGATCTGATGGTTCACAGTATCAAAGGCAGCAGACAGGTCTAGAAGGACAAGAGCAGAGGAGAGAGAGTTAGCTTTAGCAGTGCGGAGAGCCTCCGTGACACAGAGAAGAGCAGTCTCAGTTGAATGACCAGTCTTGAAACCTGACTGGTTTGGATCAAGAAGGTCATTCTGAGAGAGATAGCAAGAGAGTTGGCTAAAGACGGCATGCTCAATAGTTTTGGAGAGAAAAGAAAGAAGGGATACTGGTCTGTAGTTGTTGACATCAGAGGGATCGAGTGTTGGTTTTTTGAGAAGGGGTGCAACTCTCGCTCTCTTGAAGACGGAAGGGACATAGCCAGCGGTCAGTGATGAGTTGATCAGCGAGGTGAGGTAAGGGAGAAGGTCACCGGAGATGGTCTGGAGAAGAGAGGAGGGGATAGGGTCAAGCGGGCAGGTTGTTGGGCGGCCTGCCGTCACAAGTCGCAAGATTTTATCTGGAGAGAGAGGGGAGAAAGAAGTCAAAGCATAGGGTAGGGCAGTGTGAGCAGGACCAGCAGTGTCATTTGACTTAACAAACGAGGATCGGATGTCGTCAACCTTCTTTTCAAAATGGTTGACGAAGTCATCCACAGAGAGGGAGGAGGGGGGGGGGGGGGGGGGGGGGGGGGGGGATTCAGCAGGGAGGAGAATGTGGCAAAGAGCTTCCTAGGGTTAGAGGCAGATGCTTGAAATTTAGAGTGGTAGAAAGTGGCCTTAGCAGCAGAAACAGGAAGAAAATGTAGAGAGGAGGGAGTGAAAAGATGCCAGGTCCGCAGGGAGTCTAGTTTTCTTCCATTTCCGCTCAGCTGCCCGGAGCTCTGTTCTGTGAGCTCGCAATGAGTCATCAAGCCACGGAACTGGAGCGGAGGACCGAGCCGGCCGGGACATAGAGAGTCAAAGGATGCAGAAAGGGAGGAGAGGAGGGTTGAGGAGGCAGAATCAGGAGATTGGAGGGAGAAGGATTGAGCAGAGGGAAGAGATGATAGGATGGAAGAGGAGAGAGTAGCGGGAGAGAGAGTGCGAAGGTTGCGACGGCGCATTACCATCTGTGTAGGGGCAGAGTGAGTAGTGTTGGAGGAGAGGGAGAGAGAAAAGGATACAAAGTAGTGGTCGGAGACTTGGAGGGGAGTTGCAGTGAGATTAGTAGAAGAACAGCATCTAGTAAAGATGAGGTCAAGCGTATTGCCTGCCTTGTGAGTAGGGGGGGACGGTGAGAGGGTGAGGTCAAAAGAGGAGAGGAGTGGAAAGAAGGAGGAAGAGAGAAATGAGTCAAAGGTAGACGTAGGGAGGTTGAAGTCCCCCAGAACTGTGAGGGGTGAGCCATCCTCAGGAAAGGAACTTATCAAGGCTTCAAGCTAACAGACATACCCCTCCCCTTCTTCACGACAACTTTGTCAATATGACTTGACCATTATAATTGAGGACACAACGGAGTTGTCAACCGTGATGGCGAGATCATGGAACAGGCAGTCCTTCCCCGGGAGGAAGAGCAGCTCCGTCTTGCCAAGGTTCAGCTTGAGGTGGTGATCCGTCATCCATACTGATATGTCTGCCAGACATGCAGAGATGCGATTCGCCACCTGGTTATCAGAAGGGGGAAAGGAGAAGATTAGTTGTGTGTCGTCAGCGTAGCAATGATAGGAGAGGCCATGTGAGGATATGACAGAGCCAAGTGACTTGGTGTATAGCGAGAATAGGAGAGGGCCTAGAACTGAGCCCTGGGGGACACCAGTGGTGAGAGCACGTGGTGCGGAGACAGCTTCTCGCCACGCCACTTGGTAGGAGCGACCGGTCAGGTTGGACGCAATCCAAGAGTGAGCCGCGCCGGAGATGCCCAGCTCGGAGAGGGTGGAGAGAAGGATCTGATGGTTCACAGTATCAAAGGCAGCAGACAGGTCTAGAAGGACAAGAGCAGAGGAGAGAGAGTTAGCTTTAGCAGTGCGGAGAGCCTCCGTGACACAGAGAAGAGCAGTCTCAGTTGAATGACCAGTCTTGAAACCTGACTGGTTTGGATCAAGAAGGTCATTCTGAGAGAGATAGCAAGAGAGTTGGCTAAAGACGGCATGCTCAATAGTTTTGGAGAGAAAAGAAAGAAGGGATACTGGTCTGTAGTTGTTGACATCAGAGGGATCGAGTGTTGGTTTTTTGAGAAGGGGTGCAACTCTCGCTCTCTTGAAGACGGAAGGGACATAGCCAGCGGTCAGTGATGAGTTGATCAGCGAGGTGAGGTAAGGGAGAAGGTCACCGGAGATGGTCTGGAGAAGAGAGGAGGGGATAGGGTCAAGCGGGCAGGTTGTTGGGCGGCCTGCCGTCACAAGTCGCAAGATTTTATCTGGAGAGAGAGGGGAGAAAGAAGTCAAAGCATAGGGTAGGGCAGTGTGAGCAGGACCAGCAGTGTCATTTGACTTAACAAACGAGGATCGGATGTCGTCAACCTTCTTTTCAAAATGGTTGACGAAGTCATCCACAGAGAGGGAGGAGGGGGGGGGGGGGGGATTCAGCAGGGAGGAGAATGTGGCAAAGAGCTTCCTAGGGTTAGAGGCAGATGCTTGGAATTTAGAGTGGTAGAAAGTGGCCTTAGCAGCAGAAACAGGAAGAAAATGTAGAGAGGAGGGAGTGAAAAGATGCCAGGTCCGCAGGGAGTCTAGTTTTCTTCCATTTCCGCTCAGCTGCCCGGAGCTCTGTTCTGTGAGCTCGCAATGAGTCATCAAGCCACGGAACTGGAGCGGAGGACCGAGCCGGCCGGGACATAGAGAGTCAAAGGATGCAGAAAGGGAGGAGAGGAGGGTTGAGGAGGCAGAATCAGGAGATTGGAGGGAGAAGGATTGAGCAGAGGGAAGAGATGATAGGATGGAAGAGGAGAGAGTAGCGGGAGAGAGAGTGCGAAGGTTGCGACGGCGCATTACCATCTGTGTAGGGGCAGAGTGAGTAGTGTTGGAGGAGAGGGAGAGAGAAAAGGATACAAAGTAGTGGTCGGAGACTTGGAGGGGAGTTGCAGTGAGATTAGTAGAAGAACAGCATCTAGTAAAGATGAGGTCAAGCGTATTGCCTGCCTTGTGAGTAGGGGGGGACGGTGAGAGGGTGAGGTCAAAAGAGGAGAGGAGTGGAAAGAAGGAGGAAGAGAGAAATGAGTCAAATGTAGACGTAGGGAGGTTGAAATCTCCCAGAACTGTGAGGGGTGAGCCATCCTCAGGAAAGGAACTTATCAAGGCGTCAAGCTCATTGATGAACTCTCCAAGGGAACCTGGAGGGCGATAGATGACAAGGATATTAAGCTTAAATGGGCAAGTGACTGTGACAGCATGGAATTCAAATGAGGAGATAGACAGATGGGTCAGGGGAAAAATTTAGAATGTCCACCTGGGAGAGATGAGGATTCCTGTGCCACCACCCCGCTGACCAGATGCTCTCGGGGTATGCGAGAACACGTGGTCAGACGAGGAGAGAGCAGCAGGAGTAGCAGTGTTTTCAGTGGTAATCCATGTTTCCGTCAGCGCCAAGAAGTCAAGGGACTGGAGGGTAGCATAGGCTGAGATGAACTCTGCCTTGTTGGCAGCAGAACGGCAGTTCCAGAGGCTGCCTGAGACCTGGAACTCCACGTGGGAGGTGCGTGCAGGGACCACCAGGTTAGAGAGGCAGCAGCCACGCGGTGTGAGGCGTTTGTGTAGCCTGTGCGGAGAGGAGAGAACAGGGATAGGCAGAGGCATAGTTGACAGGCTGCAGCAGATGGCTACAATAATGCAGAGGAGATCGGAATGAAATGAACTAAACATCTGGGAAAGGAGAGAGCGGGGCCTCCCTCACCACAACTCCCAAATATAACTCTCCCAACTTCCACCTCAGAAACTATAATTGTTGTAAACTACAGCGGTTCAATGTTTTCTAGGAATAGACTAACTTAGTTTATTCAGCTAGCTAACTAGGTGCAGTATTATTCCGTGAAAATCGTCCGGGCACCTCGTCATAAGACGCCACAGCCAGCTAGCATGCCGGACTCCAACAACACGGTTTAGCACCAATACTCGGCCACAACAAACCACCAGTGTATCAAAATGCAAGCAGATCGTTCGTGTCCGTGTCTAACGTTGTGGGTTAGTCCCGACAGCTTGAGCGAGTCCGTCGTCAACTTATTCAGCCAGTTAGTTAGCTAGAATAGTTAGCAAACTAGCTAGCCATTGCTTTCAGACAAAGAAGAACCCCTCCTTTCACGGCACGAACACACAGAGAGAGCCAAACTAACGTTAACTAGTCACCCATGTCCCGAATTCCTTGAACGACTCGGGCTATCAATATGTAAAAAAACAAAACACAAATGTAGGTTATGACTTACCCCTAGCAGCTACTGTTAGCTAGCCAAGTGCAAAGCTAGCCACTGAATTGACTCAGCCAGTTCGCGTCTGTTCGCTCGGTCGTTCCAGCTATTGTTTACTAGTAGCTATCCAGGTAGCAACAATAATAATAATAATAATAATAATAATAATATGCCATTTAGCAGACGCTTTTATCCAAAGCGACTTACAGTCATGCGTGCATACATTTTTGTGTATGGGTGGTCCCGGGGATCGAACCCACTACCTTGGCGTTACAAGCGCCGTGCTCTACCAGCTGAGCTACAGAGGACCACGCTAGCTAAATTTCAAGCACAGTAGCCACTTGCTACCTAACGTTAACGGTTCAGACAATGAGGTTAGAAAAGAGCTGAATTGTATGTAATTATTGTAGGCAGCCAGCTGGCGTAATTACAGGCACTCTCAGGCGTGAAACAACTATACCGTTGCTAATAGCTATTCTCCAGCTAATCCAGGTGGTGGGTTAGCTAGCTAGCTTCGTGCTACACCCGGCACAGCCGAATACAATACTAACCTACAATAATTACATACAACAACCCACGATAACTACCTACAATACCTAACTACAATCTAAATACATAGTTTAAGCCTTACTCGACAAAGCCCAAGCTATGTATAAAGCCAAGCTTACCCGACGCCAAGCTTACCCGACAACCTCCTCCTTCGACCACCGATTATTTATGCTCTGGATTCTGAGAGATTTTCACTATAATATATCTACTCTGGGTTTTTAATTGGACTCGTTCCGTCATTACTTTTTTATATATTTTTGTTGTTGTACTTTTTACCCCTTTTTCTTTTCCAATTGATAGCTACAGTCCTGTTCCATCGCTGCAACTCCCGTACAGACTTGTCCCGTACAGACCTAACCTTAACCACACTGCTAACCCTAATGCCCAACCCTAACCTTAACCACACTGATAACCCTAATGCCCAACCCTAACCTTAACCACACTGCTAACCCTAATGCCCAACCCTAACCTTAAGCACACTGCTAACCCTAATGCCCAACCCTAACCTTAACCACACTGCTAACTCTAATGCCCAACCCTAACCTTAACCACACTGCTAACCCTAATGCCCAAACCTAACCTTAACCACACTGCTAACCCTAATGCCCAACCCTAACCTTAACCACACTGATAACCCTAATGCCCAACCCTAACCTTAACCACACTGATAACCCTAATGCCCAACCCTAACCTTAACCACACTGCTAACCCTAATGCCCAACCCTAACCTTAACCACACTGCTAACCCTAATGCCCAACCCTAACCTTAACTACACTGATAACCCTAATGCCCAACCCTAACCTTAACCACACTGCTAACCCTAATGCCCAACACTAACCTTAACCACACTGCTAACCCTAATGCCCAACACTAACCTTAAATTAAGACCAAAAAGCTAATTTTTGTTTTCATTAATTTGACAATATAGACAATGATGACTTTGCAGCTGACCTATCTAGCGGAAATCGCTCAGTTCTGCCTCAAGGACAAGACTCATCCCAATAAACGTCAACCTGCTTAAGAGGCATTAGAAAAAGACAAAAATGAATATTACCATTTGAATTACATCTATTGCAGGATAAATCATTGTTAGAATTTACATAGCTGGCCATAAATGAATGTTGCATTTTACTTTATGGGTTGGTTACTGTATGTAGGCTTCTTCTAACCCATTGCTTTCTACAACAGATAATAATATGATTAAGCTATGTCTTTACATAAAAAATAATCTGATTTCCAGTCATTTCAATTAATTTAATACCCCTTGATCTTCAAGAATAGGTCTTGGAAATATGGAAATATAGATTAGCCACATTTTGTAACCTGAGCATAACCCAAAAACGAAGGACTAATTAGCCTACTCTGTTGTTTATGATTTTGTTGTCAAGGAGGACTGATTGGGCTCATTGCTTCGAGATGAAAAATAAATGCTGCTCTCTGAATGGCATGCTTTGAGCACTACGGAAAAGTGCTTTTTGCATGTGAAAAATTAATGCCATACGCTGCATAGGTCTATTTTTTATGTTTTTGTTGGTGACACTCTCGATAATTTGCATCTGTTTAAGTATATCAAAAGTATGCAAGTTTGAATATGTGTCCGTTAGGCCTATGGAGTTTTTCTTTTAAAATCAAAACAATAAAAGCCCCACTCGTGATGTTCTTAAATTAAACTAGTTTTTGAATGTATGGAGCACAATACCACGGGGGAGTTTAGAAGGGAGGATCTCCCTCAAACTTTTATTCCATAGGGTGGGATCCGCACTATGCAGCAGTTGCAAGAGCCATTTTATACTGGCTGTCCACTGGGGTATATTCATTAGGCCGATTCTGTTGCAAAACGTTTCTTAAACGGAAGCAAACGGAACCTAACTGAATTTGTCCAATTTATGAATGTATTATTATAATATTTGGATGCCGACAGCAGTCGCACCATTGGAAGATATAGCTTGGACTGTAGCCTAGAAAAGCCTATTCCTGCTCTTTTCCCGCCATCCATCAAATGCATTTGGTGTGTCATCATAGTGGTGTGGTCTCTGACTTGAGGTCAGACTCACAAACTTAAACTTGTGCCCTTTTTCAATATAACCCATTCATCTCCAACTGCTGCTACAGCTTTGAGTATACTTCTACTTTTTGACATAAACCGTGTACTGTTTAATTCCAAGAGATGTGTGTATTGGACACAATCTAGCCTACCTACACATATAGGAATTATCTCAGTGTTGTAGCAGTATAAAGGTCATGCTAATTGTATTCTTTAAGATTTACATCATTTAGCAGACACTCTTATCCAGAGTGACTTACAGGACCAATTAGGGTTAAGTGCCTTGCTCAAGGGCACATCGACAGATTTTTCACCTAGTTGGCTCGGGGATTAGAACCAGCGACCTTTCGTTTACTGGCACAACGCTCTTAACCACTAAGCTACCTGCCGCCCCAAGATGTGTGACTCCCACATATTGATTTCATGTGACTATTGAATGCTCTCTCTTTATTTCATATAACAGACTGGTCTATTAATACAGAACAATAACACATATAAATCATACTGCAATTTATCCGGCAGAAATAAAAATGTGTGCATGCATACTGCTGTTTACTGCTGGGTGTTTATTGGGGCAAGAAGGCAATTCCCTAGACGTGACAAGATGGCGTATTGAACACACAAACTGGGCATATGTCACGATCGTCAAATGAGGGAGACCAAAGCGCAGCGCGTTGAGCGAACATGATAGACTTTATTTATTAAAGTACCAAAACAAATAGACGAATCGTAAAGTCCACAGTAACAAAGACTGACAAGGAACAAAAACCCACAAACACAAGGTGAACACAGGCAGTTTAAATATGGCTCCCAATCAGAGATAACGAGCTGACAGCTGACACTCGTTACCTCCGATTGGGAGTCACATGAACAGACAAGACACTACAACCAAAACCAAAACACAACCAAATGAACACACCCTATACCCAACACAACCAAATGAATACACCCTGGCTCAAACTACACAGTCCCGGAGCCAGAGCGTGACAGTACCCCCCCCTAAAGGCGCGGACTGCGACCGCGCCTCAATACGGGCTAAACAAGGGAGGGCTGGGCGGGCATACCTCCTCGGCGGTGGCTCTGGCTCCGGCCTTGATCCCCACCTCCTCTCCAACCCCCCAAAGTACCCCTGGTCCTGTCTAGCCCCGCTGGCCGGAGCCGGACTGACGACACGCGCCCCTGGCTTGGTGCGTGGAGGACGAACGGGCCTTACCAGGCTGACGACGCGCACCACTGCCTTGGCGCGGGGAGCAGGAATGGGCCGGACCGGGCTGACGAAGCGCACCCTTGACTTGGTGCGGAGAGCGGGACCGGGCCGGACAGGGCTGACGAAACGCACCACAGACTTGGTGCGGGGAGCAGGAACGGGCCGGACAGGGCCGACGAAACGCACCCTAGGCTTGATGCGTGGAGCCGGAACGGGCCTCCCCAGGCTGACGACTCGCATCCCTGGCTTGGTGCGAGTAGCAGGAGTGGGCTGGATCAGGCTGACGGCTCGCACCCTTGGCTTGGTGCGAGTAGCAGGGACGAGCTGAACCAGGCTGACGACTCGCACCCTTGGCTTGGTGCGAGTGGCAGGAACAGGCCGGTTCGGGCTGGCGACGCACACCGTAGGTTCTGTGCGTGGAACAGGAACAGGCCGGACCGGGCTGGCGACGCGCACCGTAGGTTTGGTGCGAGTGGCAGGAACAGGCCGGGTCGGGCTGGCGACGCGCACCGTAGACTTGGTGCGGGTGGCAGGAACAGGCCGGACCGGGCTGGCGACGCGCACCGTAGGTTTGGTGCGAGTGGCAGGAACAGGCCGGGTCGGGCTGGCGACGCACACCGTAGGCTTGGTGCGGGTGGCAGGAACAGGCCGGGCTGGGCTGGCGACGCACACCGTAGGTCTCGTGCGTGGAGCAGGAACAGGCCGGGCTGGGCTGGCGACGCACACCGTAGGCTTCGTACGTGGAGCAGGAACAGGCCGGGCTGGGCTGGCGACGCACCCCGTAGGCTTGGTACGTGGAGCAGGAACAGGCCGGGCTGGGCTGGCGACGCACACCGTAGGCTTCGTACGTGGAGCAGGAACAGGCCGGGCTGGGCTGGCGACGCACCCCGTGGGCTTAGTGCGTGGAGTAGGAACATGCCGGTCCGTACTGGGAACACACACCATTGGCCTTAACCGGGGATCAGGAACGGGCCGGACCGGACTGGTAACACACCTCAGTCTCTCACGCCGTGCCTCAACTACTTCCCTCCCTCTACTCGCCAATGGCTCCCGTAATCCGGTAGCCTTCTCTCCACGTCTCCCTGTGGCAGCCTCCTGCTGCCCAGCCGCCAAGCCATGTGCCCCCCCCAAAAAACGTTTTGGGGTTGCCTCTCGTCCCTCCGACAATGGCCCTGCTGACGCCGTTGCTCCTCTCTCAGTCGCCTCTCCACTGTTTTACTCCATGGCTGGCGATCCATCCCATCCAGGATCTCCTCCCAAGTCCAAGACCCTTTTCCTTCCAAAATCTCCTCCCATGTCCAGACCCTTGGCTCCTGGACACGCTGCTTGGTCCTGTGGTGGTGGGTTTTTCTGTCACGATCGTCAAATGAGGGAGACCAAAGCGCAGCGCGTTGAGCGAACATGATAGACTTTATTTATTAAAGTACCAAAACAAAGAGACGAATCGTAAAGTCCACAGTAACAAAGACTGACAAGGAACAAAAACCCACAAACACAAGGTGAACACAGGCAGTTTAAATATGGCTCCCAATCAGAGATAACGAGCTGACAGCTGACACTCGTTACCTCCGATTGGGAGTCACATGAACAGACAAGACACTACAACCAAAACCAAAACACAACCAAATGAACACACCCTATACCCAACACAACCAAATGAATACACCCTGGCTCAAACTACACAGTCCCGGAGCCAGAGCGTGACAGCATACTAGAGTTGGTCAGTAAGGATGTAAAAGAGTTGACGAGTTGACGAAAAAGCTGCGATAATAGAGAAAGATATAAAAAAGCTAAAAGGGATAGTCACTAAATTAGAAACGGACGTTAAGGAACTTAAAAGGGAGAACAACTTTCTGAGAGAAGCCTTACTAGACATACAGACTAGATCGATGAGAGAAAATCTAGTACTTACGGGTATCCAAGAAAAAGGAGAGGTTACCGAAAAAATTGTGAAGGACTTCTTACTTACAGCACTTCAAATCCCACTCGATGCTGTCAATAAAATCCAACTCGAACGTGTACACCGTTTCGGACAAAGAGGACAGAGATTTGCTTTCTTTAAGGATAAAGTAATGGTTAAAAGCCTAGGTAAAAGACTTGCTGGCACGATAAATAGGAATGAATGATCAGTTCCCGAGGGAGATTGCAGAATGGCGCAAAGTTCTGTACCGCAAAAATGGAAGAGGAAAGTGGAGGGGGGAAAAAGTAAGGAACTTGTCTGTCGGCCCTGCATTAAAGAACATAATTGGTTAAAGAAAATTGTGATAAATAAAAAAGTATACCAGTTTCATTAAGGACCAAAGGATTGACAGCTGTCACATATAGATTGTAAAATAGTTGGGAAGAGATTTTTGACATACCGATTCCATGGCATAGTGTTTATGAACTGATACGCAAAACAATGCCGAATTCAATTTATTTTCAATTTAAATTATTATATAAAATTCTTGCTAACAATAGAATGTTATTTATATGGGGGATACAATCTTCCCAGCTCTGCAGATATTGCTGCGAAGAGACAGAATCATTCGATCATTTGTTTTGGTACTGTCCATTTGTGGCTTGTTTTTGGTCACAGGTCCAGGAATGGCTGAAGGATTGCAATATTTACCTGGAGCTAACCCTGCAGATAGCACTACTGGGTGATCTGAAAAGTCATAGTAAATTGAGCAATAATATAATAATCCTTTTAGCAAAAATGTTTATTTTTAATTTAAAATCTGTAGAAACAATGAGAATGGAAGGGTTCAGAACTTTTGTGAAACATCACAGTAAAGTTGAAAAATATATGGCAAATAGAAATCCAATATGGATGGTGTTAAGAGATGGATGGGAGGTGTTGAATGGAGCTGAAGGATGGGACTAATAACAACTAACAACAACTAATAACAGCAAGATAACTAATGTAGGGCATGCTGTGTCCATAATAAATATATAGGTTATAGGTTGAGAGCTTTTGTGAAAGAGCACAGTTGGAGAGATATAGTATATAGAAGCAAACCGGATGGACATCATGAAACTGATCAGAGAGTAGGGTAGAGGAAGTTCAGGAGTAAAAACAAACAAAATAGAATTATTGTAAAATTGACTGTGTCCATAAAATGTATGTAGTGTGTATAGGCTGGAAGTAGAGGCCTAAGCGTTGTTGTTCACTAATTTACTCCAATTAGGGAAGGGGTGGTGGGGTTGGAAAGTAATAAAGGGTATATATACAGTGGGGAGAAGTATTTGATACACTGCCGATTTTGCAGGTTTTCCTACTTACAAAGCATGTAGAGGTCTGTAATTTTTATCATAGGTACACTTCAACTGTGAGAGACGGAATCTAAAACAAAAATCCAGAAAATCACATCATATGATTTTTAAGTAATTAATTTGCATTTTATTGCATGACATAAGTATTTGATCACCTACCAACCAGTAAGAATTCCAGCTCTCACAGACCTGTTAGTTTTTCTTTAAGAAGCCCTCCTGTTCTCCACTCATTACCTGTATTAACTGCACCTGTTTGAACTCGTTACCTGTATAAAAGACACCTGTCCACACACTCAATCAAACAGATTCCAACCTCTCAACAATGGCCAAGACCAGAGAGCTGTGTAAGGACATCAGGGATAAAATTGTAGACCTGCACAAGGCTGGGATGGGCTACAGGACAATAGGCAAGCAGCTTGGTGAGAAGGCAACAACTGTTGGCGCAATTATTAGAAAATGGAAGAAGTTCAAGATGACGGTCAATCACCCTCGGTCTGGGGCTCCATGCAAGATCTCAACTAGTGGGGCATCAATGATCATGAGGAAGGTGAGGGATCAGCCCAGAACTACACGGCAGGACCTGCTCAATGACCTGAAGAGAGCTGGGACCACAGTCACAAAGAAAACCATTAGTAACACACTACGCCGTCATGGATTAAAATCCTGCAGTGCACGCAAGGTCCCCCTGCTCAAGCCAGCGCATGTCCAGGCCCGTCTGAAGTTTGCCAATGACCATCTGGATGATCCAGAGGAGGAATGGGAGAAGGTAAAGTGGTCTGATGAGACAAAAATAGAGCTTTTTGGTCTAAACTCAACTTGCCGTGTTTGGAGGAAGAAGAAGGATGAGTACAACCCCAAGAACACCATCCCAACCGTGAAGCATGGAGATGGAAACATCATTCTTTGGGGATGCTTTTCTGCAAAGGGGACAGGACGACTGCACCGTATTGAGGGGATGATGGATGGGGCCATGTATCGCGAGATCTTGGCCAACAACCTCCTTCCCTCTGTAAGAGCATTGAAGATGGGTCGTGGCTGGGTCTTCCAACATGACAATGACCCGAAACACACAGCCAGGGCAACTAAGGAGTGGCTCCGTAAGAAGCATCTCAAGGTCCTGGAGTGGCCTAGCCAGTTTCCAGACCTGAACCCAATAGAAAATCTTTGGAGGGAGCTGAAAGTCCGTATTGCCCAGCGACAGCCCCGAAACCTGAAGGATCTGGAGAAGGTCTGTATGGAGGAGTGGGCCAAAATCCCTGCTGCAGTGTGTGCAAACCTGGTCAAGACCTACAGGAAACGTATGATCTCTGTAATTGCAAACAAAGGTTTCTGTACCAAATATTAAGTTCTGCTTTTCTGATGTACAAATACTTATGTCATGCAATAAAATGCAAATGAATTACTTAAAAATCATACAATGTGACTCTCTGGATTTTTGTTTTAGATTCCGTCTCTCACAGTTGAAGTGTACCTATGATAAAAAAAATTACAGACCTCTACATGCTTTGTAAGTAGGAAAACCTGCAAAATCGGCAGTGTATCAAATACTTGTTCTCCCCACTGTATGTATGTATGTATGTATGTGTATGTGTATATATATATATATATATATATATATATATATTTATATATATACAGTATCTCACAAAAGTGAGTACACCCCTCACATTTTTGTAAATATTTGAGTATATCTTTTCATGTTACAACACTGAAGAAATGACACTTTGCTACAATGTAAAGTAGTGAGTGTACAGCTTGTATAACAGTGTAAATTTGCTGTCCCCTCAAAATAACACAACACACAGCCATTAATGTCTAAACCGCTGGCAACAAAAGTGAGTACACCCCTAAGTGAAAATGTCCAAATTGGGCCCAAAGTGTCAATATTTTGTGTGGCCACCATCATTTTCCAGCACTGCCTTAACCCTCTTGGGCATGGAGTTCACCAGAGCTTCACAGGTTGCCACTGGAGTCCTCTTCCGCTCCTCCATGACGACATCACGGAGCTGGTGGATGTTAGGGACCTTGCACTCCTCCACCTTCCATTTGAGGATGCCCCACAGATGCTCAATAGGGTTTAGGTCTGGAGACATGCTTGGCCAGTCCATCACCTTTACCCTCAGCTTCTTTAGCAAGGCAGTGGTCGTCTTGGAGATGTGTTTGGGGTCATTATCATGTTGGAATACCGCCCTGCGGCCCAGTCTCCGAAGGGAGGGGATCATGCTCTGCTTCAGTATGTCACAGTACATGTTGGCATTCATGGTTCCCTCAATGAACTGTAGCTCCCCAGTGCCGGCATCACTCATGCAGCCCCAGACCATGACACTCCCACCACCAAGCTTGACTGTAGGCAAGACACACTTGTCTTTGTACTCCTCACCTGGTTGCCGCCACACACGCTTGACACCATCTGAACCAAATAAGTTTATCTTGGTCTCATCAGACCACAGGACATGGTTCCAGTAATCCATGTCCTTAGTCTGCTTGTCTTCAGCAAACTGTTTGCGGGCTTTCTTGTGAATCATCTTTAGAAGAGGCTTCCTTCTGGGACGACAGCCATGCAGATCAATTTGATGCAGTGTGCGGCGTATGTTCTGAGCACTGACAGGCTGACCCCCCACCCCTTCAACCTCTGCAGCAATTCTGGCAGCACTCATATGTCTATTTCCCAAAGACAACCTCTGGATATGACGCTAAGCATGTGCACTCAACTTCTTTGGTCGACCATGGCGAGGCCTGTTCTGAGTGGAACCTGTCCTGTTAAACCGTATGGTCTTGGCCACTGTGCTGCAGCTCAGTTTCAGGGTCTTGGCAATCTTCTTATAGCCCAGGCCATCTTTATGTAGAGCAACAATTCTTTTTTTCAGATCCTCAGAGAGTTCTTTGCCATGAGGTGACATGTTGAACTTCCAGTGACCAGTATGAGGGAGTGTGAGAGCGATGACACCAAATTTAACACACCTACTCCCCAATTCACACCTGAGACCTTGTAACATTAACAAGTCACATGACACCGGGGAGGGAAAATGGCTAATTGGGCCCAATTTGGACATTTTCACTTAGGGGTGTACTCACTTTTGTTGCCAGCGGTTTAGACATTAATGGCTGTGTGTTGAGTTATTTTGAGGGGACAGCAAATGTACACTGTTATACAAGCTGTACACTCACTACTTTACATTGTAGCAAAGTGTCATTTCTTCAGTGTTGTCACATGAAAAGATACACTCAAATATTTACAAAAATGTGAGGGGTGTACTCACTTTCGTGAGATACTGTTTATATATTTGCAAGAAAAATAAAACATAGGGGATTGGAAGTGATGCAGACAATTACATTGATGGAAGTTACAATCTATCTGCAATATTAAAGCTGATCTACCACCAAAAAAATATGTAAAAAAAGGTGTGTGTGTCTGTGTATTTTTGTATGTGTGTGTGTGTACTGCTAACATTCCTGCTACGTGTGTGTGTGTGTGTGTGTGTGTGTGTGTGTGTGTGTCTGTGTCTGTGTCTGTGTGTGTGTCTGTGTGTGTGTCTGTGTATTTGAATTTTGATATGTAACCTCTCAAACGAACCTAGATAAAATACCAGAGCAGAGAGAACATATTGACCATTGAAATTGACTATTGAAATATGCTTCTTATATTATATTGTATCGATCTGTGTTTTTCTAGAAATATGTTCTGGTCCGTAAAATATAGATATGCAGTATAACAGAAAAGGTCTGAGAGGCTGTGGTTATTGTTTCAGGGCGCCCAGAGGAACAATTAAACCATCTTTACCAGCGGGCACATCTTGTTAAAACACATTCCACACCTCTCAAGGGGCAGGTAAAACACATTCACTGGAAAACCTTTGAACCCTCAGTGTCCACTTTCAAATCACAGACTTTTAGGTGGGTCTGGGGAGCAGAATGCCTGCAGAACCAAACCACTGAAATCTATTTAGCCATTTATTTTGCCATATTGTGTGTCCTAAATTTGTATTAGCTCTATCGTGGCTCTGTACAGTATCTCTCAACATCCTTATCAATGATTTTCTCTGTTGTCCCTCTGTAGACAAATAGGTCATGCATAGATAGTCCCCTATACTTGCTCCACCTATTGGTGACTTGTTAAATATCACTCAGTAGTACACTGAGGACACTAACCTGGCTAAAACCAGATTGGGATGTTGATTTGGTTTATAATATAAAATAATATGCCATTTAGCAGACGCTTTTATCCAAAGCGACTTACAGTCATGTGTGCATACATTTTTACGTACGTTTCCACTGTATCAACTTCAATTTCAGCTTACACATTTCCACATCAACTTCAATTAGAGCGTGCACATTCATTACATTGAGAAATGTGCAGGGTTGCCAATTAAACTAATGTTTGTTTCTTACAATGTTTGTGGTGGGCAAATGTACTGCAGTGGGCTAAATCAGGGTCACACAGTGTTTCTTGGTAGTCTTAAACAAATCTACTTTGAAACAAAAGTATACAACTCACACACATGGGCTTAAAATAAAGAACATACCTGTACCATGTCAGATATACAGTTGAAATGTATTCAATTTTGAGTTTGCATCCCAATATTCACTTCATATACATCACAAAAGACTGAAATATAACAAAACCGTTTGACATAGAGTTTAACAAATGAAATGATGAAAAATATGAATAACATTCCACCCATGAGGCCACTAGTTCATTTGACTGCAGCAAAGGGCTACCCTAAAGCTAATTTCCCTAAACATAACATATGTTCTTTCTCATCAATCTTCTTAAAGTGTATTTCTGTGTGTAAAAGCAGAGCCATGTGACATTGATTGCTCTGCCTGCAGCCTTTCTCAGTAGATGAGTGAGTCCCATGTCTACTGCTACTGATTGACTCAAACTAAAGCCTTTTCTCTGTTCCTCCTTGATCTCGTCTAGACAAAGTGTTTGTGTTGTGTTCTCTTCAGTTGGTTTATTATTTCCCTTCAAAGTCAGATCTGATGTTCGCTTGTTTTTCCATCGCCCCCATGAAAGTACTTTTGAAACTTTAAACTCTTTTTTTCAAGCTTCCTTCAGTTAAAATAAAATGGTCGGAAAAAGATGAATGCATTACAGAGATTTGCAGGGGGTTACTAAGACAGCAATCCACGCAAAGTATGTACAAAATGTAAAGGTGATCAATGAGGTACAATGATCTATTGTATATACATTATATGTACATAATTTATTCAATATTCTGCCTAGATCAGCATAACCATTTATCACTGGTTTAGAATTAGGTTCTCGAAATGTGTCAACACATGAGGCCTTTCCAGAATCAAATCATGGGTATATTAACCAAATTCTTCTACGATTATTAAAGATGACAGCTCTCATGATGCTCTGCCATATGTTATTATGAGATGGGATAAAATTCAGTCACTCATCAGCAAAAACACTCCTTGACAAGTCAAAGTGCAATCACCTCTGAGCTGCTTCAGTACTTCCACTATAGCTTTATGAGCCTGGACTGTTGGTTTTACAGTGCATTCGGAAAGTATTCAGACCCCTTGACTTTTTCCACATTTTGTTATATTACAGCCTTATTCTAAAATGGATTTAATTGTTTTTTCCCCGTTCATCAATCTACACACAATACCCCATAATGACAAAGCAAAAACAGGTTTTTAGAAATGTTGGTAAATATATTGAAAATGGAAATATCACATTTACATAAGTATTCAGAGCTTTACTCAGTACTTTGTTGAAACACTTTTGGCAGCAATTACAGCCTTGAGTCTTCTTGGGTATGACACTACAAGCTTGGAACAACTGTATTTGGGGAGTTTCTCCCATTCTTCTCTACAGATCCTCTCAAGCTCTATCAGGATGGATGGGGAGCGTCGCTGCACACCTATTTTAAAGTCTCTCCAGAGATGTTAGATCGGGTTCAAGTCAGGGTTCTGGCTGGGCCACTCAAGGACATTCAGAGAATTGTCCCGAAGCCACTCCTGCGTTGTCTTGGCTGTGTGCTTATGGTCTTTATCCTGTTGGAAGGTGAACCTTCACCCCAGTCTGAGGTCATGAGCGCTCTGGAGGAGGTTTTCATCAAGGATCTCTCTGAACTTTGCTCCGTTCATCTTTCCTCGATCCTGACTAGTCTCCCAGTTCCTGCTGCTGAAAACCATCCCAACAGCATGATGCTGCCACCACCATGCTTCACTGTAGGGATGGTGCTAGGTTTCCTCCAGACGTGACGCTTGGCATTCAGGCTAAATATTCAATCTTGGTTTCATCAGACCAGAGAATGTTGTTTCTTGTGGTCTGAGAGTCCTTTAGGTGACTTTTGGCAAACTCCAAGCAGGCTGTCATGTGCCTTTTACTAAGGAGTGGCTTCTGTCGGGCCACTCTATCATAAAGGCCTGATTGGTGGAGTGCTGCAGAGATGGTTGTACTTCTGAAAGGTTCTCCCATCTCCACAGAGGAACTCTGGAGCTCTGTCAGAGTGAGCATCGGGTTCTTGGTCACCTCCCTGACCAAGGCCCTTCTAACCCAGTTGCTCAGTTTGGCCGGGCGGCCAGCTCTAGGAAGAGTCTTGGTGGTTCCAAGCTTCTTCCATTTAAGAATGATGGAGGCCACTTTGTTTTTGGGGACCTTCAATGCTGCAATTTATTTTGGTACCCTTCTCCAGATCTGTGCCTCAACACAATCCTGTCTCGGAGCTCTACGGACAAT
Organism: Coregonus lavaretus; assembly: GCF_964263955.1. Classification (NCBI taxonomy): domain Eukaryota; kingdom Metazoa; phylum Chordata; class Actinopteri; order Salmoniformes; family Salmonidae; genus Coregonus; species Coregonus lavaretus. The sequence continues at coordinate 40,509,935 of NC_139995.1, forward strand.
TCCTTCGACCTCATGGCTTGGTATTTGCTCTGACACACACTGTCAACTGTGGGACCTTGTATAGACAGGTGTGTGCCCTTCCAAATCATGTCCAATAAATTGAATGTACCATAGGTGGACTCCAATCAAGTTGTAGAAACATCTCAGGGATGATCAATGGAAACAGGATGCACCTGAGCTCAATTTTGAGTCTCATAGCAAAGGGTCTAAATACTTATATAAATAAGGTATTTTTTTGTTTTTTATATACATTTGCAAATATTTCTAAAAACCAGTTTTCACTTTGTGATTGTTGGGTATTGTGTGTAAATTGATGAGGAAAAAAATGTATTTAATCAATTTTTGAATAAGGCTGTAACGTAACAAAATGTGGAAAAAGTCCAGGAGTCTGAATACTTTTTGAATGCACTGTATATGTGTTCAAGATCCTGGAACAGCTGCCCTTCGGACTAATACCCCTATCACACTACTAAGACAAGCCAAGCAGAACAGTACTGCACTGGCCTGGTTATATCCACCGCCGACGGTGAAGCCAAGCTGGAAAGGACAACATAAAAATAAAATATTCAATATCCTAGACACTTCAATTAGTATGATATGTTACGTTTTGTATAGTATGTATTATTTTATGGATGTCCATCATCCATTTCGTATGATAGGTTACGAATTAAAATGTGTACAATATGTTACGAGTTTGCAAAACATATTATATTTGACAAGTTCCAATTTGTTGTGGCTGACATTTGCTAGGTGGCTAACGTTATCTCAGCTAGGGTTTAGGGGTTAAGGTTAGGGTTAGGAGTTAGGTTAAAGGGTTAAGGTTAGGGATAGGGGAAGGGTTAGCTAACATGTTAAGTAGTTGCAAGTAGCAAAAAAGCTGTAAGTATACTGAACAAAAATGTAAACGCAACATGCAACAATATCAAAGATTTTACTGAGTTACAGTTCATATAAGGAAATCAGTCAATTGAAATAAATTCATTAGGCCCTAATCTATGGATTTCACATGACTGGGAATATAGATATGCATCTGTTGGTCACAGATACCTTTAAAAAAAAAATATGGGCGTGGATCAGAAAACCAGTCAGTATCTGGTGTGACCAACATTTGCCTCATGCAGCATGACACATCTCCTTCGCATACAGATGATCAGGCTGTTGAATGTGGCGTGTTGTCCCACTCCTCTTCAATATTTTGCATATTTTTCCTTTATTTAACTAGGCAAGTCAGTTAAGAACAAATTCTTATTTACAATGAAGGCATACCCCGGCCAAACCCGGACTCCCAATCACGGCCGGATTATGATACAGCCTGGAATCAAACCAGGGTCTGTAGTGACGCCTCTAGCACTGAGATGCAGTGCCTTAGACCGCTGCGCCACTCGGGAGCCACTAAACTGCTATGCGAAGTTGCTGGATATTGGCGGGAACTGGAACACGCTGTCGTACACGTTGATCCAGAGCATCCCAAACATTCTCAATGGGGTGACATGTCTGGTGAGTATGCAGGCCATGTAAGATCTGGGATATTTTCAGCTTCCAGGAATTGTGTACAGATCCTTGCGACATGGGGCTGTGCAATATCATGCTGAAACATGAGGTGATGGCGGCAGATGAATGGCACGACAATGGGCCTCAGGATTTGGTCACAGGGTATCTCTGTGCATGCACATTTCCATCGCTAAAATGCAATTGTGTTCGTTGTCCATAGTTTATGCCTGCCCATACCATAACCCCACCGCCACCATGGGGCCATCTGTTCACAACGTTGACATCAACAAACCGCTCTCCCACACAACGCCTGCAGTTGTGAGGCCGTTTGGACGTACTGCCAAATTCTCTAAAACGATGTTGGAGTCGGCTCACGGTAGTGAAATTAACATTCAATTCTCTGGCAACAGCTCTGGTGGACATTCCTGCAGTCAGCATGCCAATTGCACGCTCCCTCAAAACTTGAGACATCTGTGGCATTGTGTTGTGTGACAAAACTGCACATTTTAGAGTGGCCTTTTATTGTCCCCAGCACAAGGTGCACCTGTGTAATTATCATGCTGTTTAATCAGCTTCTTGATATGCCACACCTGTTAGGTGGATGGATTATCTTGGCGAAAATGCTCAGTAACAGGGATGTAAACAAATTCCTGCACCAAATTTGAGAGAAATAAGTTTTTTGTGCGTATGGAAAATTTCTGGGATCTTTTATTTTAGCTCATGAAACATGGGACCAACACTTTACATGTTGTGTTTATATTTTTGTTCAATGTAGTTGCAAAGTTGCTAATTAGCTAAAATGTTAATGTTGACTGTGATGAAATTCGTACATGCAACGTTTTTAAATGTTTTTGTTGCTAGACGTTAGTTATACGCCGACCCATCCACCCCAACTAACCACCCTACTTTATTTTAGCATTAAGTAACCTTCTGTTTTATTTAACCATATCAAATGTAACATATCATACTAATTTAAATTAAAAAAAAAAAAATTGGGGGGGGGGGGAAGTAGATCAGCTTTAATATTTACATTTTAGTCATTTAGCAGACCCTCTTATCCAGAGCGACTTACAGTTAGTGCATACATTATTTTGTTTCATACCCCCTGTGGGAATCGAACCCACAACCCTGACGTTGCAAACGCCATGCTCTATCAACTGAGCTACATCCCTGCCGGCCATTCCCTACCCTACCCTGGACCAATTGCACACCGCCCCATGGGTCTCCCGATCGCAGCCGGCTACGACAGAGCCTGGATTCGAACCAGGATCTCTAGTGGCACAGCTAGCACTGCGATGCAGTGCCTTAGACCACTGCGCCACTCGGGAGACCCTATTGCAGACAGATTGTAACTTCCATCAATGTAATTGTCTGCATCACTTCCAATCCCCCATGTTTTATTTTCTCGCAAATATATATATATATATATATATATATATATATATATACACATACATACATACACATATACATATCCTTTAAAAAAAAATATTTCCCTTTATTACTTTCAAACCCCACCACCCCTTCCCTAATTGGTGTAAATTAGTGAACAACAATGCTTAGGCCTCTACTTCCAGCTTATACATACTATATACATTTTATGGACACACTCAATTTTACAATAATTCTATTATGTTTGTTTTTACTCCTGAACTTCCTCTACCCTCAACCTCTCTGATCATTTTCATTACTTCCATCCGGTTTACTTCTTTATGCCATATCTTTCTAACTGTGCTCTTTCACAAAAGCTCTCAACCTATAACCTATATATTTATTATGGACACAGTATGCTTACATTATTAGTTATCTTGTTGTTATTAGTTGTTTTTAGTTGTTATTAGTCCCATTCTTCAACTCCATTCAACACCACCCATCTATCTCTTAACACCATCCATATTGGATTTCTATTTGCCATATATTTTTCAACTGTACTGTGATGTTTTACAAAAGTTCTGAACCTTTCTATTCTCATTGTTTCTACAGATTGTAAATTGAAAATAAACATTTTTGCTAAAAGTATTATTATATTATTGCTCGATTGACTATGACTTTTCAGATCACCCAGTAATGCTATCTGCAGGGTTAGCTCCAGGTAAATATTGCAATCCTTCAGCCATTCCTGGACCTGTGTCCAAAAACAAGCTACAAATGGACAGTACCAAAACAAATGATCTAATGATTCTGTTTCTTAACAGCAAAATCTGCAGAGCTGGGAAGATTGTATCCCCCATATAAATAACATTCTATTGGTTGCAAGAATTGTATATAGTAATTTAAATTGAAAAATTATAAGTTTTGAATCCGGCATCGTTTTGCGTATCAGTTCATAAACACTTTGCCATGGAATCAGTACGTCAAAAATCTCTTCCCAACTATTTTGCAATCTATATGGGACTGCTGTCAATCCTTTGGTCCTTAAATTAAACTGGTATACTTTTTTATTTATCACAGTTTTCTTTGACCAATTATGTTCTTTAATGCAAGGTCGACAGACAAGTTCCTTACTTTTTCCCCCTTCCACTTTCCTCTTCCATTTTTGCGGTAATGCTGCAATTATTTGGTTTTAATTTTGGGGAGAGCAGACATTTCCATATGTTTTTGTTAGCTGCATGTGCGACATAACTCCACCAGTCCTACCGATGATATCATTTACGAAGATTATACCTTTTTTAAACATGTTGTCAAAAAAAACGGTTTTTTATCAATTAGTATATTTGAGTTTAACCACCATATTTGTTGCATTATTTGTTCAGTCGTTTCTGGAGGATTAAATTGAAATTGCAACCAACTTTCTATGGCTTGTTTTAGAAACAGTGATATTTGGGAGATGATTTCCTTTTCAAATAACTGAAAGTGAGAGGTTGTAATCTGAATAAAGGGAAAAAGGCCATTCTTGAACATTGGGTGAGACAATCTTACTAATTTGCTAGCGAACAAGTTCGGATTTAAGTATAACTTTGTTTTGACTGAGGCTTTTAGTGATAGGTCTAATGCTTTAACATTTAATTTTTTCTGTCCTCAGAATTCATATTCATTATATAAATAGGCCCGTTTAATTTTGTCTGGCTTGCCGTTCCAAATAAAATGGAACATTTTTTTCTCATATAATTTAGAAAACTGTTCACTAGGCGTAGGCAAGACCATAAGCAAATAGGTAAACTGGGATAATACTAAAGAGTTAATCAGGGTGATTTTTCCACAAATTGAGAGGTATTTACCTTTCCATGGTAGCAAGATATTATCTATTTTTGCTAACTTTCTATTAACATTTATTGGAGTGAGATCATTCATTTCATTTGGGATATGTATTCCGAGTATATCCATTACATTTACATTTTAGTCATTTAGCAGATGCTCTTATCCAGAGCGACTTACAGTTAGTGAATACATATATATACTTTTATTTTTTATTTTTTATTTTTATACTGGCCCCCCGTGGGAAGCGAACCCACAACCCTGGCGTTGCAAACGCCATGCTCTATCAACTGAGCTACATCCCTGCCGGCCATTCCCTCCCCTACCCTGGACGACGCTGGGCCAATTGTGCGCCGCCCATGAGTCTCCCGGTCACGGCCGGCTGCGACAGAGCCTGGATTCGAACCAGGATCTCTAGTGGCACAGTTAGCACAGCAATGCGGCGCCTTAGACCACTGCGCCACTCAGGATATCCACATCACCATCAGACCATTTTATTGGTAAACTAAATGGTAATGTAAAAATTGTATTTTTTTGTGATCCAATACGTAATATAGTACATTTATCATAATTTGGTTGTAATCCAGAGATGTTAGAAAATTTATCTAGATCCTCTATGAGGCTGTGGAGGGATTCAAGTTGTCGATTTAAAAGGAAACATGAATCATCAGCGTACAATGACACCTTTGTTTTTAATGCCTGGATTTCTAATCCCTTGATATTATTGTTGGATCTGATTTTAACAGCTAACATTTCGATGGCCATAATAAATAGATATGCCGATAGTGGACAACCTTGTTTCACTCCTCTTGACAGTTTAAAACTTTCTGAGAAATAGCCATTATTTACTATTTTTCACCTAGTTGTTACTGTACATGATTTTAACCCAATTTATAAGAGATTCTCCAAAATTGAAATGCTCCAGGCATTTATATATAAACCCCAGTCGTACTTTATCAAATGCCTTTTCGAAGTCTTCTATGAATAGCAGGCTTGTTTTCCCAGATTTTTCATAGTGTTCTATTGTTTCCAGTACTTGCCTTATATTATCTCCAATGTATTGTCCATGTAAAAAACCTGTCTGATTAGAATGAATAATGTCCGACAATACCTTTTTAATTCTATGCGCTATTCATTTTGCTAGAATCTTTGCATCACAACACTGAAGTGTAAGGGGCCTCCAATTTTTTTAATAGACTGGATCTTTATATTTTCCACTTGTATCCTGTTTCAGTAATAATGAAATCATACTTTCTTCTTTAGCGTCTGATAATCTACCGTTTACATAGGAGTGGTTAAAACATGCTAATAACGGTCCTCTGAGTATATAAAAAAAGGTTTGGTATACCTCGACTGGTATGCCATCCAACCCTGGAGTTTTCCCGTACTTAAAGTCTTTAATTGCATCCAGAAGTTCCTCCTCTGTAATTTCACCTTCACATGAGTCTTTCTGTATGGCTGTTAATTTTACATTTGACTTATGTTTACTATGGTAATGCCTAGTCTATGAGACCAAGCTGGTGTATGTGTATGTGATGTGTCTGTTAGTTTGAGATATGCTTGTCTGTGTGTTGCCATAATCAGACATAAAGAGCATTTCTTTGTAGTACAAAGTAGTCGTCAACATCAGGCAATTAAGCGTCTACCTACTTTAACTACAGGCACAATAAACTAAATCTAATGAAAATTGATGCAAGCTTTTGCTAGTTGACAAGCTTGGGAACTCCTAAGTATGAAAACTGGTTCAGATGTGTGTGCATGAACCTGACACCAGGTTCATGCAAGTGAAAAAACTCAGGCAATCAGAGAATTACATATCAAGCTGCATTATGGGTAATTCATGTGGAAAATTGTGTCACCACATACGAAACATAGCAACACCATAACCAACATGTTAATGTTTCTACTTCAAACTGTTACAATGAATGAGACTAACATGGATAGCAAGTTCGACTGAATTAAAGTTAAACTGATGTAAAAAGTGATTAAGAGTGAAGGTAATTATTAGATAATAGTATACTGTAATTACCGCCTGGTATGGCAGCTGCTCGGCATCTGACTGTAAGGTGCTACAGAGGGTAGTGCGTACAGCCCAGTACATCACTGGGGCCAAGCTTCCTGACATCCAGGACCTCTATACTAGGCGGTGTCAGAGCAAGGCCCAAAAAATTGTCAAAGACTCCAGTCACCCAAGTCATAGACTGTTCTCTCTGCCACCGCACGGCAAGCGTACAGGAGCGCCAAGTCTAGGTCCAAAAGGGTCCTTAACAGCTTCTACCCCCAAGCCATAAGACTGCTGAACAATTAATAAAATGTCCCCCCCCCCCCCCCCCCGTTGTATTCGGCGCATGTGACAAATACAATTTGATTTGATTTGATTTTGAGTAATGGGTTATTTCCACCGGGGTTAATATAGTTTCTGTCAATACTGTTGTTGGACTGAATAAAAAGGGAAGCTCCAGCACACTCTGTTGGCAACCTATAGTTCCATGCTTCCTAGTTGACATTTAACCTGTCTATAGACAGGCCTTATATGACACTATCAGGAACAGGGGGGAACGACTTCCCTCTCTCATGGGAAACACTCTTTTCATGCCACTTCGTTACCGAAGGGACTTTTTCATAGCAGGTTTAGGAGAACTTACATAGCAGGTTAGGATAATTAACGCAGCAGGTTAGGAGACTGAGGTTAAGGTTAGGAAAAGGGTTAGGGTCAGCGAAAATGATCTCCTAATCTGTTACGAAAATCACTTTGTATCGAAGTGGTGTGAAAAGACTGTGTCCCCTCTCATTGAAGCCACAGAAGTTCAAGGCCGACTGAGGTACTGCAGGCATTGTTCACAGAAAACAGGATCCCACATTATAGTGAATGGGTAAATCTTCATTGTCAATCTTTGTGTAAATAAAAAAAATATTTCGAAGACAATCATGGTACCAATAATTGGTTCTAATACAACAGATGTATGTCCTTGAACCGATTATTTAAAATCGCACACAGAAGAAATTATAAGGATAATTTAATTGCTCATGGCAGCTTGCAGTACCCTGGTCGGCCTTCAACTTGAGTTATACATTGACAGGTGACAGCACCTAGCTAGCCTGCAATGTCACTTTCTGGAGTAGCTCAAACTGAGTTTGTTATGTCTTCATGTTGCGCCATCTTAACAGACTTAATTTGGCTTCAATGCGCTATTGAGTCTTCACATACAGTGGGGGAAAAAAGTATTTAGTCAACCAGCAATTGTGCAAGTTCTCCCACTTAAAAAGATGAGAGAGGCCTGTAATTTTCTTCATATGTATACGTCAACTATGACAGGCAAAATGATGGAAAAAAATCCAGAAAATCACATTGTAGGATTTTTTATGAATTTATTTGCAAATTATGGTGGAAAATAAGTATTTGGTCAATAACAAAAGTTTCTCAATACTTTGTTATATACCCTTTGTTGGCAATGACACAGGTCAAACGTTTTCTGTAAGTCTTCACAAGGTTTTCACACACTGTTGCTGGTATTTTGGCCCATTCCTCCATGCAGATCTCCTCTAGAGCAGTGATGTTTTGGGGCTGTCGCTGGGCAACACGGACTTTCAACTCCCTCCAAAGATTTTCTATGGGGTTGAGATCTGGAGACTGGCTAGGCCACTCCAGGACCTTGAAATGCTTCTTACGAAGCCACTCCTTTGTTGCCCGGGCAGTGTGTTTGGGATCATTGTCATGCTGAAAGACCCAGCCACGTTTCATCTTCAATGCCTTTGCTGATGGAAGGAGGTTTTCACTCAAAATCTCACGATACATGGCCCCATTCATTCTTTCCTTTACACGGATCAGTCGTCCTGGTCCCATTGCAGAAAAACAGCCCCAAAGCATGATGTTTCCACCCCCATGCTTCACAGTAGGTATGGTGTTCTTTGGATGCAACTCAGCATTCTTTGTCCTCCAAACACGACGAGTTGAGTTTTTACCGAAAAGTTCTATTTTGGTTTCATCTGACCATATGACATTCTCCCAGTCCTCTTCTGGATCATCCAAATGCACTCTAGCAAACTTCAGACGGGCCTGGACATGTACTGGCTTAAGCAGGGGGACACGTCTGGCACTGCAGGATTTGAGTCCCTGGCGGCGTAGTGTGTTACTGATGGTAGGCTTTGTTACTTTGTTCCCAGCTCTCTGCAGGTCATTCACTACGTCCCCCCGTGTGGTTCTGGGATTTTTGCTCACCGTTCTTGTGATCATTTTGACCCCACGGGGTGAGATCTTGCGTGGAGCCCCAGATCGAGGGAGATTATCAGTGGTCTTGTATGTCTTCCATTTCCTAATAATTGCTCCCACAGTTGATATCTTCAAACCAAGCTGCTTACCTATTGCAGATTCAGTCTTCCCAGCCTGGTGCAGGTCTACAATTTTGTTTCTGGTGTCCTTTGACAGCTCTTTGGTCTTGGCCATAGTGGAGTTTGGAGTGTGACTGTTTGAGGTTGTGGACAGGTGTATTTTATGCTGATAACAAGTTCAAACAGGTTCCATTAATACAGGTAACGAGTGGAGGACAGAGGAGCTTCTTAAAGAAGAAGTTACAGGTCTGTGAGAGCCAGAAATCTTGCTTGTTTGTAGGTGACCAAATACTTATTTTCCACCATAATTTGCAAATAAATTCATAAAAAAATCCTACAATGTGATTTTCTGGAGAAAAAAATTCTCAATTTGTCTGTCATAGTTGACGTGTACCTATGATGAAAATTACAGGCCTCTCTCATCTTTTTAAGTGGGAGAACTTGCACAATTGGTGGCTGACTAAATACTTTTTTTCCCCACTGTAGGAATGAATAATGTCACGTGATCGATGGCTTTGTCCATTCATATAGTGCCTTGCAAAAATATTCATCCCCCTTGGCGTTTTTCCTATTTTGTTGCATTACAACCTGTAATTTAAATGGATTTTTATTTGGATTTCATGTAATGGACATACACAAAATAGTCAAAATTGGTGAAGTGAAATGAAAAAAATAACTTATTTCAAACAATTCTACAAAATAAATAATGGAAAAGTGGTGCGTGCATATGTATTCAACCCCTTTGCTATGAAGCCCCTAAATAAGATCTGGTGCAACCAATTACCATCAGATGTCACATAATTAGTTAAATAAAGTCCACCTGTGTGCAATCTAAGTGTCACATGATTTCAGTATATATACACCTGTTCGGAAAGGCCCCAGAGTCTGCAACACCACCAAGCAAGGGGCACCACCAAGCAAGCGGCACCATGAAGACCAAGGAGCTCTCCAAACAGGTCAGGGAGGGTGAATAGTTATGCACGCTCAAGTTTTCAGTTTTTTTGTCTTATTTCTTGTTTGTTTCACAAGAAAAAATTATTTGCATCTTCTAAGTGGTAGGCATGTTGTGTAAATCAAATTATACAAACCCAAAAAAATCTATTTTAATTCCAGGTTGTAAGGCAACACAATAGGACAAATGCCAAAGGGGGTGAATACTTTCACAAGCCACTGTATATACAGTCATTGATCAGGACAGAAGAATAATACACCTCCGAATAGTGTTGCTGTCATGCTGTCCTGTCAACAGGCCAAGGCAAGTGGTCAGCCAACAGACATAGACACAACACCCCGTGCCACGACTCACAAGTGAAAATTGAACTTTTACCATTCAAAGTTCTATGCTATAACGGATTTGTGTGCCAGGGATATTAATGTGATGTGACCTTCTTTTGGTATTCCACAAGGCTATACATCTGACCTCGTATAGAAAGGGAGGCTAATTTCTCATCTCATTACAAAGCCCTCTAGCATACTCCCTTACACACCCTAATTGATCTGACAGTTCAAAAAGGGGCTGCTTGTTCGACCCAGACCCTTTGCCTTGCATCAGGATGCTTAGGTTAGGATAATAGAACAAGATTTGCTTTCACTTTAATTTGACTTCTGTTTTTGAGTCTTGGACGCTGTGTGACATCTTAATGCAAAGCGCATCCACGCACAAGCGCTCGCGCACACACACACACACACACACACACTCAAACAGACACACACACACACTCAAACAGACACACACACAGACTGATAGACAGACAGATAATTACCATACAACAGAGTAGGAAGTAAGTGTGTCAGATTTTCTCAGTGACTGGTTGGTTTGTTTAAAAGTTCACTGGAGAGAGGATGAGGATGGCTAAGAGGCTCAGAGTCTGGTCTGCTTTGGTCGGGCCTGGTCTGCTCTGGTCTTGTCAGGTCTGGTCTATTTTGGTTTGGTCTGGTCTAGTCTGGTTTGGTCTTGTCTAGTCTGGTCTAATCTAGTCTGGTCTGGTCGGTCTGGTTTGGTCTGCTCTGATCTGGTCTGATCTGGTCTGCTCTGGTCTGGTCTGGTCTAGTCTGGTCGGGTATGGTTTGGTCTGGTCTGGTTTGGTCTTGTCTGGTCGGGTCTGGTTTATTCTGGTCTAGTCTGGTCTGGTCTGGTCTGCACCCTTAAAGGTCCTCTCCTCTTTGATATCCTCAGACACTTCTGGGTCACTAGTATGTTATGGATAAACATTAGCCTAACTACAGCCATAATAAACATTAACAATAAGCCTAAAGGGCATTACCAGCTACATGCGTGTTTGGGCAGCCATAAAACGGTATAAACAATCTGTCAAGTTATTCAACACTGCTCCACATCACATGTGACATGTGTGGGCCAAACATGGGTGAACACAAATGTCCCATTATTGGGCTGTTCACTGTTAGCATGCTTCCACTCATACATATCTGATCTTGGGCTCAGTACAATGTTACATGCTCTTTAGGGTCAAACCAGATGAGGCTGTTTTCTTTAGCCAATAATTCCTTCAGTGAAGAGGAGGCACAAACTTGGGACAGTGATTCTTTATGAAAATTAACATAGAAGAAACACTGTAGGTAATATTGCAGTCAAATTACCATTTTATTATTATCTCCCAATTACACTCCTCAGGTGTCCTGTCACAAACACTTATCTCCCCTGTCTCTACAGGGTAAACGATTTAGAATGAGCCAGCAGCCACTGAGCTCACTCTGTGTAATTAACCAACACTGAGATACAGTATGCTGTGATACTCCGCCTTCCACAGGTGTGTGTGTGTTTTTTGTTTGTTTCTTATAATTTAACATGTCTTAAGTTATTTAAAGAGCATTTTCTTTTGAGTACATTTTGTCATAGAGCTATTGTCCTTTTTATGCATAGGCCTACTCTGTGTGCCTATTCAAACTTCACACTAGTTTTTTCACCTTTTAAATATAAGTCGAAAGTGATGTCTTGAATTGTCCCGACGATTTATTATTATTTGTATTACTAACCCATCCACCACCACCCCCTCTTCGGAGGACACATATCTTGTTAGTTTCTTTTTTAAAGCTTTTCTGCAAAATATACATACATTTTACATACATGGTACTTTTATATAAAGCAATCACATAACAATAATACACTACCAAACATAAACTCTTTAATCCCACCCCTCAGCCACTCTCAGCCCATCCCACCTATCACCATAGACCACCCTCGTTTGGTTTCCATGTGCCATATATTTTTCAATTGTGCTGTGATTTTTTACATACATTTTGAACCTTTCTAGTCGTATAGTATCCACAGATGTGAGCTAAAGATTAAAACCTTTCCTACTAGTATTATTATATAATTTATTAACTGACTATGGCTTTCCAAGTCGCCCAACACTGCTATTTGTAAGGTTAATTTTAAGTGAATGTTGTGTTTTTTTTAACCATTCCCGAACCTGTGACCAGAAACAAGCTACATAGGGGCAATACCAGAATAAATGGTCTAGTGATTCTGTCTCTTCGCAGCAAAATCTACAGAGCTGAGATTGTTGTATGCCCCATATATATAGCATTCTGTTGGTAGCAAACATTTTGTATAATAATATAAATGTTTCGATTTATGCCAATTCCTTTCAGCCAATTTGTATCTTTAATATATGGCAGGCAAACAAGTTCCCTACCTTCTCCCTTTTCCATTTTTGTGGTAATGCTACAATCAGTTGGTGATAAGGTTGGATGGAGCAGACATTCCCATATATTTTCGATAGCTGCATATGTGACATAATTCCACCGTTTATATTCATAATATCATTAACAAATATAATACCATAAAAAAAAAAGATCCATAAAGAATGTTTTTTTTATGAATCAGTATATTTGAGTTTAACTATAACATTTGTTGTAATATTTGTTTGATCTTTTCTGGAGGATAAAACTGAAATTGTAACCAGCTTTGTATTGCTTGTTTAAGAAAGGTCGATAATGAAACAAAATTTCATTGTCAATTAGTTGGAAATGAGAAGTTGCAATCTGTATAAAGGCAAAAAGGCAATTTTTGAACAAAGGATGAGCCTTTCTTAATAATCTACTGGAGACCCATTTTGGGTTTAAGTATAACTTATGTATGAGTGAAGCTTTTAGTGAGAGGTTTAAAGCTTTAATATTTAATCATTTTAGCCCCCCAAACTCATATTCATTATATAAATAGGCACGTTTAATTTTGTCTGGGTTAGCATTCCAAATAAAATGAAATTTTTTTTGCTCATATGATTTAAAAAACGAGTCGTCTGGAGTAGGTAGCGCCATTAGTAAGTAAGTAAACTGTGATAGGACCAAATAATTAATTAATGTGATTTTTCAAAAAATAGACAAGTATTTACCTCTCCATGTTTGCAGAATCTTATCTATTTTTGCAAACTTTCTATTGAAATTGATTGTGGTAAGTTCATTTATATTTTTTGAGATGTGAATACCAAGTATGTCTACTTCACCATCCGCCCATTTTATTGGTAAACTACAAGGTAGTGTAAACACTGTCTTTTAACGATCCAATACGTAATATGGTACACTTGTCATAATTAGGTTTTAGTCCAGAGAGGCTAGAAAATTGATCAAGATCTTCAATGAGACTGTGCAGGGATCCAGATTGCGGACTTAAGAAAAGTCATCGGCATACATTGACACTTTTGTTTTTATCCCCTGGATTTCTAACCCCTTGATATTCTTGCTGGATCTAATTTTAATTGCTAGCATTTCAATGGCCATAATAAATAGATATGGAGACAACGGACAGTTGCTCAATACTTTCTGAGAAGTAACCATTATTTACTATTTTACAGCTGGGGTTGCTGTACATAACTTTAACCCATTGTATAATAGATTCACTGAAATTAAAGTAATCCAGCCATTTATATATAAATTCTAGTTGTACTTTATCAAATGCCTTTTCAAAATCTGTTATGAAGACCAGTATCACGCCCTGACGTATGGAACTCTTGTATGTTGAGTCAGGGTGTGGAAATCTATGTGATGTATTCTATGTTTAGGATCTAGGTATTTGTGTTTCTATGTTTGGCCGGCTGTGATTCCCAATCAGAGGCAGCTGTCGCTCGTTGTCTCTGATTGGGGATCATACTTAAGTAGCCTGTTTTCCTACTATGTTTGTGGGATCTTGTTCCTGTGTTTGGCTTGTATTGTGTATAGCCTTGGACTTAACGTTACGTTGGTTTGTTGTTTTTTTCTTGTGTTTATTATTTAATAAACATGTTCACATCACACGCTACACCTTGGTCTGACCCGTCTCTCAACGATCGTGAAAACCAGGCCTGGTATCTTTGTTTCATAATGTTCAATTGTTTCAAGTAATTGTCATATATTATCTCCAATATATAGTCCATGTAAAAAACCTGTCTGATCAGGATGAACAATATCTGGTAAAACCTTTTTTTATTCTATGTGTTATGAATTTCGCCAGGAGTTTCGCATCACAACATTGAAGTGTAAGAGGCCTCCAGTTTTTTTAACGGACTGGATCTTTATAGTTACCACCTGGGTCCTGTTTTAGTAGTAATGAAATCAGACCTTCTTGTTGAGTACCTGAGTAATAAAACATGCTAATAATGGATCTTTGAGTACATCAAAAATGGTATGATATACCTCTACTGGTATACCATCAAGCCCTGGTGTTTATCCAGACTGAAAAGATTTCATTTCCTCAAAAGGTTCCTCTTCTATAAGTTGGCCTTCACACAGGTCTTTCTGTAAATGTGTTAAATATTACATTATTATTATTATTAGGAAAGAAATCCTTACAGTTAACATCATTCAGTGAAAATGGAGGAGACATATGCTTAAAATATTTGCTTCCTCTTTCAAAATATAATTTGGTGAATCATGGATGACTCAATCATTTGTAACGAGTTTCTGTAAATTCTTTTTGGAAGCATTTCTATGTTGAAGATTCAAGAAACATTTTGTGCATTTTTCACAATTTTCCATTTTTTTGTAATACATTACACTTGATCGTTATTGAATAAGTACCTCCAATTTATTTTTCCTCTAACCTATTGTGTGCCTCTATAGTACAGTTTCCATTACCATCTACCTGCACTGTTATTTCCTCTATTTCCTTTATTAGTCTAATCTCTTTTGACCTCTTTTATTTTAATGATGAGTATTGTATTGAATGGCCTCTAAAATTACATTTAAAAGTGTCCCATACAATAAGGGGATCTGCTGTACTTATGTTGTGCAGACAAAAGTCAATTATGAATTATTTTGTCTTAATTAAGAACAAATTGTCATCCAATAGGCTTTGATTAAATTTCCAATATCCCCGTCCACGTAGAAATTCTGTAAGAGTTATATAGAGGCCAATTAGATGGTGGTCCGATCGCATTCGGTCTCCTATTAATACTTCTGTTTACTTTTGATGCCAGCAAAAATGAGACCAGGAAGTAATCAAGACGGCTAGCTTGATTAAGCCTCCTCCATGTATATCTCACTAGGTCAGGGTATTTCAGCCTCCATATATCCACTAGTTCTAATGTATCCATGATATTCGTGATCTTAAGTGCTTGAGTGTGATAGTTTGTAGTGTGCTTTCCTTTACGATCCATTGAGGTACTTAAAACCGTATTATAATCTCCCACCATAATAGATCCATTCGTTGCTTGTGAGATCAATAGATTATTATACACTGCTCAAAAAAATAAAGGGAACACTTAAACAACACAATGTAACTCCAAATCAATCACACATCTGTGAAATCAAACTGTCCACTTAGGAAGCAACACTGATTGACAATACATTTCACATGCTGTTGTGCAAATGGAATAGACAACAGGTGGAAATTATAGGCAATTAGCAAGACACCCCCAATAAAGGACTGGTTTTGCAGGTGGTGACCACAGACCACTTCTCAGTTCCGATGCTTCCTGGCTGATGTTTTGGTCACTTTTGAATGCTGGCGGTGCTTTCACTCTAGTGGTAGCATGAGACGGAGTCTACAACCCACACAAGTGGCTCAGGTAGTGCAGCTCATCCAGGATGGCACATCAATGCGAGCTGTGGGAAGAAGGTTTGCTGTGTCTGTCAGCGTAGTGTCCAGAGCATGGAGGCACTACCAGGAGACAGGCCAGTACATCAGGAGACGTGGAGGAGGCCGTAGGAGGGCAACAACCCAGCAGCAGGACTGCTACCTCCGCCTTTGTGCAAGGAGGAGCAGGAGGAGCACTGCCAGAGCCCTGCAAAATGACCTCCAGCAGGCCACAAATGTGCATGTGTCTGCTCAAACGGTCAGAAACAGACTCCATGAGGGTGGTATGAGGGCCCGACGTCCACAGGTGGGGGTTGTGCTTACAGCCCAACACCGTGCAGGACGTTTGGCATTTGCCAGATAACACCAAGATTGGCAAATTCGCCACTGGCGCCCTGTGCTCTTCACAGATGAAAGCAGGTTCACACTGAGCACGTGACAGACGTGACAGAGTCTGGAGACGCCGTGGAGAACGTTCTGCTGCCTGCAACATCCTCCAGCATGACCGGTTTGGCGGTGGGTCAGTCATGGTGTGGGGTGGCATTTCTTTGGGGGGCCGCACAGCCCTCCATGTGCTCGCCAGAGGTAGCCTGACTGCCATTAGGTACCGAGATGAGATCCTCAGACCCCTTGTGAGACCATATGCTGGTGCGGTTGGCCCTGGGTTCCTCCTAATGCAAGACAATGCTAGACCTCATGTGGCTGGAGTGTGTCAGCAGTTCCTGCAAGAGGAAGGCATTGATGCTATGGACTGGCCCGCCCGTTCCCCAGACTTGAATCCAATTGAGCACATCTGGGACATCATGTCTCGCTCCATCCACCAACGCCACATTGCACCACAGACTGTCCAGGAGTTGGCGGATGCTTTAGTCCAGGTCTGGGAAGAGATCCCTCAGGAGACCACCTGCCACCTCATCAGGAGCATGCCCAGGTGTTGTAGGGAGGTCATACAGGCAGGGGGAGGCCATACACACTACTGAGCCTCATTTTGACTTGTTTTAAGGACATTACATAAAAGTTGGATCAGCCTGTAGTGTGGTTTTCCACTTTAATTTTGAGGGTGACTCCAAATCCAGACCTCCATGGGTTAATACATTTGATTTCCATTGATAATTTTTGTGTGATTTTGTTGTCAGCACATTCAACTATGTAAAGAAAAAAGTATTTAATAAGATGATTTCATTCATTCAGATCTAGGATGTGTTATTTTAATGTTCCCTTTATTTTTTTGAGCAGTGTATATATTTTCAAAGAAGTTTGGATCATCATTATTTGGCCCATGTAGATTAATTAGCCAGATCTGTTTTTGGTCCAATAGCACATTTAAAATAATCCATCTTCCTTGAGGATCTGTTTGCACAGTTTGCACAATCAGATTTTTTTTGGGGGGGAATTAGTATAATCACCCTTTTTGAGTTTCTTTGCCCATGACAAAAATATATTTCTCCCTCCCAGTCCTTTTTCCACCCAACCTCATCAATATTTGTAGAGTGAGTTTCCTGTAAACAATAGATATTATATTCTTTCTCTTTTAGCCAGGTAAAAATTGATCTTCTGTCACGTCTCCTCCCGTTGCTCCCCTCCGCCACTCTGATTCGCCGGTCTACTGAGCCATCGGTCTAAGCGCACCACCTCGGCAACACCAGAATGGAAAACCAACGCACCCTAATTACCTCCAGCGCACCTGCACCTCATCATCTCATCACCACCCCTATATAGCCCTGGACTGTTCAGTGTTGTGTTGTGTGTGATTGTTAGTGTCTTGTCATGTACTCGCTCTTTGTTGTTCTCTTGCTCAGTGTTAAGTAAACCTTTACATTGTTGATTCCTGCGTCTGCGTCCTGCCTCTTCGAATCCTCAGTACTCGTCACATCTTCTTTTTTTATGATCTGCTAAGCCATTACAATTGTAACTGGCTATACTTATTTCCCCGCTTACCATAATGATACCCAAGTTTCAATTATACTTACCACAACCAATGTTTGTAAACTTACCATTAAAAAGCACCATGATGATTAAGTGTCCATACAGATGTACCATAATATTTGCGCTGTTAAGCATACTGTAGCTGCAACTTTGTAAACCTCCAATTGTCCTAATGTTCCACCAACTAACACTTCCCCCCATATCTAGGTCCATTGTCACTAAGACCATCAGACCATTTCCCTGTGTGTGTGTGTTAACCAACCCTGGATATGCTGTGACACACACTCCACAGTCAGATTTTATTTAGAGTTGTGTGGATCTATTTCACCGAGCTTCAAAACCAAAGCAGAGATCTAGCTACTGAACTTACTTGAGTCTTTGCTAGATAAACTTAGTGAACCCAGGGTGGATGCCTCTTCTAATGGTAATGAAATAAGAGCCAGACAATAAACAGTATTTAGTATATATACACAACTTCTTATCTGAACACAGGAACATGTGAAGCTGCTCACTTTAAATATGAATCCTATTGCATTCGTTGTGACACCATTTAACTGGTAGGTTTATTGAGCCCCCTTGCAATTACTTGGGGGTCAGCACATGCTCTATTTATATTTGGCAAATGGAACATCATTGTTTGAAAGAAAGGTAAACTTGCATATTTTGAGTCATCCGCTTAATAAAACAACCTTAAATATTTTAGAATGCATTATAATGTAAATTGAGCTCTCGAGGGCCATTTTTAAATACAACAAAATAATACAATGAAACAACAAAAAAACCTCAATCACGTTCAGAAAGAACAAAAATCGTTGCATAAAAATTACTTTAGAAACAAAATAGTTTTCCACAATGTATTTCCTGTCATTTGCAGAACGACACTGTTACAGTCTGCAATGGGATGCTGGAGGAAAATGGAGCTACTTACAGAGAGGCCAAGAGGCGCTGTGTGACGATGAATTGAAGGGGGATGTGTGCCTGTGTGTCACAGAGGGAGGGCTAGATTAAAATTAACTCCGGCAGTGTTGATTAATTTCTCTCAGGAGACCACCACCTTTAAATTAAGTCAACGTCCACGATCTGCAATACAGACAAAGATCGCTCCTCTGACAGTGAATCATTTGCAGATTATTAGTACTATACAAATGTGTGTGTGTGTGTGTGTGGGGCCTGGTTGCTGTGTTTCCTCTGAGGTTGCTATAACACCAACAGTTACACCCTTATATTTAGATTACTGTAATGAATGAAGAGGAGAGAGGAATAGAGCAGGGTTAAAAGAGTACTGTAGAGAGGAGAGGAGATAGGATGATGTCTTTATCATGACCTTTACAGTACATCGATGGATGGCGTCATAATAAATATTTTAACCTACACTTCACAGCTACAGTATAGCTTCCTGCAATCAATACAACTTACTTCCAACCATGACTGATTGACACTGTGACTGTTCTACATGTTATTTTCACATGTTCCCGCTGTAGCTATTATACACCTGCTATTATATTAAAATAGAGCGAGAGAGGGCGAGAGAGAGAGAGAGGTATCTTGGGAAACTGGCCCATAGTCACACAAGTAGTAATACACACCGATCCCCTTCCCTCATTTTTGTACTGTATTTTAGCACAAAGCAAGATAAAAAGCACACATTTTCTGGGATTTCTCTGCAAAGCGGTTGTCCCAAGCCAGGCCAGAACCCTCCATTTCTACAGGGGAAAGAGGTCGAGCCCGGCCCACAATCCAATCTCAACACTGGGTCAATCTGCACATAATATCAGCCTATCCAGTGACTCACCCACCCACCACAAGCTGCCTTCCGTTCCAAGAGAAACACATCTTGAATATAAACCCATTTGTACGACCTGATGATCTTCCGGTCAGTCTCAGCAGATTGTTTCCACAGGACTAATTTCACCTTTCTGACTTCCCTCTCTCCCCAACCACCACTGCATCCTGGGAGCTCCCTGACCCCCCTCCTCTCAAGCTCTATCAGGTTGGATGGGGAGTGTCGGTGCACAGCTATTTTCAGGTCTCTCCAGAGATGTTTGATCGGGTTCAAGTCCAGGCTCTGGCTGGGCCACTCAAGGACATTCAGAGACTTGTCCCGAAGCTCCTCCTGAGTTGTCTTGGCTGTGTGCTTAGGGTCGTTGTCCTGTTGGAAGGTGAACCTTCCAGTCTGAGGTCTGAGGTCTTGATCACTCTGGAGGAGGTCTGAGGTCTTGATCACTCTGGAGGAGGTTTTCATCAAGGATCTCTCTGTACTTTGCTCCGTTCATCTTTCCCTCGATCCTGACTAGTCTCCCAGTCCCTGCCGCTGAAAAACATCCCCACAGCATGATGCTGCCACCACCATGCTTCACCGTAGGGATGGTGCCAGGTTTCCTCCAGACGTGACGCTTGGCATTCAGGCCAAAGAGTTCAATCTTGGTTTAATCAGACCAGAGAATCTTGTTTTTCATGGTCTGAGAGTCCTTTAGGAGCTTTTTTGCTAAGTCTAAGCGAGCTGTCATGTGCGTTTTACTGAGGAGTGGCTTCCGTCTGGCCACTCTACCATAAAGGCCTGATTGGTGGAGTGCTGCAGAGGTGGTTGTCCTTCTGGAAGGTTCTTCCATCTCCACAGAGGAACACTGGAGCTCTGTCAGAGTGACCATCGGGTTCTTGGTCACCTCCCTCACCAAGGCCCTTCTCCCCCAATTGCTTAGTTTTGCTGGACGGCCAGCACTAGGAAGAGTCTTGGTGGTTCCAAACTTCTTCCATTCAAGAATTATGGAGGCCACTGTGTTCTTGGGGACCTTCAATGCTGCAGAAATTCTTTAGTACCCTTCCCCAGATCTGTGCCTCGACACAATCCTGTCTCGGACCTCTACGGACAATTCCTTTGACCTCATGACTTGGTTTTTGCTCTGACATGCACTGTCAACTGTGAGACCTAATATAGACAGGTGTGTGCTTTTCCAAATCATTTCCAATCAATTAAATTTACCACAGGTGGACTCCAATCAAGTTGTAGAAACATCTTAAGGATGATTAATGGAAACAGGGTGCACTTGAGCTCAATTTCGAGTCTCATTGCAAAAGGTCTGAACACTTATGTAAATAAGCTATTTCAGTTTTTATTTTTTATACATTTGCAAAACTTTCTAAAAACCAGTTTTTGCTCTGTCATTATTGCGTATTGTGTGTAGATTAATGAGAAAAAAAATTTCAATCAATTTTAGAATAAGGCTGTAACGTAGCAAAATGTGAAAAAGGGGTCTGAATACTTTTCCAATAATCAACTAATCATCAAGCTTTGATCAGCTGTGTAGTGTTAGTGCAAAAAACGTGCAAACCAAATTATGATAAATATACTATATTACGTATTGGATCACTAAAAAATACAATGTTTACATTACCAATGTAGTTTACCAATAAAATGGTCTGATGGTGATGTGGTTACACTCAGAATACATATCCCAAATGAAATAAATGATCTCACTCCAATACATTTTTATGGAAAGTTAGAAAAAATAGAAAATATCTTGTTACCATGGAAAGGTAAATACCTGTCAATTTGTGGAAAAATCACCCTGATTAACTCTTTAGTATTATCCGAGTTTACCTATTTGCTTATGGTCTTGCCTACGCCTAGCAAACAGTTTTTTTTATTATATGAGAAAAAAATATTCCATTTTATTTGGAACGGCAAGCCATACAAAATTAAACGGGCCTATTTATATAATGAACATAAATTCGGAGGACAGAAAATATTAAATGTTAAAGCATTAGACCTATCACTAAAAGCCTCAGTCATACAAAAGTTATACTTAAAACCGAACTGGTTCTCTAGCAAATTAGTAAGATTATCTCACCCAATGTTCAATAATGGCCTTTTTCCCTTTATTCAGATTACAACCTCTCACTTTCAGTTATTTGAAAAGGAAATAATCTCCCAAATATCACTGTTTCTAAAACAAGCCATAGAAAGTTGGTTGCAATTTCAATTGAATCCTCCAGAAACGACTGAACAAATAATGCAACAAATATTGTGGTTAAACTCAAATATACATTTTCTTTTGACAAAATGTTTAAAAATGGTATAATCTTCGTAAATGATTTCATCGGTAGGACTGGTGGAGTTATGTCGCACATGCAGCTAACAAAAACATATGGAAATGTCTGCTCTCCCCAAAATTACAACCAAATAATTGCAGCATTACCGCAAAAATGGAAGAGGAAAGTGGAAGGGGGAAAAAGTAAGGAACTTGTCTGTCGGCCTTGCATTAAAGAACATCATTGGTCAAAGAAAACTGTGATAAATAAAAAAGTATACCAGTTTCATTTAAGGACCAAAGGATTGACAGCAGTCACATATAGATTGCAAAATAGTTGGGAAGAGATTTTTGACGTACCGATTCCATGGCATAGTGTTTATGAACTGATACGCAAAACAATGCCGGATTCAAAACTTAGAATTTTTCAATTTAAATTATTGTATAAAATTCTTGCTACCTATAGAATGTTATTAATATGGGGGATACAGTCTTCCCAGCTCTGCAGATTTTGCTGCGAAGAGACAGAATCATGAGATCATTTGTTTTGGTACTGTCCATTTGTATCTTATTTTTGGACACAGGTCCAGGAATGGCTAAAGGATTGCAATATTTACCTGGAGCTAACCCTGCAGATAGCATTACTGGGTGATCTGAAAAGTCATAGTCAATCGATCAATAATATAATAATACTATTAGCAAAAAGGTTTATTTAAAAATGTACAATCTGTAGAAACAATGAGAATAGAAAGGTTCAGAACTTTTGTAAAACATCACAGTAAAGTTGGAAAATATATGGCAAATAGAAATCCAATATGGATGGTGTTAAGAGATAGATGGGTGGTGTTGTATGGAGTTGAAGGATGGGACTAATAACAACTAACAACAACTAATAACAACAAGATAACTAATAATGTAAAGCATACTGTGTTCATAATAAGTATATAGGTTATAGGTTGAGAGCTTTTGTGAAAGAGCACAGTTAGAAAGATATGGCATATTGAAGCAAACCGGATGGACATCATGAAAATTATCGGAGAGGTTGAGGGTAGAGGAAGTTCAGGAGTAAAAACAAACAAAATAGAATTATTGTAAAATTGACTGTGTCCATAAAATGTATACAGTATGTATGAGCTGGAAGTACAGTCGTAGTCAAAGATTTTGAGAAAGACACAAGTATTGGTCTTCACAAAGTTCGCTGTTTCAGTGTTATGAGATATTTTTGTCAGATGTTACTATGGTATACTGAAGTATAATTACAAGCATTCCATAAGTGTCAAACGCTTTAATTGACAATTACATTAAGTTTATGCAAAGAGTCAATATTTGCAGTGTTGACCCTTCTTTTTCAAGACCTCTACAATCTGCCCTGGCATGCTGTCAATTAACATCTGGGCCACATCCTGACTGATGGCAGCCCATTCTTGCATAATCAATGCTTGGAGTTTGTCAGAATTTGTGGGTTTTGGTTTGTCCACCCACCTCTTGAGGATCGACCACAATTCTCAATGGGATTAAGGTCTGGGGAGTTTCCTGGCCATGGACCCAAAATGTCAATGTTTTGTTCCCCGAGCCACTTAGTTATCACTTTTGCCTTATGGCAAGGTGCTCCATCATGCTGGAAAAGGCACTGGTCATCATCAAACTGTTCTTGGATGGTTGGGAGAAGTTGCTCTCGGAGGATGTGTTGGTACCATTCTTTATTCATGTCTGTGTTCTTAGGCAAAATTGTGAGTGAGCCCACTCCCTTGGCTGAGAAGCAACCATAATTGGTCTCAGGATGCTTTACTGTTGGCATGACACAGGACTGATGGTAGCGCTCATCTTGTCTTCTCCGGACAAGGTGTTTTCCGGATGCCCCAAACAATCGGAAAGTGGATTCATCAGAGAAAATTACTTTACCCCAGTCCTCAGCAGTCCAATCCCTGTACCTTTTTCTGAATATCAGTCTGTCCCTGATGTTTTTCCTGGAGAGAAGTGGCTTCTTTGCTGACCTTCTTGACACCAGGCCATCCTCCAAAAGTCTTCACCTCACTGTGCGTGCAGATGCACTCGCACCTGCCTGCTGCCATTCCTGAGCAAGCTCTGCACTGGTGGTGCCCCGATCCCGCAACTGAATCAACTTTAGGAGACGGTCCTGGACTTTCTTGGGTCCCCTGATGCCTTTTTCATGACAATTGAACCTCTCTCCTTGAAGTTCTTGATGATCCGATAAATGGTTGATTTAGGTGCAATCTTACTAGCAGCAATATTCTTTCCTGTGAAGCTCTTTTTGTGCAAAGCAATGATGACGGCACGTGTTTCCTTGCAGGTAACCATGGTTAACAGAGGACGACCAATGATTTCAAGCACCACCCTCCTTTTAAAGCTTCCAGTCTGTTATTCTAACTCAATCAGCATGACAGAGTGATCTCCAGCCTTGTCCTCGTCAACACTCTGACCTGTGTTAACGAGAGAATCACTGACATGATGGCAGCTGGTCCTTTTGTGGCAGGGCTGAAATGCAGTGGAAAAGTTTTTCTGGGATTAAGTTCATTTTCATGAGAAAGAGGGACTTTGCAATTAATTGCAATTCATCTGATCACTCTTCATGACATTCTGGAGTATACAGTGGGGGAAAATTTTTTTTGTCAGCCACCAATTGTGCAAGTTCTCCCACTTAAAAAGATGAGAGAGGCCTGTAATTTTCATCATAGGTACACGTCAACTATGACAGACAAATTGAGATTTTTTTCTCTCCAGAAAATCACATTGAAGGATTTTTAATGAATTTATTTGCAAATTATGGTGGAAAATAAGTATTTGGTCACCTACAAACAAGCAAGATTTCTGGCTCTCACAGACCTGTAACTTCTTCTTTAAGAGGCTCCTCTGTCCTCCACTCGTTACCTGTATTAATGGCACCTGTTTGAACTTGTTATCAGTATAAAAGACACCTGTCCACAACCTCAAACAGTCACACTCCAAACTCCACTATGGCCAAGACCAAAGAGCTGTCAAAGGACACCAGAAACAAAATTGTAGACCTGCACCAGGCTGGGAAGACTGAATCTGCAATAGGTAAGCAGCTTGGTTTGAAGAAATCAACTGTGGGAGCAATTATTAGGAAATGGAAGACATACAAGACCACTGATAATCTCCCTCGATCTGGGGCTCCACGCAAGATCTCACCCCGTGGGGTCAAAATGATCACAAGAACGGTGAGCAAAAATCCCAGAACCACACGGGGGGACCTAGTGAATGACCTGCAGAGAGCTGGGACCAAAGTAACAAAGCCTACCATCAGTAACACACTACGCCGCCAGGGACTCAAATCCTGCAGTGCCAGACGTGTCCCCCTGCTTAAGCCAGTACATGTCCAGGCCCGTCTGAAGTTTGCTAGAGTGCATTTGGATGATCCAGAAGAGGATTGGGAGAATGTCATATGGTCAGATGAAACCAAAATAGAACTTTTTGGTAAAAACTCAACTCGTCGTGTTTGGAGGACAAAGAATGCTGAGTTGCATCCAAAGAACACCATACCTACTGTGAAGCATGGGGGTGGAAACATCATGCTTTGGGGCTGTTTTTCTGCAAAGGGACCAGGACGACTGATCCGTGTAAAGGAAAGAATGAATGGGGCCATGTATCGTGAGATTTTGAGTGAAAACCTCCTTCCATCAGCAAGGGCATTGAAGATGAAACGTGGCTGGGTCTTTCAGCATGACAATGATCCCAAACACACCGCCCGGGCAACGAAGGAGTGGCTTCGTAAGAAGCATTTCAAGGTCCTGGAGTGGCCTAGCCAGTCTCCAGATCTCAACCCCATAGAAAATCTTTGGAAGGAGTTGAAAGTCCGTGTTGCCCAGCGACAGCCCCAAAACATCACTGCTCTAGAGGAGATCTGCATGGAGGAATGGGCCAAAATACCAGCAACAGTGTGTGAAAACCTTGTGAAGACTTACAGAAAACGTTTGACCTGTGTTATTGCCAACAAAGGGTATATAACAAAAAGTATTGAGAAACTTTTGTTATTGACCAAATACTTATTTTCCACCATAATATGCAAATAAATTCATAAAAAATCCTACAATGTGATGTTCTGGATGTTTTTTTCTCATTTTGTCTGTCATAGTTGACGTGTACCTATGATGAAAATTACAGGCCTCTCTCATCTTTTTAAGTGGGAGAACTTGCACAATTGGTGGCTGACTAAATACTTTTTTTCCCCACTGTATATTAGCCCTCTGATTAAAATGAAGAGCAAGACATGCTGCTCTGTTCTGGGCCAGCTGCAGCTTAACTAAGTATTTCCTTGCAGCACTCGATCACACGACTGGACAATAATCAAGATAAGACAAAACTAGAGCCTGCAGGAATTGCTTTTTGGAGTGTGGTGTCAAAAAAGCAGAACATCTCTTTACAACAGACAGACCTCTCCCCATCTTTACAACCATTGAATCCACATGTTTTGACCATGACAGTTTACAATCTAAGGTAACACCAAGTAATTTAGTCTCCTCAACTTGTTCAACAGCCACACCATTCATTACCAGATTCAGCTGAGGTCTAGAACTTTTTTTTGTACCGAATACAATACTCTTAGATTTAGAGATGTTCAGGACCAGTTTATTACTGGCCACCCATTCCAAAACAGACTACAACTCTTTGTTAAGGGTTTCATTGACTTCATTATCTGTGGTTGCTGATGCATATATGGTTGAATCACCAGCATACATGGACACACATGCTTTGTTTAATGCCAGTGGCAGGTCATTGGTAAAAATAGAAAAGAGTAGAGGGCCTAGAGAGCTTCCCTCCGGTACACCACGCTTTACATGTTTGACATTAGAGAAGCTTCCATTAAAGAAAACCCTTTGAGTTCTATTAGATAGATAGCTCTGAATCCACGATATGGCAGAGGTTGAAAAGCCATAACACATACACTACCGTTCAAAAGTTTGGGGTCACTTAGAAATGTCCTTGTTTTCCATGAAAACATACATGAAATGAGTTTGAATAGGAAATATAGCAAAATGCATAGGAAATGTAGTCATTGACAAAGTTAGAAATAATGATTTTTAATAGAAATAATAATTGTGTCCTTCAAAGTTTGCTTTCGTCAAAGAATCCTCCATTTACAGCAATTACAGCCTTGCAGACCTTTGGCATTCTAGTTGTCAATTTGTTGAGGTAATCTGAAGAGATTTCACCCTATGCTTCCTGAAGCACCTCCCACAAGTTGGATTGGCTTGATAGGGTTGAGATCCGGTGACTGTGCTGGCCACTCCATTATAGACAGAATACCAGCTGACTGCTTCTTCCCTAAATAGTTCTTGCATAGTTTGGAGCGGTCATTATCCTGTTGTAGGAGGAAATTGGCTCCAATCAAGCGCCGTCCACAGGGTATTGCATGGCGTTGCATAATGGAGTGATAGCCTTCCTTCTTCAAGATCCCTTTTACACAGTACAAATCTCCCACTTTACCACCACCAAATCACCCCCAGACCATCACATGGCCTCCACCATGCTTGACAGATGGCATTAAGCACTCCTCTAAGCATCTTTACATTTGGTCTGCGTCTCACAAATGTTCTTCATTGTGATCCGAACACCTCAAACTTCGATTCGTCTGTCCATAACACTTTTTAACAATCTTCCTCTGTCCAGTGTCTGTGTTCTTTTGCCCATCTTGATCTTTTATTTTTATTGGCCAGTCTGAGATATGGCTTTTTGTTTGCAACTCTGCCTAGAAGGTCAGCATCCCAGAGTCGCCTCTTGACTGTTGACGTTGAGACTGGTGTTTTGTGGGTACTATTTAATGAAGCTGCCAGTTGAGGACCTGTGAGGTGTCTGTTTCTCAAACTAGACACTAATGTATTTGTCCTCTTGCTCAGTTGTGCACCGGGGCCTCCCAGTCCTCTTTCTATTCTGGTTAGGGCCAGTTTGCGCTGTTCTGTGAAGGGAGTAGTACACAGCATTGTACGAGATCTTCAGTTACTTGGCAATTTCTCGCATGGAATAGCCTTCATTTCTCCGAACAAGAATAGACTGATGAGTTTCAGAAGAAAGTTCTTTGTTTCTGGCCATTTTGAGCCTGTAATCGAACCCACAATTTCTGATGCTCCAGATACTCAACTAGTCTCAAGAAGGCCAGTTTTATTGCTTATTTAATCAGCACAACAGTTTTCAGCTGTGCTAACATAATTGAAAAAGGGTTTTCTAATTATCAATTAGCCTTTTAAAAATGATAAACTTGTATTAGCAAACACAACGTGCCATTGGAACACAGGACTAAAGGTTGCTGATAATGGGCCTCTGTACGCCTATGTAGATATTCCATTAAAAATCAGCTGTTTCCAGCTACAATAGCCATTTACAACATTAACAATGTTTACACTGTATTTCTGATCAATTTGATGTTATTTTAATGGACAAAAAAATTGTTTTTCTTTCGAAAACAAGGACATTTCTAAGTGACCCCAAACTTTTGAACGGTAGTGTACGTTTTCTCAACAACAGGTTATGGTTGATAATGTCAAAGGCTGCACTGAAATCTAACAGTACATCTCCCACAATCTTCTTATGATCAATTTCTTTCAACCAATCATCAGGTATTTGTGTCAGTGCAGTACTTGTTGAGTGCCCTTCTCTATAAGCATGCTGAAAGTTTGTTGTATTTTTTTTTTTACAGAGAAATAGCATTGTATTTGGTCAAACACAATTTTTACCAACAGTTTGCAAAGAGCTGGCAGTAAGCTGATAGGTCAGCTGTTAGAACCAATAAAGGCCACTTTACCACTCTAGGTAGCGGAATGACTTTGGGTTCCCTCCAGGCCTGAGGACAAAGACTTATCTCTAGGCTCAGATTAAAGATATGACAGATAGGAGTGGGTATAGAGTCAGCTACCATCCTCAGTAGCTGTCCATCTAAGTTGTCTATGCCAGAAGGTTTATCATTATTGATCGATAAGCAGTTTTCCACCTCTCCCACACTAACTTTACAAAATTCAAACTTGCAATGCTTTTCCTTCATTATTTGTTTTTTTTATGCATGAGTACGATGGCTCACTGTTCAATGTTGGCATTTCCTGCCTAAGTTTGCCCACTTTGCCAATTAAGTAATCACTAAAATAATTGGCAACATCAAATAGTTTAGTGATTAATAAGTTATCTGATTCGATGAAAGATGGAGTTGAATTTGTTTTTCTGCCCATAATTTCATTTAAAGTACTCCCAAGTTTTTATATTTATATCATTGATCTTGGCTTCATAATACAGTTTATTCTTCTTTTTGTTGAGTTTAGTCACATAATTTCTCAATTTGCAGTAAGTCAGCCAGTCAGATGTGTAGCCAGACTTATTAGCCTCTCCTTTTTTTGCCCCATCTCTTTTAACCATACAGTTTTTCAATTCCTCATCAATCCATGGAGCCTTAACAGTTCTAACAGTCAGTTTCTTAACAGGAACATGTTTATCAATAATAGGAAGAAGCAATTTCATAAATTCATCAAGTGCAGCGTCTGGATGCTCCTTATTAATCACATCAGACCAACAAATATTTTTTCAACAGAAGAGTAACAGCAAAATCTTTGTATGATCTCTTATACACTATTTTAGGCCCAGCTTTTGGAACTTTGGCATTCCTGGATATAGCCACTATATTGTGATCACTGCATCCAATGGGTACGGATACAGCTTTAGAACAAAGTTCTACAGTATTAGTGAAAATGTGATCGATACATGTGGATAATCATGTTCCTGTAGTGTTTGTAAACTCCTTGGTAAATTGATTAATAACCTGAAACAGATTACAGGCACTGGTTACAGTGAGAAGCTTCCTCTTGAGCGGACAGCTTGATGAAAACCAGTCAATATTCATGTTCCAAAGAAAGTAGACCTCTCTGTTTACAACATCACATACTGTACACTATCAAGCATTTCACACATACTATTTAGATACTGACTGTTAGCACTTGGTGGCCTATAGCAACACCCCAAAAGAAAATGATTTAGATGTGCCAAGTGAACCTGCAACCACAACACTTCAATAACACTTGACCTAAGATCCTCTCTAAGCATTACAGGGCTATGGCTCTGAATATATACTGTACAGAAACACCTCCTCCATAAGAATTTCTGTCTCCTATAGATGTTATGTCCTTGTATTGCTACTGCTGTATTATCAAATGAATGATCTATTTGAGTCTCAGAAATGGCAAATATATGAATGTTATCTGATGTTAGCAAGTTATTGATTTCATTAATGTAATGGATTCCCCCGGTACTGCTGCTCATTCCGTTCACCAGTTCCGGAGGTCTACGTCACCGGCTTTCTAGGCGTCATTGACATGGATCATTACCACCAACCCCGGACTGTCTTGTCTCATTACGCACACCTGGTTCAAATCAAATCAAATGTTATTTGTCACATACACGTGTTTAGCAGATGTTATAGCGGGTGTAGTGAAATGCTTGTGCTTCTAGCTCCGACAGTGCAGTAATATCTAACAATTTCACAACATATACCCAATACACACAAAACTAGTAAGGAATGGGATTTAAGAATATATACATACAGTTGAAGTCGGAAGTTTACATAAACCTTAGCCAAATATATTTAAACTCAGTTTTTCACAATTCATGACATTTAATCCTAGTATAGATTCCCTGTTTTAGGTCAGTTAGGATCACCACTGTGGCCCTCAGTAGCTCAATTGGTAGAGCATGGCGCTTGTAACGCCAGGGTAGTGGGTTCGATCCCCGGGACCACCCATACGTAAAAATAAAAAATGTATGCACACATGACTGTAAGTCGCTTTGGATAAAAGCGTCTGCTAAATGGCTTATTATTATTATTTTAAGAATGTGAAATGTCAGAATAATTTTAGAGAGAACGATTTATTTCAGCTTTTATTTATTTCATCACATTCCCAGTGGGTCAGAAGTTTACATACACTCAGTTAGTATGTGGTAGCATTGCCTTTAAATTCTTTAACTTGGGTCAAATGTTTTGGGTAGCCTTCCACAAGCTTCCCACAATAAGTTGTGTGAATTTTGGCCCATTCCTCCTGACAGAGCTGGTGTAACTGAGTCAGGTTTGTAGGCCTCCTTGCTCGCACGCGCTTTTTCAGTTCTGCCCACACATTTTCTATAGGATTGAGGTCAGGGCTTTGTGATGGCCACTCCAATACCTTGACTTTGTTGTCCTTAAGCCATTTTGCCACAACTTTGGAAGTATGCTTGGGGTCATTGTCTTTTTGGAAGACCCATTTGTGACCAAGCTTGTCTGATGTCTTGAGATGTTGCTTCAATATATCCACATAATTTTCCTTCCTCATGATGCCATCTATTTTGTGAAGTACACCAGTCCCTCCTGTAGCAAAGCACCCCCACAGCATGATGCTGCCACCCCCGTGCTTCACGGTTGGGATGGTGTTCTTTGGCTTACAAGGAACCCCTTTTTCATCCAAACATAACGATGGTCATTATGGCCAACCAGTTCTATTTTTGTTTCATCAGACCAGAGGACATTTCTCCAAAAAGTACGATCTTTGTCCCCATGTGCAGTTGCAAACCGTAGTCTGGCTTTTTTATGGCGGTTTTGGAGCTGTGGCTTCTTCCTTGCTGAGCGGCCTTTCAGGTTATGTCGATATAGGACTTGTTTTACTGTGGATATAGATACTTTTGTACCTGTTTCCTCCAGCATCTTCACAAGGTCCTTTGCTGTTGTTCTGGGATTGATTTGCACTTTTCGCACCAAAGTACGTTAATCTCTGATCGGTATGACGGCTGCGTGGTTCCATGGTGTTTATACTTGCTTACTATTGTTTGTACAGATGAATGTGGTACTTTCAGGCATTTGTAAATTGCTCCCAAGGATGAACCAGACTTGTGGAGGTCTACAATTTTTTTTCTGAGGTCTTGGCTGATTTCTTTTGATTTTCCCATGATGTCAAGCAAAGAGGCACTGAGTTTGAAGGTAGGCCTTGAAATTCATCCACAGGTACATTTCCAATTGAGTCAAATGATGTCAATTAGCCTATCAGAAGCTTCTAAAGCCATGACATCATTTTCTGGAATGTTCCAAGCTGTTTAAAGGCACAGTCAACTTAGTGTATGTAAACTTCTGACCCACTGGAATTGTGATACAGTGAATTATAAGTGAAAAATAATCTGTCTGTAAACAATTGTTGGAAAAATTACTTGTGTCATGCACAAAGTAGATGTCCTAACCGACTTGCCAAAACTATAGTTTGTTAACAAGAAATTTGTGGAGTGGTTGAAAAACGAGTTTTAATGACTCCAACCTAAGTGTATGTAAACTTCCGACTTCAACTGTATATGGACAAGCAATGACAGAGCGGCATGGACTAAGATACAGTATAATATTATAGAATAGAATGCAGTATATACATATGAGATGAGTAGTGCAAGATATGTAAACATTATTAAAGTGACTAGTGTTCCATTTCTTAAAGTGGCCAGTGATTTCAATAGGCAGCAGCAGCTTCTAATGCGCTAGTGATGGCTATTTAACAGTCTGATGGCCTTGAGATAGAAGCTGTTTTTAACTGTCCCAGCTTTGATCCACCTGGGGGCGGCCTGTCAGGAAGTCCAGGACCCAGTTGCATAGGGCGGGGTTCAGACCCAGGGCCTCGAGCTTAATGATGAGCTTGGAGGGTACTATGGTGTTGAATGCTGAGCTATAGTCAATGAACAGCATTCTTACATAGATATACCTCTTGTCCAGATGGGATAGGGCAGTGTGCAGTGTGATGGTGATTGCATCGTCTGTGGATCTATTGGGGCGGTAAGCAAATTGAAGTGGGTCTAGGGTGACAGGTAAGGTAGAGGTGATATGATCCTTTACTAGTCTCTCAAAGCACTTCATAATGACAGAGTTGAGTGCTACAGGACGATAGTAATTTAGTTCAGTTACCTTTGCTTTCTTGGGTACAGGAACAATGGTGGCCATCTTGAAGCATGTGGGAACAGCAGACTGGGAAAGGGAGAGATTGAATATGTCCATAAACACACCAGCCAGCTGGTCTGCGCATGCTCTGAGGACGCGGCTAGGGATGCCGTCTGGGCCGGCAGCCTTGCGGGGGTTAACATGCTTAAATGTCTTAATCACGTCGGCCATGGAGAAGGAGAGGCCACAGTCCTTGGTAGTGGGCCTCGTCAGTGGCACTGTGTTATCCTCAAAGCGGGCGAAGAAGGTGTTTAGCTTGTCTGGAAACGAGACGTCAGTGTCGGCGACGTGGCTGGTTTTCTTTTTGTAGTCTGTGATTGTCTGTAGACCCTGCCACATACGTCTCGTGTCTGAGCCGTTGAATTGCGACTCCACTTTGTCTCTATACTGATGTTTTGCCAGTTTAATTGCCTTGCTGAGTGAGTAGCTACACTGTTTGTATTCTGCCATATTCCCAGTCACCTTGCCATGGTTGAATGCTGTGACACTCTGGCTCTATGGACGTTTATATTGAGCCAGGGTTGTTCATTTTCATGTGTTTGGGTGTATTTCATTTGGTGGTGTTGGGGATGGGTGAGTTTCATTTTGTTTGTGTCATGTGGTGATTGGTCGATGACTCCCAATCGGAGGTAACGAGTGTCAGCTGTCGGCTCGTTATCTCTGATTGGGAGCCATATATATTCTGTGTGTGTTTTCTCTTTTGTGTTGTGGGTTATTGTTTCTTTGTTGCTGTTTGTCGTATTCAGTATAGAACTTCACGTATCGTCTTTTGTTGTTTTTCGTGGTTGCTTTGATTAATAAAGTCATCATGTTCACTCGCAACGCTGCGCATTGGTCCAATCCTTCAGACGATCGTGACAGAATAACCCACCACAAGAGGACCAAGCGGCGTAACAAGCGGCAACAGGACCTACCTACGCAGGATTTATGGAAGCCTCCTAAGGACTTTTGGACATGGGAGGAGATTCGGGCTGGAAAGGGTCCTTGGGCACAACCGGAGGAATATCACCGCCCTCGTGAAGAGCTGGAGGCAGCTGCAGCCGAGAGGAGGTGGTATGAGGAGGAATATCACCGCCCTCGTGAAGAGCTGGAGGCAGCTGCAGCCGAGAGGAGGTGGTATGAAGAGGAAGCGCGGAGTCGAGGCTGGAAGCCCGTGGTTACTCCCCAAAAATTTTTTGGGGGGGGGCACATGGCTTGGGCGCCTGGGCAGCAGGAGGCTGCCACAGGTAGAGCTGGAGAGAAGGCTATCGGAGTACTGGAGCCATTGGCGAGTAGAGGGAGGGAAGTTGTTGTGGCACGGCATGAGAGACTGAAGTGTGTTCCCAGTCTGGTCCGGTCCGTTCTTGATCCCCAGTTAAGGCCAGTGGTGGGTGTTCCCGGTACGGACCGGTCTGTTCCTACTCCACGCACCAGGTCCACGATGTGCGTCGCCAGCCCGGCCCGGCCTGTTCCGGCCACTCGCACCAGGGATAAGGTGCGCGTCGCCAGCCCAGCCCGGCCTGTTCCTGCTCCACGCACGAATCCTACGGGGTGCGTCACCAGTCGGCCAGAGTCTGCCGTCTGCCCAACGGCGCCTGAACTGGCCGTCTGCCCAACGGCGCCTGAACTGCCTGTCGGCCCTATGGCGTCTGAACTGCCCGTCTGTCAAGCGCTGCATAAGCCGCCCGTCTGTACTGAGCCTGCAAAGCCGCCCGTCTGCCATGAGCCTTCAGAGCCGTCCGCCAGATCGGAGCCGCTAGTGCCTTCCGCCAGACAGGAGCCGCTAGAGCCTTCCGCCAGACAGAATCATACACCTGCTATGGAATCAGCAGGAGCCGACGCAGCCCATATCAGACTGGAAGCTCAGGTTCGGAACCAGAAAGAGCAGCTCCTGCAGATGGGAGCCGCCCTGCTGGAGGTGATGACTGCAATCCGAGGCTGGGGTCCGCCTCCACCGCCAGCCTCCCAGCCAGCACCATCAGCCAGCCATGAGCAGCCAGATCTGTCAACCAGCCATGAGCAGCCAGACCCGTCAGCCAGCCATGAGCAGCCAGACCCGTCAGCCAGCCATGAGCAGCCAGATCCGTCAGCCAGCCATGAGCAGCCAGACCCGTCAGCCAGCCATGAGCAGCCAGATCCGTCAGCCAGCCATGAGCAGCCAGACCCGTCAGCCAGCCATGAGCAGCCAGATCCGTCAGCCAGCCATGAGCAGCCAGATCCGTCAGCCAGCCATGAGCAGCCAGACCCGTCAGCCAGCCATGAGCAGCCAGATCCGTCAGCCAGCCATGAGCAGCCAGATCCGTCAGCCAGCCATGAGCAGCCAGATCCGTCAGCCCGCCAGGATCCGCCAGATCCGTCAGCCCGCCAGGATCCGCCAGATCCGTCAGCCAGCCAGGATCCGCCAGAGCCGTCCAGCCAGGATCCGCCAGAGCTGTCCAGCCAGGATCCGCCAGAACCGTCTAGCCAGGATCCACCAGAGCCGTCCAGCCAGGATCCGCCAGAGCCGTCCAGCCAGGATCCGCCAGAGCCGTCCAGCCAGGATCTGCCAGAGCCGTCCAGCCAGGATCCGCCAGAGCCGTCCAGCCAGGATCCGCCAGAGCCGTCCAGCCAGGATCCGCCAGAGCCGTCCAGCCAGGATCCGCCAGAGCCGTCCAGCCAGGATCCGCCAGAGCCGTCCAGCCTGGATCCGCCAGAGCCGTCCCGCCAGGATCCGCCAGAGCCGTCTCGCCAGGATCCGCCAGAGCCGTCCCGCCAGGATCCGCCAGAGCCAGCCAGCCAGGATCCGCCATCTAGTCAGGTACTGCCCCTTAGCCCGGTGCTGCCCTTTAGCCCGGTGCTGCCCCTTAGTCCGGTGCTGCCCCTGAGTCCGGTACTGCCCCTTAGCCCGGTGCTGCCCCTTAGCCCGGTGCTGCCCCTTAGTCCGGTGCTGCCCCTTAGTCCGGTGCTGTCCCTTAGCCCGGTGCTGCCCCTTATCCCGGTGCTGCCCCTTATCCCGGTGCTGCCCCTTAGGCCGATGCTGCCCCTTAGTCCGGGGTTGCCCCTTAGTCCAGGTGGGGTTAGGTGGAGGGTGGTCATTAGGAGGAGGCTACCGAAGCAGGTTGTGACTGTGGTGGGGTGGGGATCACGACCGGGGCCAGAGCCGCCACCATGGACAGACGCCCACCCAGACCCTCCCCTAGTCCTGATGTTGGTGCGCCCGGAGTTCGCACCTTTAGGGGGGGGTACTGTGACACTCTGGCTCTATGGACGTTTATATTGAGCCAGGGTTGTTCATTTTCATGTGTTTGGGTGTATTTCATTTGGTGGTGTTGGGGATGG
This sequence comes from Coregonus lavaretus, assembly GCF_964263955.1. Taxonomy (NCBI): domain Eukaryota; kingdom Metazoa; phylum Chordata; class Actinopteri; order Salmoniformes; family Salmonidae; genus Coregonus; species Coregonus lavaretus. The sequence continues at coordinate 40,546,167 of NC_139995.1, forward strand.
GTGAGTTTCATTTTGTTTGTGTCATGTGGTGATTGGTCGATGACTCCCAATCGGAGGTAACGAGTGTCAGCTGTCGGCTCGTTATCTCTGATTGGGAGCCATATATATTCTGTGTGTTTTCTCTTTTGTGTTGTGGGTTATTGTTTCTTTGTTGCTGTTTGTCGTATTCAGTATAGAACTTCACGTATCGTCTTTTGTTGTTTTTCGTGGTTGCTTTGATTAATAAAGTCATCATGTTCACTCGCAACGCTGCGCATTGGTCCAATCCTTCAGACGATCGTGACAAATGCGGTGGTTTGCGCTTTTAGATTTGCGCGAATGCTGCCGTCTATCCACGGTTTCTGGTTAGGGTAGGTTTTAATAGTCACAGTGGGCACAACATCACCTATACACTTCCTGATAAACTCAGTCACCGTTTCAGTGTATTCGTCTAAATTATTTTCGGAAGCTACCCGGAACATATCCCAGACCGCGTGATCAAAACAATCTTGAAGCGTGGATTCTGATTGGTTAGACCAGCGTTGAATAGTCCTTAGCACGGGTACTGCCTGTTTGAGTTTCTGCCTGTAGGAAGGGAGGAGCAAAATGGAGTCGTGGTCAGATTTGCTGAAAGGAAGGCGGGGGAAGGCCTTATAACCATCCCGGAAGTTTGAATAGCAATGGTCGAGGATTTTAGCAGCGCGAGTAAAACAGTCGATATGTTTGAGGACTTCGGCAGCCTAGTCCTCAAATTTGCTTTGTTAAAATCCCCAGCAACAGTAAATGCAGCCTCAGGATATGTGGTTTCCAGTGTGCATAAGGTCCAGTGAAGTTCTTTGAGGGCCGTCGTGGTATCGGCTTGAGGGGGGATATACACGGCCGTGACTATAACCGAAGAAAATTTTCTTGGGAGATAATACGGTCGGCATTTGATTGTGAGATATTCTAGGTCGGGTGAACAGAAGGACTCGAGTTCCTGTATGTTACTACAATTACACCATGAGTCGTTAATCATGAAACACACACCTCCGCCCTTCTGCTTCACGGAGAGATATTTATTCCTGTCTGCGCGATGAACTGAGAACCCATCTGGCTGGACCGATTTTGACAGAATATCCCAAGAGAGCCATGTTTCCATGAAACAGAGTATGTTACAGGCCTTGATGTCTCTCTGGAAAGAAATCCTTGCCCGTAGTTCATCGACTTTGTTAACCAAAGTGTTACGGATACAGGTATCCTGTGTTTTTGTGTGTTTCTCTCCTTCTGCCCTAATCACAGGTGTCCTGTATGTTCCTGATTGGTGGTCGTTGAGGTGTCTGCTGATTGGACCAATCAGTGAACATTCCTGTGAATAGCACCACCTGTTACTCGTTTGTTCAATCACACAGCCCATTGTATAAAAACCAGTCTTGTGTTTGTTGAGAAAGAGAGACTTTTTCCATATGTGAGTATGGACACTGTTGTGTCCTGTGTGTTGTGTACTCACTAAGTTGTTGGTTACCCTGTTGGTAACTTTATTAGAAACTATTTCTTTACCTGAGTGTGGATACTGTTGTGTCCTGTGTGGTGTGTACTTATTTAATTGCTGATTACCCTGTTTGGTAGCTTTGTGTGTTTCTGGGAAAAGGGGAGTTTAAGCTAGTTGCCCTTGGGCGTACATTACCCGTAGGAAGAAATCTGTCTATAAACACCAGTTAGACCTGAGCGGACCACCCACTGTATTTTTGTATGGTAGCAGTAGCCTAGCGGTTCTTGAGGCAGGCAAGATCAGTTTAGGGGGTTTTACACTATTGTTTCATTTCTTGGGTCCTGCTCAGCCCTTTTTCCCAAACCCTTACCGTGTGTTCAGAAATAAACACTTCGTGTTTGACGGTAGTTCATGGTTGTTGTGTCATTTTTGGTTCTCACTGTTCCCTGCCACACTTATAATTTACATGAATTTATGTTACGGGTCTCATGTCCATCCACCCTAGATGTTTAGAGCCACGGGGTTCGTAACATAAAGATTGAACATTAGCGAGTAGGATACTTGGAAGAGGTGGGTGGTGTGCGCGCCTCCTAAGTCGAACCAGCAGGCCGCTCCGAGTGCCTCTCCTCCGCCGGCGATGTTTTGGGTCAGCCGCTGGAATCAGTTCAGTTGCCCTGGGGAGAGGAAACAAAGGATCTGCTTTGGGAAAGTCGTATTCCTGGTCGTAATGCTGGTGAGTTACCGCCGCTCTGATGTCCAATAGTTTTTCCCGGCTGTATGTAATGATACAAAACACTTTCTGAGCTAATAATGTAAAAAATAATACATAAAAAAACAAAATACTGCAAAGTTTCCTAAGAGCTAGTCGCGAGACCGCCATCTTCGTCGGCGCCAAGAGTCATTACCCCTGATTAGAATGTGTATATATGTGCCCTCTGTTCCCCATTGTCCTTGTCGATAATTGTCCCATGTCTGTTGGTCTCGTGAGTACCCTGTATTGTGCTCTTGTTATTACGGGTCTCGCCCCATGTATTGTTTAGATGTATACACCTCGCTCTTTTGTTTGGATTACATCCCTGTGTAATATACACTACCATTCAAAAGCTTGGGGTCACTTAGAAATGTTCTTGTTTTTGAAAGAAAAGCAATTTGTTTGTCCATTAAATAACATCAAATTGATCAGAAATACATTGTAGACATTGTTAATTTTGTAAATGGCTATTGTAGCTGGAAACGGCTGATTTTTTTATGGAATATCTACATAGGCGTACAGAGGCCCACTATCAGCAACCATCAGTCCTGTGTTCCAATGGCACGTTGTGTTTACTAATCCAAGTTTATCATTTTAAAAGGCTAATTGATCATTAGAAAACCTTTTTGCAATTATGTTAACAGGTCCTCAAGTGGCAGCTACATTAAATAGTACCCGCAAAACACCAGTCTCAACGTCAACAGTGAAGAGGTGACTCAGGGATGCTGACCTTCTAGGCAGTTGCAAAGAAAAAGCCAGATCTCAGACTTAATCTTTAATTTTTATTGGCCAGTCTTTGATATGGCTTTTTCTTTGCAATTCTGCCTAGAAGGTCAGCATCCCGGAGTCGCTTCTTCACTGTTGATGTTGAGACTGGTGTTTTGCGGATACTATTTAATGAAGCTGCCAGTTGAGGACCTGTGAGGCACCTGTTTCTCAAACTAGACATTCTAATATATTTGTCTTCTTGCTAAGTTGTGCACCGGGGCCTCCCACTCCTCTTTCTATTCTGGTTAGAGACAGTTTGCGCTGTTCTGTGAAGGGAGTAGTACACAGCTTTATACGAGATCTTCAGTTTCTTGGCAATTTCTCGCATGGAATAGCCTTCATTTCTCCGAACAAGAATAGACTGACGAGTTTCAGAAGAAAGTGATTTGCTTCTGGCCATTTTGAGCCTGTAATCGAACCCACAATTGCTGATGCTCCAGATACTCAACTAGTCTCAAGAAGGCCAGTTTTATTGCTTCTTTAATCAGCACAACAGTTTTCAGCTGTGCTAACATAATTGCAAAAGGGTTGATGATCAATTAGCCTTTTAAAATGATAAACTTGGATTAGCAAACACAACGTGCCATTGGAACACAGGACTGATGGTTGCTGATAATGGGCCTCTGTACGCCTATGTAGATATTCCATTAAAAATCAGCTGTTTCCAGCTTTAATATAATATATATATAATATGCCATTTAGCAGACGCTTTTATCCAAAGCGACTTACAGTCATGCGTGCATAAAAATTTTTTTTGTGTATGGGTGGTCCCGGGGATCGAACCCACTACCTTGGCGTTACAAGCGCCGTGCTCTACCAGCTGAGCTACAGAGGACCACAATAATAATAGCCATTTACAACATTAACAATGTCTACACTGTATTTCTGATCAATTTGATGTTATTTTAATGGACATTAAAATATATTTTCTTTCAAAAACAAGGACATTTCTAAGTGACCCCAAACTTTTGAACGGTAGTGTATATATACGTGTTTGTTTTGGCCTTCGTCCCCATTGTTGTTCATGACGTACCTTGTGTTGGGTGGAGAAAATAAAACCCCTATTACGTATTCCTCCACCTGTCTTCAAATCCTTATACGAGTTAGCGACCATCGTAGAGACAGTCCCAGCATCACGAGGACTGTCTCTCCAGACTCGGCAGCGCCATGGATAGCGTGCTGGCAACCATCCTGCTGTTGGAGGGGAAAGTGCAGTCCCTCCAGTAATAACACAAGATAGATATTGGTCTCCACTAGGCTACGACCTAGTGTATACTAAGGTTACAAATTAACAAAAAATTTAGTTCAACTGTGGCCTGGCGTCGGTTCGATTCTAGCCCATGCCCTTCTGGCATGAATAACTAAATCCCCTGATTGACTTGATGTAGTTACACATTTCAAATATGGACAGTCCAGGGTCATTTTATCCCCGATCTTGATAAGAAATTACCATACCCACTTTTGGATAAAATAAATAGGAAATGAATAAAATAATAACAGTCAGTATGCTACACCAACATTAGTTGCCATTCATAAAAAGTGTCAGGTAAATTGCCACAGTAGATTTGCTGTGGTAAATGATTAAATACTTTTGATTGTGCTGAATGCTTGTCAAATAGATCAATCACCCTTAGTCTGTTCCATGTCCAAGATGGCGTAGCAGTGCGGTCGTGTACTCTTGTGTGTCCTTGTAAATAGCCTTTTTTTCCTTTTTTTTGGGTCTTTTGTTGTATATATTCCCCTATCACACTTTTCATCCTTCTACTAAATATATTTTCCTGCAACCCACCTCACTCAATGTGGAACGGATTCTATTATTTACTTACCTTTTATCTAGAATCTCCAGTTGAAACTAGCTAGCCAGCTAACTGGCTACTTGCTATTAGCCACCGTTAGCGGTTTTTCACCCAGAACATCGGATATTCTGCTGGAATAACTGAATCACTGGACCTTAACACTGGATCGCAACCAGCTAGCCGCAACCGAATGGATGTTGCTGTTGGCTAATCACCACTGCCCCCGAAGCAAGCACCAGTTAGCCTTGAGCTAGCCTCAAGCCAGGCCCATATCCCGGCTATCTACCTCTCTGTCTACCGGACGGGAGCAGCCAGCTAACTAGCTACTTGCTATTAGCCACCGTTAGCGTGTTTTTTTCACCATTGTCCGTGGCCTGCACTACCTACCAGCCAGCTCTAGCCTGGACTATTATCGGCGAGTCTGCACAGCGCGTTATCGACCCAGAACATATCAGATTTTCTGCCGGAATCACTGAATCACTGGACCTTTAACACCAGATCATCGCAACTAGCTAGCTGCAACCGAATGGATGTTGTGGTTGGCTAATCAGCCTTGAGCTAGCCTCGAGTCAGGCCCATCTCCCGGCTATCTACCTCTCTGTCAACCGGACGGGACCTCCTAGTGTCGACATGGAGATCCCCGCCGATCCATCACGACTGGTCTGCCGACGTAATCATCTGTGGTTTCAACAGGCTTCCCGTTGCGACGACCACGAAGATCCATCTGCTAGCCCCAGCCCACTAGCACACGCAATTCAACAGCCGTGCTTCCTGATCGCCTGTGCTGTAGCACGAACCTCTCAAACTGACTCAAATAGCTCCTTTGTTCCACACCCCATACACGCGGAGACCGGCTCAATCGGTGCCTCCAGTGATGCTATCTCTTTCATTGTTACCCAATGCTTAGGTTTACCTCCACTGTACTCATATCCTTCCATATCCTTGTCTGTACATAATGCCCTGAATCTATTCTACAATGCCTGGAGAACTGCCCCCTTTATTCTCTGTACCCAACGCACTAAAAGACCAGTTCTTAAAACCTTTAGCCGTATCCTTATTCTAGTCCTCCTCTGTTCCTCTGGTGATGTAGAGGTTAACCCAGGCCCTGCAGCCCCCAGTATCACTCCCACTCCCCAGGCGCTATCATTTGTTGAATTCTGTAACAGTAAAAGCCTTGGCTTTTTGCATGTTAACATCAGAAGACTCCTTCCTAAGTTTGAGTTATTCACTGCATTAGCACACTCCGCCAACCCTGATGTACTAGCAGTGTCTGAATCCTGGCTTAGGAAGACAACCAAAAATTCAGAAATGTCCATCCCCAACTACAACATTTTCCGTCTAGATAGAACTGCCAAAGGGGGTGGAGTTGCAATCTACTGTAGAGAGAGCCTGCAGAGCTCTATCATACTATCCAGGTCTGTGCCCAAACAGTTTGAGCTCCTACCAGAAATAAGTCTCTCACAGACACCCCTCAGCCCCCAGCTGTGCCCTGGACAACATATGTGAATTGATTGACCCCCATCTATCCTCAGAGTTTGTACTGCTTGGTGACCTAAACTGGGATATGCTTAACACCCCAGCCATTCTACAATCCAAACTAGATGCCCTCAATCTCACACAAATTATCAAGGAACCTACAAGGTACAACCCTAAATCCGTAAACATGGGCACCCTCATAGATATCATCCTGACTAACTTACCCTCTAAATACACCTCTGTTGTCTTCAACCAGGATCTCAGTGATCACTGCCTTATTGCCTGCGTCCGTAACGGGTCCGCGGTCAAACGACCGCCCCTCATCACTGTCAAACGCTCCCTAAAACACTTTAGCGAGCTGCCTTCCTAATTGACCTGGCCCAGGTATCCTGGATGGATATCGATCTCATTCCGTCAGTAGAGGATGCCTGGTTGTTCTTTAAAAGTGTAAAACTCTCAATCTTAAATAAGAATGCCCCATTCAAAAAATGCAGAACTAAGAACAGATATAGCCCCTGGTTCTCCTCAGACATGACTGCCCTTGACCAGCACAAAAACATCCTGTGGCGTACTGCATTAGCATCGAATAGCCCCCACGATATGCAACTTTTCAGGGAAGTTAGGAACCAATATACACAAGCAGTTAGGAAAGCAAAGGCTAGCTTTTTCAAACAGAAATGTGCATCCTGTAGCAATAACTCCAAAAGGTTTTGGGACACTGTAAAGTGCATGGAGAATAAGAGCACCTCCTCACAGCTGCCCACTGCACTGAGGCTAGGAAACACTATCACCACCGATAAATCTACAATAATCGAGAATTTCAACAAGCATTTTGCTACGGCTGGCCATGCGTTCCACCTGGCTACCACTACCCCGGCCATCAGCTCTGCACCCTCCGCTGCAACTTACCCATGCCCCACCCGCTTCTCTTTCCACAAATTCAGACATCTGATGTTCTGAAAGAGCTGCAAAATCTGGACCCCTACAAATCATCTGGGCTAGACAATCTGGACCCTTTCTTTCTAAAATTAGCAGCCGAAATTGTCGCAACCCCTATTTCTAGCCTGTTCAAGCTCTCTTTTGTAACATCTGAGATCCCCAGAGATTGGAAAGCTGCCGCGGTCATCCCCCTCTTCAAAGGGGGTGACACTCTAGATCCAAACTGTTACAGACCTATATCCATCCTGACCTGCCTTTCAAAAGTTTTTGAAAGCCAAGTTAACAAACAGATCACCGACCATTTCGAATCCCACCGTACCTTCTCCGCTACGCAATCCGGTTTCCGAGCTGGTCATTGGTGCACCTCAGCCACGCTCAAGGTCGATATTATAACCGCGATCGATAATAGACAGTACTGTGCAGCCGTCTTCATCGACCTGGCCAAGGCTTTCGACTCTGTCAACCACTGCATTCTTATTGGCAGACTAAATAGCCTTGGTTTCTCAAATGACTGCCTCGCCTGGTTCACCAACTACTTCTCAGATAGAGTTCAATGTGTCAAATTGGAGGGCCTGTTGTCTGGACCTATGGCAGTCTCTATGGGGGTGCCACAGGGTTCAATTCTCGGGCCGACTCTTTTCTCTGTGTATATCAATGGTGTCGCTCTTGCTGCTGGTGACTCTCAGATTCACCTCTATGCAGACGACACCATTTTGTGCGACATCATAGAGTATGTGGACAACTACAAATACCTAGGTGTCTGGTTAGACTGTAAACTATCCTTCCAGACTCACATTAAGCATTTCCAATCCAAAGTTAAATCTAGAATCGGCTTCCTATTTCGCAACAAAGCCTCCTTCACTCATGCTGCCAAACATGCCCTCGTTAAACTGACTATCCTACCGATCCTTGACTTCGACGATGTCATTTACAAAATAGCCTCCAACACTCTACACAGCAAATTGAATGTAGTCTATCACAGTGCCATCCGTTTTGTCACCAAAGCCCCATATACTACCCACCACTGTGAGCTGTACGGTCTTGTTGGCTGGTCCTCACTACATATTCGTCGCCAAACCACTGCCTCCAGGTCATCTATAAATCACTGCTAGGCAAATCCCTGCCTTATCTTAGCTCATTGGTCACCATAGCAACACCCACCCGTAGTATGTGCTCCAGCAGGTATATCTCACTGGTCATCCCCAAAGCCAACACCTCCTTTGGCCGCCATTCCTTCCAGTTCTCTGCTGCTAATGACTGGAACGAACTGCAAAAATCTCTGAAGCTGGAGACTCTTATCTCCCTCACCAACTTTAGGCGTCAGTTGTCAGAGCAGCTTACCGATCATTGCACCTGTACACAGCCCATCTGAAATTAGTCCACCCAACTACCTCATCCCTATATTGTTATTTATTTTGCTAATTTGCACCCCAGTATCTCTATTTGCACATCATCTTTTGCACAACTATCATTCCAGTGTTAAATCGAAATTGTAACTATTTTGCATTATAGCCTATTTATTGCCTTACCTCCATGATTTACTACATTCGCCCACACTGTATATATATTTTCTGTTGTATTTTTGACTTTATGTTTTGTTTACCCCATATGTAACTCTGTGTTGTTGTTTTTATCGCACTGCTTTGCTTTATCTTGGCCAGCTCGCAGTTGTAAATGAGAACTTGTTCTCAACTGGCTTACCTGGTTAAATAAAGGTTAAATAAAAAAATAAAAATAAAAAAACTGGTGCTTCCTGCTTTAGTTTTTGCTCATAAGCAGGAATCAGGAGGATAGAGGTATGGTTAGATTTGCCAAATGGTAGGCGAGGGAGAGCTTTGTACGCGTCTCTGTGTGTGGAGTAAAGGTGGTCTAGAGTTTTTTTCCCTTTGGTTGCACATTTAACATGCTGGTAGAAATTAGGTAGAACGGATTTAAGTTTCCCTGCATTAAAGTCCCCGGCCACTAGGAGCGCTGCCTCCGTATTAACATTTTCCGGTTTACTTATGGCCTTACACTGCTCATTGAGTGCAATCTTAGTGCCTGAATCGGTTTGTGGTGGTAAATAGACAGTTACGAAAAATATAGACAAACTCTCTTGGTACAGTGGGGAAAAAAAGTATTTAGTCAGCCACCAATTGTGCAAGTTCTCCCACTTAAAAAGATGAGAGAGGCCTGTAATTTTCATCATAGGTACACGTCAACTATGACAGACAAATTGAGAAAAAAAATGCAGAAAATCACATTGTAGGATTTTTAATGAATTTATTTGCAAATTATGGTGGAAAATAAGTATTTGGTCACCTACAAACAAGCAAGATTTCTGGCTCTCACAGACCTGTAACTTCTTCTTTAAGAGGCTCCTCTGTCCTCCACTCGTTACCTGTATTAATGGCACCTGTTTGAACTTGTTATCAGTATAAAAGACACCTGTCCACAACCTCAAACAGTCACACTCCAAACTCCACTATGGCCAAGACCAAAGAGCTGTCAAAGGACACCAGAAACAAAATTGTAGACCTGCACCAGGCTGGGAAGACTGCATCTGCAATAGGTAAGCAGCTTGGTTTGAAGAAATCAACTGTGGGAGCAATTATTAGGAAATGGAAGACATACAAGACCACTGATAATCTCCCTCAATCTGGGGCTCCACGCACGATCTCACCCTGTGGGGTCAAAATGATCACAAGAATGGTGAGCAAAAATCCCAGAACCACACGGGGAGACCTAGTGAATGACCTGCAGAGAGCTGGGACCAAAGTAACAAAGCCTACCATCAGTAACACACTACGCCGCCAGGGACTCAAATCCTGCAGTGCAAGACGTGTCTCCCTGCTTAAGCCAGTACATGTCCAGGCCCGTCTGAAGTTTGCTAGAGTGCATTTGGATGATCCAGAAGAAGATTGGGAGAATGTCATATGGTCAGATGAAACCAAAAACGTTTTGGTAAAAACTCAACTCGTCGTGTTTGGAGTACAAAGAATGCTGAGTTGCATCCAAAGAACACCATACCTACTGTGAAGCATGGGGGTGGAAACATCATGCTTTGGGGCTGTTTTTCTGCAAAGGGACCAGGACGACTGATCCGTGTAAAGGAAAGAATGAATGGGGCCATGTATCGTGAGATTTTGAGTGAAAACCTCCTTCCATCAGCAAGGGCATTGAAGATGAAACGTGGCTGGGTCTTTCAGCATGACAATGATCCCAAACACACCGCCCGTGCAACGAAGGAGTGGCTTCGTAAGAAGCATTTCAAGGTCCTGGAGTGGCCTAGCCAGTCTCCAGATCTCAACCCCATAGAACATCTTTTGAGGGAGTTGAAAGTCAGTGTTGCCCAGCGACAGCCCCAAAACATCACTGCTCTAGAGGAGATCTGCATGGAGGAATGGGCCAAAATACCAGCAACAGTGTGTGAAAACCTTGTGAAGACTTACAGAAAACGTTTAACCTGTGTCATTGCCAACAAAGGGTATATAACAAAGTATTGAGAAACTTTTGTTATTGACCAAATACTTATTTTCCACCATAATTTGCTAATAAATTCATTAAAAATCCTACAATGTGATTTTCTGGATTTCTTTCCCTCATTTTGTCTGTCATAGTTGACATGTACCTATGATGAAAATTACAGGCCTCTCATCTTTTTAAGTGGGAGAACTTGCACAATTGGTGGCTGACTAAATACTTTTTTCCCCCACTGTATATAGTGTGGTCTACAGCTTATCATGAGACACTGTACCTCAGGCGAGCAAAACCTCGAGACTTCCTTAGTATTAGATTTTATGCACCAGCTGTTGTTTACAAATATACACAGACCGCCACCCCTTGTCTTACCGGAGTCAGCCGTTCTATCCTGCCGATGTAGCGTATATCCCGCCAGCTGTATGTTATCCATGTCGTCGTTCAGCCACGACTCAGTGACACATAAGATATTACCATTTTTTATGTCCCGTTGGTAGGATAACCGTAATCTTAGGTTGTCTAATTTATTTTCAAATGATTGAACATTGGCTAATAGGATTGATGGATGAGGCAGTTTACTCGCTCGCCATCGGATCCTTACAAGGCACCCCGACCTACGTCCACGATATCTCTGTCTCTTTCTCATGCGAATGACAGGGATTTGGGCCTTGTCGGGTGTCTGTAGGATATCCTTCGCGTCCGACTCGTTGAAGAAAAAATCTTTGTCTAATACGAGGTGGGTAATCGCTGTCCTGATATCCAGAAGCTATTTTTGGTCATAAAAGACGGTGGCAGAAACATTATGTACAGTATAAATTACAAATAATGCGAAAAAACACACATACTAGTACAATTGGTTAGAGGGCTGTAAAACGGCAGCCATCTTCTTCGGTGCCAATAATATGCATCTGTAACCAACAGATACATATCTGTATTCCCAGTCATGTGAAATCCATAGATTAGGGCCTAATGAATTTATTTCAATTGAATGAAGAACCTTATATGAACTGTAACTCAGTAAAATCTTTGAAATTGTTGCATGTTTCGTTTATATTTTTGTTCCTTGTAACTTATTTAGCTATCTAAAAAAAATCATAGGTTTATGATATTATGCAAGTAAGTTTACCTGTCGTGTCCACAACGATGGAGCAGCAGACCAAGCAAAATGCGAGAGGAGGACCCTATACCGTAGGATAAGTATTCTTGTCGGTGTCATCTTCATTCGTTAAAAGTTAGAGGAGATCGATGCTGTTATTCCTGATATTTCCAATTTGGGATAGTTGTTCACTGAATTGCTAGCACTAGTTGCTCACGCTGCTACAGTGGCAACAATGTGGCTACAAACATCTCACGCTCGGTGGAATGTAAATGCGTTATCACGAGACGCTGCCTTCAAATCATAAATGGCAGTAACCTACTGGAAAAGTGCTACCTACTAAATATCGGCAACATTTCAAGCTAGCTGTGGAGTGCGCTTACAGTACTTTTTCAACTCCGTTACACTCATATGATTATGCACAAACTCATTATCCTAATGTAATTACCAAGTAGCAATAACATCACATTAAGAAGTTAATTTATCATCCAATCAGTCAGCGTGCTGATAGCTTGATGTACAATATCGTTTCAAAAGAACCCCAAAACAGTAATATGTTTGGAATCCGTCACATCTAAATAAATAATGCTCAACCAAACCATCTCTTGCTCATGCCCCTACCCTATCATCACATCATGTTATTGTATGCGAATGTTAGTAGTTATAACATTGAGAAGGACATGAAGCCATGTCTGAGTCAGTCATCTATGCAGAGGTCACATTGGCTGCAATCTCCTCATGTATGCTTGTAGGTTTAGAAGAATAAGTGTGATGTGAACAAAGACATTCTGCTCTTTTAGTGGACACCTGCTCTTTTAGTGGATGAGAAGTGCAGTGGTGGAAAAAGTACTCAGTTGTCATACTTGAGTAAAAGTAAAGATACCTTACTAGAAAATTACTCAAGTAAAAGTGAAAGTCACCAAGTAAAATACTACTTGAGTGAAAGTCAAATGTACTTAAGTACAGTGGTGGAAAAAGTACTCAATCATCATACTTGAGTAAAAGTAAAAAGTAAAAGTAGATGTTATACATCAAATTCCTTATATTAAGCAGTGGTGGAAAAAGTACCCAAAAGCCATACTTGAGTAAAAATAAAGATAGAGTGCCTTGCAAAAGTATTCATCCCTCTTAGCGTTTTTTTCTATTTTGTGGCATTACAACCTGTAATTTTAATGGATTTTTATTTGGATTTCATGTAATGGACATACACAAAATAGTCCAAATTGGTGAAGTGAAATTAAAAAAAGAACTTAACGGAAAAGTGGTGCGTGCATATGTATTCACCCCCTTTGCTATGAAGCCCCTAAATAGGATCTGTTGCAACCAATTACCTTCAGAAGTCACATAATTAGTTAAATAAAGTCCACCTGTGTGCAATCTAAGTGTCACATGATATGTCACATGATCTCAGTATATACAGTGGGGAGAACAAGTATTTGATACACTGCCGATTTTGCAGGTTTACCTACTTACAAAGCATGTAGAGGTCTGTAATTTTTATCATAGGTACACTTCAACTGTGAGAGACAAAAATCCAGAAAATCACATTGTATGATTTTTAAGTAAATAATTTGCATTTTATTGCATTTAATATTTGGTACAGAAACCTTTGTTTGCAATTACAGAGATCATACGTTTCCTGTAGGTCTTGACCAGGTTTGCACACACTGCAGCAGGGATTTTGGCCCACTCCTCCATACAGACCTTCTCCAGATCCGTTTTCGGGGCTGTCACTGGGCAATACGGACTTTCAGCTCCCTCCAAAGATTCTCTATTGGGTTCAGGTCTGGAGACTGGCTAGGCCACTCCAGGACCTTGAGATGCCTCTTACAGAGCCACTCCTTAGTTGCCCTTGCTGTGTGTTTCGGGTCATTGTCATGCTGGAAGACCCAGCCACGACCCATCTTCAATGCTCTTACTGAGGGAAGGAGGTTCTCACCCAAGATTTGACGGTACATGGACCCGTCCATCGTCCCTTTGATGCGGTGCAGTCGTCCTGTCCCCTTTGCAGAAAAGCATCCCCAAAGAATGATGTTTCCACCTCCATGCTTCACGGTTGGGATGGTGTTCTTGGGGTTGTACTCATCCTTCTTCTTCCTCCAAACAAGGCGAGTGGAGTTTAGACCAAAAAGCTATATTTTTGTCTCATCAGACCACATGACCTTCTCCCATTCCTCCTCTGGATCATCCAGATGGTAATTGGCAAACTTCAGACGGGCCTGGACATGTGCTGGCTTGAGCAGAGGGACCTTGCGTGCGCTGCAGGATTTTAATCCATGACGGCGTAGTGTGTTACTAATGATTTTCTTTGAGACTGTGGTCCCAGCTCTCTTCAGGTCATTGACCAGGTCCTGCTGTGTAGTTCTGGGCTGATCCCTCACCTTCCTCATGATCATTGATGCCCGACGAGATGAGATCTTGCATGGAGCCCCAGACCGAGGGTGATTGACCGTCATCTTGAACTTCTTCCATTTTCTAATAATTGCGCCAACAGTTGTTGCCTTCTCACCAAGCCCTTCTCACCAAGCCCATCCCAGCCTTGTACAGGTCTACAATTTTATCCCTGATGTCCTTACACAGCTCTCTGGTCTTGGCCATTGTGGAGAGGTTGGAGTCTGTTTGATTGAGTGTGTAGACAGGTGTCTTTTATACAGGTAACGAGTTCAAACAGGTGCAGTTAATACAGGTAATGAGTGGAGAATAGGAGGGCTTCTTAAAGAAAAACTAACAGGTCTGTGAGAGCCGGAATTCTTAATGGTTGGTAGGTGATCAAATACTCATGTCATGCAATAAAATGCAAATTAATTACTTAAAAATCATACAATGTGATTTTCTGGATTTTTGTTTTAGATTCCGTCTCTCACAGTTGAAGTGTACCTATCATAAAAATTACAGACCTCTACATGCTTTGTAAGTAGGAAAACCTGCAAAATCGTCAGTGTATCAAATACTTGTTCTCCCCACTGTATACACCCGTTCTGAAAGGCCCCAGAGTCTGCAACACCACTAAGCAAGGGGCACCACCAAGCAAGCGGCACCATGAAGACCAAGGAGATCTCCAAACAGGTCAGGGACAAAGTTGTGGAGAAGTACAGATCAGGGTTGGGTTATAAAAAAATATCTGAAACTTTGAACATCCCACGGAGCACCATTTAAATCCATTATTAAAAAAATATTTAAAAATGGAAAGAATATGGCACCACAACAAACCTGCCAAGAGAGGGCCGACCACCAAAACTCACAGACCAGGCAAGGAGGGCGTTAATCAGAGAATTAACAAAGAGACCAAAGATAACCCTGAAGTATGAAAAAACAATGTATGCACTCACTAACTGTAAATCACTCTGGATAAGAGTGTCTGCTAAATGACCATAATGTAATAATGTAAGGAGCTGCAAAGCTCCACAGCGGAAATTGGAGTCTCTGTCCATAGGACCACTTTCAGCTGTACACTCCACAGAGCTGGGCTTTACGGAAGAGTGGCCAGAAAAAAGCCATTGCTTAAAGAAAAAATAAGCGAACACGTTTGGTGTTCACCAAAAGGCATATGGGAGACTCCCCAAACATATGGAAGAAGGTACTCTGGTCAGATGAGACTAAAATTGAGCTTTTTGCCCATCAAGGAAAACACTATGTCTGTCGCAAACCCAACACCTCTCATCACCTCGAGAACACCACCCCCACAGTGAAGCATGGTGGTGGCAGCATCATGCTGTGGGGATGTTTTTCATCGGCAGGGACTGGGAAACTGGTCAGAATTGGAAATTCTTGAGGGAAACCTGTTTCAGTCTTCCAGAGATTTGAGACTGAACGGAGGTTCACCTTCCAGCAGGACAATGACCCTAAGCATACTGCTAAAGCAACACTCGAGTGGTTTAAGGGGAAACATTTAAATGTCTTGGAATGGCCTATCAAAGCCCAGACCTCAATCTAATTGAGAATCTCTGGTATGACTTAAAGATTGCTGTACACCAGGTTTCGGCGTTCGTCGTCACCGGAATACTAGCTACCGATCTATTTTCTATGTTCTACCTGTTGTCTGATTGTTACACACCTGTTTTCCATTATGTGATTACTCCTTCCCTATTTAACCCGGTGGCTCCCATTGTGTTTTGTGCGTGTTTGTTTTTCGTTTCATGTGTCGTTGGTGAGCGGGTTTGTTCCTCCCTGTGTGGAGGTATTTTTTATTGATTTCTTTACTTATTCAGTAAAGTATGTTTCATGAAGTTCTGTGTCCTGCGCCTGACTTCGATCCACCGCATTACACTGACACTCGTGACAGAAATGTAAGCAGCAAAACAGCCAGACCTTTCATTTGGTTTGAGCTTTTCTGAAAGGTAACAGTCTTACGGATACAAGAAGAGCTCAGATTAAAAAAAGAATGTGGATTCTCAAATAGGAAACACTTATAATATAGCCAGTAAACGTAAGCACTTCTAATCACAGTCACTTTGCTTTAGAAAAATAAAAGAATATGATGAGCTCATCAAAAGTACATGTACAGAACTGCACATAACCTCACTGTAGGAATATGAGGACATCACCACTGATAGATGTCAATGGGGCTGATGTGGATGCGGTGTCGGATTCAGGCGCAGGACACAGAAGCTCAGTCAAACAGACTTTACTAGTCAAATATACAATACAAAAATAAACAGGCCTCAAACACTGGAGGCGAGCGATTACGCAAGCAGTGCGTAAAACACTAACTAAATGAGCACAACACTCTGACATCAACGGACAGGCGGACAACAACACACAAACTCACATACACAAAGCAGGAAACTTATAGGACACATAATTAGACACAAACGGACACAGGTGCAACAGACAGACCAAACCAAACAAACATCGAAACATCCAACGGTGGTAGCTAGTACTCCGGGGACGACGAACGCCGAAGCCTGCCCGAGCAAGGAGGAGGAGCAGCCTCGGCAGAATCCGTGACAGTACCCCCCCTTGACGCGCGGCTCCAGCCGTGCACCGACCCCGACCTCGGGGACGACCAGGAGGACGCGGAGCAGGGCGCGTGGGATGACCACGGTGGAACTCAGTCAGGAGGGATGGATCTAGGATATCCCTCCTAGGCACCCAGCACCGTTCCTCCGGGCCGTACCCCTCCCACTCCACGAGATACTGGAGACCCCCCATCTGACGTCTCGAATCCAAGATGGTCCGGACCGTGTACGCCGGAGCTCCCTCGATGTCCAGTGGGGGCGGGGGGGTCTCTCCTATCTCACCTTCCTGGAGTGGACCAGCTACCACCGGCCTGAGAAGAGACACATGGAACGAGGGGTTAATATTCTTATAATCAATAGGCAGTTGTAACCTGTAACACACCTCGTTCAATCTCCTCAGGACTTTAAAAGGCCCCACAAACCGCCGACCCAGCTTCCGGCAGGGCAGGCGGAGGGGCAGGTTTCGAGTCGAGAGCCAGACTCGATCTCCCGGTGCGTACACCGGGCCCTCACTGCGGTAAAGGTCGGCGCTCGCCTTCTGTCGACGGATGGCCCGCTGCAGATGGACGTGTGCAGCGTTCCACGTCTCCTCCGAGCGCCGAACCCACTCATCCACCGCAGGAGCCTCGATCTGGCTCTGGTGCCATGGTGCCAGAACCGGCTGATACCCTAACACACACTGGAAAGGGGTTAGATTGGTGGAGGAGTGGCGGAGAGAGTTCTGTGCCATCTCTGCCCAGGGGATATACCTTGACCACTCCTCCGGCCGGCCCTGGCAATAGGACCTCAGAAACCTACCCACATCCTGGTTAACTCGTTCTACCTGCCCATTGCTCTCTGGGTGGTAACCCGAGGTAAGGCTCACCGAGACCCCCAAGCGTTCCATGAACGCCCTCCAGACTCTGGAGGTGAACTGGGGACCTCGGTCAGACACTATATCCTCGGGAACCCCGTAGTGCCGGAAGACATGGGTAAATAGTGCCTCAGCGGTCTGTAGGGCAGTAGGGAGACCCGGCATTGGGAGGAGACGACAGGCCTTAGAAAACCGATCCACGACGACCAAAATGGTGGTTTTCCCCTGGGAGGGGGGAAGGTCGGTCACAAAGTCCACCGAGAGGTGAGACCATGGTCGTTGTGGAACGGGCAGGGGATGTAACTTCCCCCTGGGCAGGTGTCTAGGCGCCTTACACTGGGCGCACACCGAGCAGGAGGAGACATAAACCCTCACATCCCTAGCAAACGTTGGCCACCAGTATTTCACGCTAAGGCAGTGCACTGTCCGGCCAATACCTGGATGTCCAGAGGAGGGTGACGTATGAGCCCAATAAATAAGCCGATCACGAACCTCGAGCGGAACGTACGTCCGCCCCACAGGACACTCTCGGGGAGTAGGGTCGGTACATAACGCCCGCTCGATCTCCGCATCGACCTCGCACACCACCGGAGCCACCAGACAAGACTCCGGCAGTATGGGAGTGGGCTCAATGGACCTCTCCTCTGTGTCATACCGCCGGGACAGGGCGTCTGCCTTACCGTTCTGGGACCCTGGGATGTACGTTATTTTAAAAATGAACCGGGTTAGAAACATATTCCACCTAGCCTGACGAGGGTTTAATCTCCTAGCTGCCCGGATGTACTCCAGGTTACGGTGGTCAGTCAGAATGAGGAAAGGGTGTTGAGCCCCCTCAAGCCAATGCCTCCACACCTTTAGGGCCTGAACCACGGCTAACAGCTCCCTGTCCCCTACGTCATAATTTCGCTCCGCCGGGCTGAGCTTCCTAGAATAGAACGCACAGGGGCGGAGTTTAGGTGGCGTGCCGGACCGTTGCGACAGTACTGCCCCAATACCGGCCTCTGACGCGTCCACCTCTACTTGGAATGGTAAAGCTGGGTCCGGATGCGCCAGCACCGGAGCCGAAGTGAACAGGTTCTTCAGTTAAACAAATGCCCTGTCCGCTTCAGCTGACCACTGCAAACGCACCGGACCCCCCTTCAGCAGGGACGTAATGGGAGCTGCCACCTGTCCAAAGCCCTGGATAAACCTCCGGTAGTAATTAGCAAACTCCAACCACTGTTAAAGAGGTGTGTTGTTCTGTCAATGGGGCTGATGTGGATGCGGTGTCGGAGTCAGGCGCAGGACACAGAAGCTCAGTCAAACAGACTTTACTAGTCAAATATACAATACAAAAATAAACTGGCCTCAAACACTGGAGGCGAGCGATTACGCAAGCAGTGCGTAAAACACTAACTAAATGAGCACAACACTCTGACATCAACGGACAGGCGGACAACAACACACAAACTCACATACACAAAGCAGGAAACTTATAGGACACATAATTAGACACAAAAGGACACAGGTGCAACAGACAGACCAAACCAAACAAACATCGAAACATCCAACGGTGGTAGCTAGTACTCCGGGGACGACGAACGCCGAAGCCTGCCCGAGCAAGGAGGAGGAGCAGCCTCGGCAGAATCCGTGACAATAGAACTGTATTAGAAATCAGTGTGTCAGGTCATGCCTTTGTAACAAGGACACCTATAACTTGTGAATTTTAAACATAAATTAACAAAACGCATAAGGCATCCGTGTCCTTGGGCTTGCTAGCGTTAAGCTGTCATTACTTGAAGTTGAAGAATTTAAGGTTAATCTTCAGTAAAAGCTGGTTTTCGAAGTTTCTGGAATCCAGCCTTGCTCTCCTGGGGCTGAAAACAAGTCCTACAATGCTGAACAGCCTTTCACATGCAGCTGATGCAGGTAAGGGTGTGTTTAGCCTCAGAGACAGCTTACAGACTGCCGGGAAGGACTTGAGCAACTCCATATGATCAGCTGAACAGGCCAGGTATCCGTCCAGTTGTTTGGAGCTTTCTTGTGCTTGAGACGTCTTCATGGCAGAGAAGAAGTCCTCCTCATTTGATGAACTGGTGCCATCACCTAGCTGCAGCAAGGGTTCTTCCAGTTGGTCCTTGATGTAGTCCATTCCTGAAATACAAGGAAGATGACAATAGAAATCATGCCGTTATGAGCCTACATTAATCCATCCCCATCCCCCATCTATATAAACCAAACAACAGGGCTAAGTAGGCTACCCATTGGACTGAACCACAAAGTCAGGATTGTAGTTTAAATGGGTGGTTCTCAAATCTATGAAGTGTCAAAATGTACACTACACACAGTTGTTTATGAATAATAAAATACTGTTAATTAACCACGTTGTCTTACCCATTCTGATGGTGGCGTCATCCTTTGTCCACGTTGTTTTGAATTTGAGGATTGCAGCTGCGATCACCTCAGGGTTGTGAAACATGTAGCTGAAGCGCTTCTTCAGTCCCAATTGTAGCGCATCCACCAGAGACTTACAGTACTTCAGGGACAACTTGATTCGGTCAAGTTTTGTGATCAGCAGGTTGATAGTTGGAAGTAGCCACCCCATCTGGACATTGGTTTCAGTCTGCAGGATGTTGATGGCCTTTGCGACTGGGCTCATGGTGGCAGCATACTCTGTGAGGAAGGCGAGTTGAGCTGGATTGATCCTATGAAAAAAATACAAATAATAATAATACTGTTTCCTAACCCTATACAAAGGGGATCACTAACCATTTAACCTGATTTAACTACAGTAATCAATGGCTGGATGAGTAGCTGACTAAATGGATCAATGATAGTGTATGGCTACAACATGTGAAACAGTTATTAGTCCCCAAGCAAAGGGTCAGGAAACACTGCAACAGATTTAGACAACATTCAAGACCTTAAATTATGACAAAATAAAACATAATCCTTACTTACATTGGAACCTCAAAGTCTGTGCAGAGAACTCTGATGGCCGCGTCTCCTTTGTCTTTGATGATCTTCAGGAGTCTTTCTACAGCCATAAACCAGGAGTTCCACCTTGTAGCATTCGGGTTCAGCTGTTGGAGGTCGCAAGCATCTTCAACCGTTTCGGCTGAAAGTGTGGATCTTCCGCATTTGTTCCAAAGTGCTTGGCACTTGCCATGTGTTGAACGGGACACTTTTTGGTAAGCCTCACTGGATGTTGCTTCCAGGGCATCGACTGTAGATACTAAGTTGAGTAGGTGGCAAGCACAGCGCTGGTGCTTCGGCAGCTGGTACTCAAAACCATCATCTTCATTCAGGATCGTTGCCACATCAACAAACTCCACTTCTTCACTCTCCTCTTGTTCCTCTTCACCATATTCCTGTCCTGGCTGAGCTGCTTCACCACCCACTGCTTCCACTGCCTCGTTGTTTTCATCTTCTCCAAAAACTTGGAACGCTTTCAAGAAGTTAGAGCCGTTGTCTGTTGTTGTTCTCACAATCTTACCCCGGATTTCAAACTCATAATGGATGTCACTTAGGGTGCCTGCCAACACATCAAAGGTGTGCGATCCTCTGAACTGTTTACAGGCCAGGGCTGCAGAGCAACTGTTGAGACTGTCAGGGTCTATCCAGTGGGCTGTAACACCAATGAAGCTCCGTCTTCTTGCAGACCAGCAGTCGGTGGTGGTATCGATGTGGTCAACTCCTCTCATGGCCTCAGTCACCTTCTTCTTCATTTCCGTGGAGGCTTCATCAAACCTGGAGTGCAGTGTGGGCCTTGATAAGATATTTGAGTTAGGCTGCAGATCCTGGACAAACTCCTTGAACGGTTCTTGTTCTACAACAGCGAATGGTTGGAGCCCTTGGACCACATACTTCACCACTGCTTTGTCTACAGATTTTTGAGACACTGTCTTCAGTAATGTGCTCTACTTGATGGTGGAGGGAGTCTTAGGGGCATGTTTTCTCTTCCGTGTGTTTGCCGCCAGTTCTATATACTTCTTAAGATGGTGTACATGCTTTCTCTGAAATGAGAAGAAAAGGAAAAGAGAAAGAGGGTTACTTAGCTACATAACTACCATCACCAAATACTTAAGGTATAGGATCCTAATTTTAAAGCTATAAACAACATTAGTTAAGTGAGAGTTTGTGACCACCATTTAATATTACAATGAGAAAAAACTATGTTAATTGATCTAGCTAGTACAGTAGATTACGTCAATAACTTAAGTCTACAGTAATTAGCTAGGTAAGAACAACTTTATCAACTAACACAAGGAACAAAATGGCTAGCTAACACCCGAAAGCTAACATTAGTTAGCTAGCTAGCTTGACCAGGTGTTTAGAGAAAAGGTATTTGGCTAGACTGTTAGCTGACTAAAATGTGCCCACATTCGGAAACTACTATTTAGCTCGTTTCAGTTTAGTTAGATTGCGTTAGCTAACAAAGCTTCCGAATCTGGGCACATTTTAGCCAGCTAAAGTAGGTAGTTACAAGACCATGGTGCTTTCCTACGGAGCTGTGAGGGGAACGGCACCTCCGTACCTTCAGGCTCTGATCAGTCCCTACACCCAAACGAGGGCATTGCGTTCATCCACCTCTGGCCTGCTGGCCCCCCTACCTCTGAAGCACAGTTCCCGCTCAGCCCAGTCAAAACTGTTCGCTGCTCTGGCACCCCAATGGTGGAACAAGCTCCCTCACGACGCCAGGACAGTGGAGTCACTCACCACCTTCCGGAGACACTTGAAACCCCACCTCTTTAAGGAATACCTGGGATAGGATAAAAGTAATCCTTCTACCCTCCCCCTACCCCACCCCCCCCCAAAAAAATATATATATATATATATTGTAAAGTGGTTGTCCCACTGGCTATCATAAGGTGAATGCACCAATTTGTATGTCGCGTCTGCTAAATGACGAAAATGTCAATGTAAATGAACTAGCTAGTGAACTATTTAGGTAGTGAACTATTTAGGCACACTCCACTGGCTTCCAGTTGAAGCTCGCATCCGTTATGCTTGTTGCATTAGCAAATGTGGGCTAGCTAGGTTAGCTAACATTAGCTAGCATGTTATTCTAGCTAGCAAGCTAACAGTAGGCTTACCTCAATGTGTTTTTATGGGTTCGAAGGCGAGTTCTTGAACATTAGCATTTCCTGAACTTTTGTTAAGCATGACAGACATTTCATATTTTTTCCAACATTATCCGTTTTTTTCTTCCAGCTTCAGACTGATTTGATTTTGTAGCGTGTAACGAAGGTGTCAGGGGAAATGTATCGGAGTAAAAGTATACTTTTTAATTTTTTTATGTGGTGAAGTAAAAGTCGACAAAAATATAAATAGTAAAGTAAAGTACAGATACCCCCAAAAAAACTACTTAAGTACAGTAACAAAGTATTTCTACTTCGTTACTTTAAACAACTGGAGAAGTATTTGTGTGTGTGCGAGAGAGAGAGAGGTTGAGTGTGATAGGTCGTTTACAACGTGTGCGCATGCACGAAGTGAAATTACATCAAATGACACATTTTACCTCTTGTAGGGAGCAAACTCTTTTCAGGGAAATTTCCATGATCCATACATATCACCTTACAAAATCTAATTTAGCTGTAATTTGCTGTTGTCATCATCATTATTATTGAAATACATGTAAATACAGGAACACCATCTGCCTCAGTTAAACCTTTTTCTATGCAAACTCGGAGGATCAGAGGAGTAAACTGAATAGCAGTGTGTGTGTGTGTGCTAATCTCAAGTGTGTGTGTGTGTGTGCTAATCTCACCATAGAAATAGGTTTCATAGTCATCATACTCCTGCTTCATTTATATCACATTAGCATATTCTCAGTGTCAGCAAACGATGCCCCACAACTTCCTTCCATTTTAGTAAATAGGATATTGTGAGATGCATTGTGTGTGTGTGTGTGTGTGTGTGTGTGTGTGTGTGTGTGAGAAAAGCATGGTGGTGTTGTGTGTTCATTCTGTTTGTTTATTACGGTTGATATTTCTATTTGGTAAAAACATTATTACAGCGATTCAGTGCCTCCAAACCTACAAGATGGTACCAAAGTGCTCTACAATTTGCAATGGCGCTCAATAGAGCAGAGTTGGCAACACACCCAGTGCTGAGAAAAAACAAATGTCTCTCATCTTGTGTTGTGTTCAGGATTATGGGGAGTTGGGGAAGTTGGCAGGTTGAACTGGGGTGGAAGGGTGAAATGAGCTCAAAAAGGTTGCTGATGGAGAGCAATTGACTCCAGAGTCTAGATGGATAGACTGAGAGTGCTTCCCAAATGGCAGCCTTTTCCCTATAGTGCACTACTTTTGATCAGAGCCCAAAAGTAGTGCACTATAAAGGGAATAGGGCCCTGGTCAAAACTGGTGCACTATAAAATAAATTGGGTGCCATTTAATGGAGCCTGAGAGATCAGCTTTGAGAGCAAACAGTTGGATTCCCTGCTCTGCAGATTGCAGGATGGGCTTCCTTGTCAGGTATATTTTTCTATAATTTTTCTCTCTAAGATATTTAGTTGTCCTGTCTTTTAACAAATCATAGGTGTTGAAAAAGGGCACGGGAAGATCAAGCACACACACACACGCACACACACAATCACACACACACACACTTTATACACAGACACAATTACTGTACTTGTATATTTAAAGTGTTTTGCAACTGCTAGCTCTTAAAGTTACCTAGCTAACTAAATAACATTAGCTAGCTAGCCACCTATTGGAAGTGACCACATAGCTAACATGCCAGAATGTTATCTAGTTAGCTAGCTAGTAGTAGTTGACAAAGGAAAGAGGACGTCCTACCTGAAATATGTTTAAGAACGAATATCAGGTAAATCTTTGTTTAACAAATCTTCAATTTACAGAACGTACAGTAGCTAGCTTTCAAACACTCAATGTTTGTGTCAAGAAAACTATGGCATTTGTTTCCTTTAAAGGGTGGAGCTGCTGTAGAGATCTTCAGTAAGGACAAGATCGTGTTGCGAAATGGAAACTTTCAAATCAAATCAAATGTTATTTAAATGCCATTAATACAGGTAACGAGTGGAGGACAGAGGAGCCTCTTAAAGAAGAAGTTACAGGTCTGTGAGAGCCAGAAATCTTGCTTGTTTGTAGGTGACCAAATACTTATTTTCCACCATAATTTGCAAATAAATTCATTAAAAATCCTACAATGTGATTTTCTGGAGAAAAAAAATCTCAATTTGTCTGTCATAGTTGACGTGTACCTATGATGAAAATTACAGGCCTCTCTCATCTTTTAAAGTGGGAGAACTTGCACAATTGGTGGCTGACTAAATACTTTTTTTCCCCACTGTAAGTGTTATTAAGTAAACAATAGATAAGTAAAAAAATAAAAGCTGTAAAATAACAGTAAAAATAACAGTAGCGAGGCTATATACAGGGGGTACCGGTACAGAGTCAATGTGCGGGGGCACCGGTTAGTCGAGGTAATTGCGGTAATCAGCTATAAATGAAGTGAGTTGCATATTGGGGAAGACATGTATTGCATGATCTTTCATATTCAATTGTATGTTGGAAAATATAACTCAATTCCCCTGGTATGAATTTGTCAAACACCCTGGATGTTGTGTCTGATATGAATACCCTGAGCATCATAACCTAATGTTTCTGCCTTGCTCTGCTCCAGGTGTTTGACAAAGAGGTTTAAAAAAGATGCCAAAAGATGGTAAAATGACTCGTAGGTGTCAATCATATAGGCCTACCCTGTTTGAATAAGACCTATGGAGGCATATTGTACCTAACTAGGCCTATTCTGAAAACAGGGCACAGATGCTATTACTCATTTACTGTTGGGCTGGTACAAAGATTCTTGGTCCTCCAAGTAAATGTTTTCCCAATGTAAAGAGTTCTCCACAGAGCTTGTATAAGTAGTCTACTGGTATCCTTATATTTTCAATTACATCATGGCCTTGCTTCATACCAGAACAACCACTGTAACCACACACATTGAACACTGAAGCTATCTGCTAGCCTGGTCACATTTACTCCCTCCTCCCAAGATGAGTTGATCCTCTATAACCAGCCACTAATTCCTCAGGAAAACAGAGCGACAGTTTTATTGGTTCCAAAAGACATCCATTACCTTTTAATGCAGACACACACACTCATGCACAAAGAGGCACACATATCCATTCTTATTATGACAGTAAATTAATATTGGATAATGATGTAATCTTTTGTCTAAGGAAACTTCATTAAGTTCTAAAAACCCCACAGTGATGGTGTGTCTGAACTGAAGCAATGTGTTTGATAGGACCTGACAGTTTTAATTAAGGGACTGAAGAGATTTACCTCTATGATACATAACAGCATGTTGTGTGTGTGTGTGTTTGTGAATCACAGCATGAACAATATCTACACAGAACAAAAATATAAACACAACATGCAACAATTTCAACGATTTACAGTTCATATAAGGAAATCAGTCAATTTAAATCAATAAATTAGGCCCTAATCTATGGATTTCACATGACTGGGCAGGGGCGCAGCCATGGGTGGGCCTGGGAGGGCATAGTCCCACCCACTTGGGAACCAGGCCCAGCCAATCAGAATGAGTTTTTCCTCACAAAATGGCTTTATTACAGACAGAAATACTCCTCAGTTTCATCAGCTGTCCAGGTGGCTGGTCTCAGACGATCCCGCATTTGAAGAAGCCGGATGTGGAGGTCCTGGGCTGGCGTGGTTGCACGTGATCTGCGGTTGTGAGGCCGGTTGGACATACTGCCAAATTCTCTAAAATGACGTTGGAGGCGGCTTATGGTAGAGAAATTAACATTCAATTATTTGGCAACAGCTCTGGTGGACATTCCTGCAGTCAGCATGCCAATTGCATGCTCCATAAAAACTTGAGACATCTGTGGCATTGTGTTGTGTGACAAAACTGCACATTTTAGAGTGGCCTTTTATTGTCCCCAGCACAAGGTTTACCTGTGTAATGATCATGCTGTTTAATCAGCCTCTTGATATGCCACACCTGTCAGGTGGATGGATTATCTTGGCAAAAGGAGTAATGCTCACTAACAGGGATGATACAAATATATTTTTTGTGCTCATGGAACATTTCTGGGATCTTTTATTTCAACTCAAGAAACATGGGACCAACATTTTACATGTTGCGTTTATATTTTTGTTTAGTATATACAGTACCAGTCAAAAGTTAGGACACAGCTACTCATACAAGGGTTTTTCTTGATTTTTACTATTCACTATTATTCTACAACGTAAACAATAGTAAAAATAAAAGAAACCCCTGGAATGAGAAGGTGTGTCCAAACGTTTGACTGGTAGTGTATTTGGGCTGCAATTTCTGAGGCTGGTAACTCTAATGAACTTATCCTCCACAGCAGAGGTAACTCTGGGTCTTCCATTCCTGTGGCGGTCCTCATGAGAACCAGTTTCATCATAGCACTTGATGGTTTTTGCGACTGCACTTGAACAAAGTTCTTGAAATGTTCAGCATTGACTGACCTTCATCTCTTTGCTTATTTAAGATGTTCTTGCCATAATATGGACTTGGTCTTTTACCAAATAGAGCTATCTTCTGTATACCACCCTACCTTGTCACAACACAACTGATTGGCTCAAACACATTAAGAAGGAAAGAAATTCCACAAATTAACTTTAAAGAAGGCACACCTGTTATTTGAAATCCATTCCAGGTGACTACCTCATGAAGGTGGTTGAGAGAATGCCAAGAGTGTGCAAAGCTGTGATCAAGGCAAAGGGTGGCTATTTGAAGAATCTCAAATATAAATTACATTTTGATTTGTTTAACACTTTTTTGGTTACTACATGATTCCATGTGTTATTTCATAGTTGTGATGTCTTCACTAGTATTTACTGTGCACCCATAGGGTTCTAGTCTAAAAGTAGTGCACTATATAGGGAACAGGGTGCCATTTGGGACACTGCTGTCTGCTAGCATGTCTTTCCTCTGTAATGGGCTTTGGAACAGTGTTCACCTGTTACCTCCACCCCACCTAGCAGATATGATTAAACCTCAACTCCTCGCCTCACCCATGGTCAGGGTCCTACCCTGGTGAGCACCAATTACTGTACTGTCATCAGTTCTGAATGCAATAATAACGTAGTATCCTATTGTTCATCTATCTACATAATCTGGAGGGAGTTCAGTTCATCGCAAGAGATACTGTTGCATGACAAACAGGTGGTGTTAGATTACAATATAATTTTTTTCTTCCAGTTTGGAACAATGTAAACAATTCTAAATAAAGTATAAGTAATACCAGAGAGTCTGTTCTAATTTTTAAAAATTGTAAAGCATTTAATACAGCATAGCAAAGTTTAAAAACAGCTGGATTTGTGAAATTACTTTGTCTCACAATTTGCATGAGGCTGAGTGATCACAGAATCAGTAGGATATTAAACAAACACTCAAATAGCCAACAGAAGTTTCCATGTCTAGATGTGGGAGTGAAGTTGATGGGCGGGGGGTAGAATGATGATCAAAGATAAAGGTGAAAAGTCAAAATAAGCAAAACAAAAAAGAAGTTTAACTGACACTAACAAGGAATGCTGTTACATCCAATACCTGTTTGTCTGAGGCTGATGCCACGCAAGTGCTTGTAAATGCGTACACATGCGTACACATGCATACACACACTTGCATTCAAATGCACACACGTACACACATGTACACATACACACACACACACACATACTGTACACACATGTAAATAGTGCCACACATGCACATAAATGCATACAGTTAGTTTTGCTGTTTTTATTTTTGTTGTCCTTGATGTCTTTTGTTTTTGTATGGTTGTTTTCTGTTTTCCTTAGTTTTTCAATTTTTTCAATTTTGTAGAAGTAGAAGGATTACTTTTATCCTATCCCAGGTATTCCTTAAAGAGGTGGGGTTTCAAGTGTCTCCGGAAGGTAGTGAGTGACTTCGCTGTCCTGGCGTCGTGAGGGAGCTTGTTCCACCATTGGGGTGCCAGAGCAGCGAACAGTTTTGACTGGGCTGAGCGGGAACTGTGCTTCCGCAGAGGTAGGGGGGCCAGCAGGCCAGAGGTGGATGAACGCAATGACCTCGTTTGGGTGTAGGGACTGATCAGAGCCTGAAGGTACGGAGGTGGCGTTCCCCTCACAGCTCCGTAGGCAAGCACCATGGTCTTGTAGCAGATGCGGGCTTCAACTGGAAGCCAGTGGAGTGTGCGGAGGAGCGGGGTGACGTGAGAGAACTTGGGAAGGTTGAACACCAGATGGGCTGCAGCGTTCTGGATGAGTTGTAGGGGTTTAATGGCACAGGCAGGGAGCCCAGCCAAAAGCGAGTTGCAATAATCCAGATGGGAGATGACAAGTGCCTGGATTAGGACCTGTGCCGCTTCCTGTGTAAGGTAGGGTCGTACTGTCCTTGTGCCCTTGCGCGGGGCACTTGTTCCTGGTTGCTCCTGTGGGTCTCTCTGGATGGGAGTGTCTGCTATATGACTGAATGTAATGTAAATGTTGAGCGGCTTCACTGCAGGTAGATTGTATGTAAAAAAAAAAAAAAAAAAAAAAGTATATAAACAGTGTCATCATAGGACAGCGTCCTCAGAAGACAACATCCTCAGAAGATAGCATCATCAGAGGACAGCATCATTAGAAGACAGCATCATCAGAGGACAGAAAAACCCATTTTGATTATGTGGCTTTACATAGCTAACCATTCATCCATAACTTTGAAAGGTGTACCAAAGTTCTGTTCTTGTTGTTTTGTGTCACGTCTACTCCCGCTCCCCCTCTCCGGCGCTCGAGGTCGCCAGGTAACACATTACGCACATCTGCCACCATCTTTACGCACACCTGCGCGGTATTTTGAGACTCACCTGGACTCAATCACCTTACTGATTACCTCCCCTATATATGTCACTCCCTTAGGTTCCTTCCCAAGGCGTTATTGATTCTGTTCCTGTGTTTCATGTTTGTACGCTACTCGTGTTTCTTGTTTTGTTCCATTTATTATTAAATTCACTCCTTGTACTTGCTTCCCAACTCCCAGCGTACACGTTACATTTTGTTTTGTGTTGTTTTTTTGAACTGGTTGAAAGCAATGAAAAGCCAGAATAGGCAGTGGTCCTTTAGAAGACTTTACTTTATTCTCATCTAAATGCTTCCTCTCTGCTGCAGGCAGTACAGTGAGATTGTTACACTCTAAAACCCAGGTGGCCTTTGGAATGAAGCTCGCACACCACATTCATTATAATTGTTTGCTGTGTTATTAACATAACATGCTTAATAATGACTAATAGGGATTGCTATTAAAGTAGGCATCCAAAAGACTGTTGCTAATTACTGTAGCTTCAGTTCAGTACATTTGTCAGCCGAACAGCAATGAAAAGGATAAACTATTTTTTAAAAGAGAACAGCTGAACCAATTACATTCTGGGTTGTTGTATTTTCACCGATGGTATGCTCTCCTCTTCAGGGTCATCCATTTATCACAAGGCAACTTGCTATGTAAGTGTTGGTGTTTCATTCCCAATGTTCCTCCAATTAGTTATACCAACATTTTCATAAAGTAGCTATGTCTGGTTATTATGAAACTTTGTTCGAATGAGGTGTAATTTATGTTTGTACATGAATTATGTACACAGTGAAGCTAGCATGCCACTGTAATTTCATGCTCAAATCCATATGTTAAATCAGCTGGAATCCGTTAGCAATATCAGGATATCACAGCTGTTTGTCTTTTGCTATTTTATTATTAGCCTTGAGTAATTTCAATGAAACATAAATAAGCGCTATGTGGTGACTGTGGCAGAAGTGATTTGAGGTTTAATGGTAATAGGCTGATATGAAACGTTAAGCCTATGAGTAATGTGTTTGAGTTGGTAACTTTAAAAAGATGTACCAAACAGCCAGACATCGCTGTCAATCATGGTCACGATCGCTATCTATTTTCTAAGTATTACATTGAAGGAGATGATTCCATGCATTATAAACATTGATAACAAATTAATATCCAAATGATCTGTTTATTTTTGTACCTATCAGATGTCAGGCAGTAGCAGGGCAGCCAGTGCTGCTCTAGGACCCAGCAGGACGCCGCCCACATCGCGTTTAGGTTGAGAGTCTCAGGACCCCCTCCACTTACCGGGAGGAAAAACAGTGGACCCTCAGAGGGAAAGGGACAGGACGGGAGGACACAGGATGGGAGGACACAGGATGGGAGGACACAGGACGGGAGGACACAGGACGGGAGGACACACCGGAGCATGAATATGGTAATACTCACTTGAAGAAAGGAAGCTTGCTGTCGAAACATTGGTTGATTTCCAGTGGTGTGTATTTATGGATGCAAAGGGAAGTCAGGCTTCCCCAAAAATGTGTGTTTCATAAATTTCCTTCAATTCGCAAGAGGCTGAATGTATCTCACCGGAGAAAGCATCCGAGGGAACGAAACACTGCCCCTCTGTCTCAGTATGTGTAGCATATCTATCTAATGCTGTCTGATCAGAAAGATAATGACATTGTTGCCGCCCGTAGAATTGAATGCAAGGGAAGCCAGCAAGCATTTGGCTTCCCTTGATAAAAAATATATAAAATAATAGCCAATCAGCATTGAGCTAAACTGACTGAGCTCAGCTGTGAATGGTCCTGGCGCACCAAAAGGAAGTGTCAAGGGAAGCCAGTTTGGATTTGGCTTCAGACCAATCACATCACAATCCAAACATAATTATTGACAGAAAAAAACTTGAATTGTTGCATCTCGCTGTGTTGTTGTCCTCCGGTGGTTAGCTAGCTAGCTAAAATCGTCCCTTTCCTAAATTAGCCATGGATGGAGATAGGGATTTGGCCACTGGCATATGAGGATGGAAGTTCAACATGTAGTTAGATGTAGTATGCTAATGTTAACTAGCTGGCCTGGCGTATTGTTGCCCATGAAATGAAGTTAGGCTAGTGAACAAGTATTTTAGCCAGGTAGCCTAGGACAACAAAAGGTAAAAATGTGTACTGTATGACAGAATCATAGACCATTTAGGCAACATAAAAGAGAAGGGATGGCATTGGAGTTTATCTACAAGTAGGGTGAGTCAACATGTTTTTTCTACTTACACACACACACACACAAATCAGTACCATGGACAGCCACATCATATTTAGCTTATGTTGATTGGACTAAATCGTTTTTGGTGTCTTTTAGTTGTCACTGTAATAGACTAGGCATCGGTGATTAGATGATGTTAAAATGTTGAAGTTGACATGGTGCTGGAATAGTGGAGGTAGCTCATGGTTTCTTTGCGACTTGCGGTAACTCTCCGTGGTTCTAAATCAATAGTTGTTTAGTAGTCCAAAAATATCGGAAACATTACCTTGCTTGACCATGCTGTAGGTCATGTAACTGTTTGTGGGCTTCACCGGACATTGTGTCTTCTTATTGTCTGCGCCTTAGACCTATATATCACGGTGCAAGGCATAAGAACTAACAGGTTATAGAGCAAAGTTGTAAAATTGCTTTTTTCCCCGGTGATTGTACCCACACACCGCTACTGTTGATTTCAAATATAAATGTATTGCATGGGAGAGCTCGAGTGTGTGGCTACCTTCTCTCTTTTGATTAGCCACATGTGTATCATACGATGTGACTATTTGCGTTTATCTATAGTGTGACTATAAATGTTGGGAAGAGCTGTTGTTATTTTATTGTAGCGCTCGTCCATTCTCCAAACATAGATATCATATCCACTTTTTGTAGAGCAAACTTTACTCAACTGAAAGAGGCCTTTGTGAATAATATGTTAGGTTTGGTATTCCTGGTTTGTTTCAATTTTTCTCCAATGGATTCATGATGATACGTTTTATTGAGGCACTGGAAGTTCTTTGGGTTTTTGACGCCGTCTGAACTATTTCTGTATTATTATCTGCCTCTGTAATATCTCCCATCATTGGGCAGCCACCGCAGTGTCACCTCGGACGCCTGGTGAGAGGCCCACTCTGTGATTTTCCTCTTATTTGATGTTGCTTTGCTGTTTTTATCTTCAGCGCTTTGATTTTATTTACTCTGTCTTTTCATACCTCTCTCTCTGTGTCTTTTTGTCTCTCTCTCTTCTCTCTCTCTCGTCTCTCTCCCGCTCTCTCTCCCTCTCTCTCTCTCTCTCTCTCTCTCTCTCTCTCTCTCTCTCCCTCCCTGTTTCCCTGTGTCACAAGGGTCAGTCTCTGGTGCAAGAACCAATAGAACAGCTGCTCCAGAGAGACATCAGGACCACAGAGACTGGAGGGAGAAACAACCTGGTCCCAGTAGCCAGAAGAATGACTCTGTTTATGAGCTGACAGGTATCAGTCTGTGTGGCTCCCACACTGTAGTGTCGACAAGTTTCATCCGCATTTCAACAAATCCAATCTCCAATTCAAAATCCAATCAAATTTTATTTGTCACATGCTTCATAAACAACAGAGAGATTTCTGTTATAACAGAGATTCAAGCATGAACAGAGTTCCTTCACTTCTACAGAATTAAACCATACATTCCACAGCGTGCTTCCCAAACGGACCCATATTCACAGATTTGATTTGGAAATTGTGATATATAAAACAACTTTCTCCTCAGTTTTGCCTAGCTTGCTTTATTCAGCCCAGTTTGACTGATTACTGCTCCTGTAAGAGAAGTTTAATCAGTGTATATTTAATATACTTTCAACAACTATCCTTTTCAACCAAGCTAGCTAAATGTAATTATTGTATCATTAGTACAGTGTTATGATATAGACACATTGAATCCCCAATGTTCATAGAGATTATAGTTATGGTTTCACTTCTCAATCTGAGGGCATAATCTGAATGTTTAAAAATGATTTCTGGTTAGCATGCTCCTTTATGGGGTGTTAATTCAGTCGCACACTGACTCTATACACTCACTGACCTGTATTCCAAGATATTAGACTTGGTAATGCAATACGTTTGGAGTGTGATGGAGCGCATAAGACAATGATTAAAATACCTAGTGTTAGTTGTTCATTGCTGGCTTTATTCAGTCTATCCACTCACTATAGCTTGATTGGAGAGAGCTTGTTTTCTGAAATAGCTTTATTGAGAATTAATTATGATTTTACTGTGGCATAATATTCAGTACTCTGTAAGCTGTTCCGCCAGCCATTGAAACACAGTTATCTAGTTATCTACTCAGGTTCTACGGTTCCATTATGTGCCTGTTAGGTTGTTATTGTAATGTGGGTTTTGAATGTAACCTTGTTGTGTACTGTACAGGGAGGCCAGGGAGCCTGCAGCCGCGACCACCTAAAGACGTAGCCGCATCAGACAAGGCAGGGCCAGGAAGCTATGGGTCGACAGTGCAGAGAAGGAGAGGTCGGCCCCTGCCTCAGGTGAGCTGTGTATGTATTATCAAAACATAAAAAAGCCTTTCTGTGTGAACTACACTGAGTGTACAAAATATTAGGAACAACTACCTAATATTGAGTTGCACCCCCTTGTGCCCTCTGAACAGCCTCAATTCATTGGGACATGGTCTCTACAATGTGTCGACAGTGTTCCCCAGGAATTCTGTCCCATGTTGATGCTTCCCACAGTTGTGTAAAGTTGGCTGGATGTCCTTCGGGTGGTTGACCATTATTGATACACACAGGAAACTGTTGAGTGTGAAAATACCCAGCAGCGTTGCAGTTCTTGACTCAAACCGGTGCGCCTGTCACCTACTATCATATACCCTTCAAAGACACTTAAATCTTTTGTCTTGCCCATTCACCCTCTGAATGGCACACATACACAATCCATGTCTCAATTGTCTCAAGGCTTAAACATCCTTCTTTAACCTGTTTCCTCCCCTTCATCTACACTAAGTGACATCAACAAGGGATCATAACTTTCACCTGGTCAGTCTATGTCATGGAAAGACCATGTTCCTAATGTTTTGTACAGTCAGTGTATATTGTGTGTCTGAGTGTGAAGTGTGTGGACGATTGGTGACTTTAGGGTAGATGTCCTCTTTTCTATTTTAAAATAGGACCCACAGATTCTGCACTTAGCCAACATGGAGCCAGGAGTGAGTCCAGTGACAGATCAGTCCGTAGCAGCCATATGAGAGTGTCAGACCCTCTACACCAGAGCTTGGCAGCCCTGTTCATGGAGTACTGCAGGATTTTGTTCCAACTAGGCACCACATCTGACCAACTTACCTAATTGATCAGTTCAGTGATTGCCTAAATTCAACACACCTGGTCTTCCAGGTCGGTTAAATAAAAAACATGAAGTGCCTGCGGCACTCCAGAACCAGGGTTGCCTACCCCTGCTCTACACAGACAGAGGCAGCATCTCACTCTACCCTTCGACCCTTTTCACAGTGACTGAACCAAGCCCAACTTTACCCACTTTATCCAGTTCCTAGAAAAGAGCAGGCATCCAACAACTACAATCTGTATTTAGACAGATGGTCTATTTGGCATTATTTTTTTCCAAGGATGGTTCTTACCAAGATTCATTGCAGTCTACCTCAATTAATTGGCTTATTTGTCCAAATTTAGCCATCCATTTTTTTTCAGCTAATAGCGAACTCCTGAAGTCACAGTTATTTCTAGCCTTTTTATGCAGGATCATTGCCAAGGCTATGAAATACCTGAGTTTTAGTTTCTTTTTTGTAAAAGACCCCCCCCACCCCACGACCACACACAAACACACAATCCCACTGAATGAACCGGCATTGCAAACTACACACTTAACTTGCTCTAAGCACATTTTTGGGATGTTCCCATCCCATAAGTCCTCGAGCAGTCCCTGTGCAGTGCAGGAGGCAGCACTGCAGCCATCCCCGCTAACTCTCAGTCTAAGCGCAGTAAGTTCATTAATGGTAATGACACATTAAATAAGAGTCAGAGGGAAGTCCCCTGGGTTAGGCTCAGGGTCTTCCACACAGCAGCACAGTGGGCAATTAGAGAATGTGATTATGCTGTTGAGATGTTGAAACAAAAGTGTGCTGAATGTTCTGTCACTCACTTAAAACTGCTAGTAGTATTAGGGTGGCGGTACTGCCAGCCACTGGTCTAGTGCAGCCACTTTATACGTCTAAACTAGGCTGTGTCACAAATGGCACCCTATTCCCTACAGATGTAGGATCTTAATTTGATCACCCTGTTGTTGCAGGAAATGCAAATCTTGTAGTGTATTCAAGGTTTAAAAAAGGCTTCTAAAGTTAGTAATTTTAACTTTACATTTTCAAACTTGATTTGCCCTAACTAAAAATGTATCAACACCTACAAAAATGTCCATTAATTATAATCCACTCAATAATTCACATTTCCTGTTGCTGCAGGATTCTTTTCCTGCTGTAGCAAACTGGTCAAATTAAGATCCTACATCTGTATATAGTGCACAACTTGTTTTGACAAGAGCTCAATGGGCCCTGGTCAAAAGTAGTGCACTAAATAGGGAATAAGGTGCGTTTAGGAAGCAACCATAGAGCCTAGCTGGCTGAAGGTATTAGGATTGATTATAGTACTTCTGTTCTGATGAGAGTCACTTCAACATAACGGATGGATAGGTTCTTGAGTGAGTGAATGAATATGGTGTGTTCTAATTCTGGGCCTCCTGGGTGAGACTGAACTCCATTGGTGACAGAATGGAGTCTCTGAGCATTCCACAGCGTTCATTGCTGTAACATTTGTTTACAGACTACATAATATACAGTATGCCATTTAGCAGACACTTTTATCCAAAATGACTTACAGTCGTGTGAATAATTTATTTACATATAGGTGGTCCTGGGAATCGAACCTGCTATCCTGGCGTTGCAAGAGCCATGCTCTACCAAATGAGCTACAGAGGACCACAACATACAGCCAATGTGACTGTCTGCATTTATTAGTCAGCTTGTTATTATTAGTCAGCTTGGACAACGTGCAGTCAGGTCTCTGGAGCAGTTTGTTCCTGCTGCCTGGGTGTTTTCTAATGCCAGGGCCTGTAGACGGACCCCTTGGGCGAAGGTATGGGTGTGTGAGCGATGATTCAGCAGCAGAATGGTGCCCACACTACTAATGATGTCGTTTGTGTGCCGGCGGGTGAGCCCCGCTCTGCCAAGGCAAAGCATTTTTCTCCCTCAGTCACTCCCTGCATACCGCAGACAAATGCATTAGCATTGTTTTCAATGCTCCGGCTTCCATTTTAAATGCTTATTAAGGCATTATGCCGCTATTAACAAAACTCTGACCAAAATATATCTATCTATGCAGGAGTGGAAATTATTTAGAGGCCGCCTTTGGCAAATAAGGCTTAATGGAATTCATTTCAATCTGCCATACTGTGATTAGGCAGTAGTTATTTGCATATATGAAAATGAACCCAGGCAGGCAGAGAACAACAGGAGGTTTTTCTGATGATGAAGAAATGAAGAGGGATCCATTACTTACTGTAATTAGATCTCCATCATTATCCTGGATTCATCCTCACCGTTGTTCATTGGCTAAGGATGAGTGTGTTATGCAAGAGGCTTAGGCTGTGCATTAGCATACGCACTAGGGCTGGGATTTTGCTATTTTGTGATTATTTTATCTATTTTTAATTTTAAATTGTATTAAATCAACAACAAATCAAATCAATTTGTATTTGTCGCATGCGCCGAATACAACAGGTGTAGACCTTACAGTGAAATTCTTACTTACAAGACCTAAGCAACAATGCAGTTTTAAGATAAATAAGTGTTAAGTAAACAATAAATAAGTAAAAAATGAAAGCAGTAAAATAACAGTAGCAAGGCTATATACAAGGGTTACCGGTACAGAGTCAATGTGCGGGGGCAACGGTTAGTCGAGGTAATTGCGGTAAAATGTACAGTGAGGGAAAAAGGTGTTTGATCCCCTGCTGATTTTGTACGTTTGCCCACTGACAAAGACATAATCAGTCTATAATTTTAATGGTAGGTTTATTTGAACAGTGAGAGACAGAATAACAACAACAAAATCCAAAAAAACGCATGTCGAAAATGTTATGAATTGATTTGCATTTTAAAGAGGGAAATAGGTATTTGACCCCTCTGCAAAACATGACTTAGTACTTGGTGGCAAAACCCTTGTTGGCAATCACAGAGGTCAGACATTTCTTGTAGTTGGCCACCAGGTTTGCACACATCTCAGGAGGGATTTTGTCCCACTCCTCTTTGCAGATCTTCTCCAAGTCATTAAGGTTTCGAGGCTGACGTTTGGCAACTCCAACCTTCAGCTCCCTCCACATATTTTCTATGGGATTAAGGTCTGGAGACTGGCTAGGCCACTCCAGGACCTTAATGTGCTTCTTCTTGAGCCACTCCTTTGTTGCCTTGGCCGTGTGTTTTGGGTCATTGTCATGCTGGAATACCCATCCACGACCCATTTTCAATGCCCTGACTGAGGGAAGGAGGTTCTCACCCAAGATTTGATGGTACATGGCCCCGTCCATCGTCCCTTTGATGCGATTAAGTTGTCCTGTCCCCTTAGCAGAAAAACACCCCCAAAGCATAATGTTTCCACCTCCATGTTTGATGGTGGGGATGGTGTTCTTGGGGTCATAGGCAGCATTCCTCCTCCTCCAAACACGGCGAGTTGAGTTGATGCCAAAGAGCTCGATTTTGGTCTCATCTGACCAAAACACTTTTACCCAGTTCTCCTCTGAATCATTCAGATGTTCATTGGCAAACTTCAGACGGCCCTGTATATGTGCTTTCTTGAGCAGGGGGACCTTGCGGGCGCTGCCGGATTTCAGTCCTTCACGGCGTAGTGTGTTACCAATTGTTTTCTTGGTGACTATGGTCCCAGCTGCCTTGAGATCATTGACAAGATCCTCCCGTGTAGTTCTGGGCCGATTCCTCACCGTTCTCATGATCATTGCAACTCCACGAGGTGAGATCTTGCATTGACCCCCAGGCCGAGGGAGATTGACAGTTCTTTTGTGTTTCTTCCATTTGCGAATAATCTTACCAACTGTTGTCACCTTCTCACCAAGCTGCTTGGCGATGGCCTTTTAGCCCATTCCAGCCTTGTGTAGGTCTACAATCTTGTCCCTGACATCCTTGGTGAGCTCTTTGGTCTTGGCCATGGTGGAGAGTTTGGAATCTGATTGATTGATTGCTTCTGTGGACAGGTGTCTTTTATACAGGTAACAAGCTGAGATTAGGAGCACTCCCTTTAAGAGTGTGCTCCTAATCTCAGCTCGTTACCTGTATAAAAGACACCTGGGAGCCAGAAATCTTTCTGATTGAGAGGGGGTCAAATACTTATTTCCCTCATTAAAATGCAAATCAATTTATAACATTTCTGACATGCGTTTTTCTGGATTTTGTTGTTGTTATTCTGTCTCTCACTGTTCAAATAAACCTACCATTAGAATTATAGACTGATCATTTCTTTGTCAGTGGGCAAACATACAAAATCAGCAGGGGATCAAATACCTTTTTCCCTCACTGTACATGTAGGTATACTTAAAGTGACTATGCATAGTAAACAGAGAGTAGCAGCAGAGTAAAAGTGTGTGTGTGTGCGTGTGGGGGGGGGGGGGGGGCTGGGGATTGGGGATTTGGGGGCACAATGCAAATAGTCCGGGTAGCCATTTGATTACCTGTTCAGGAGTCTTATGGCTTGGGGGTAGAAGCTGTTAAGAAGCCTTTTGGACCTAGACTTACCGCTTGCCGTGCGGTAGCAGAGAGAACAGTTTATGACTAGGGTGGCAGGAGCCTTTGACAATTTTTAGGGACTTCCTCTGACACCGCCTTGTATAGAGGTCCTGGATGGCAGGAAGCTTGGCCCCAGTGATGTACTGGGCTGTACGCACTACCCTCTGTAGTGCCTTGTGGTCGGAGGCCGAGCAGTTGCCATACCAGGCAGTGATGCAACCAGTCACGATGCTGTCGATGGTGCAGCTGTATAACTTTTTGAGGATCTGAGGACCAATGGCAAATCTTTTCAGTCTTCTGAGGGGGAATAAGCTTTGTCGTGCCCTCTTCTCGACTGTCTTGGTGTGTTTGGACCATGATAGTTTGTTGGTGATGTGGACACCAAGGAACTTGAAGCTCTCAACCTGCTCCACTACAGCCCTGTCGATGAGAATGGGGGCATGCTCAGTCCTGTTCTTTTTCCTGTAGCCACAATACAATACAATACAAATAAAATACAAATGGCCACTCCAATCAGTGGGTGCTCTGGTTAGTGGGAGCGCTTGCGAAGCCCCCAGCCCAAAGGGATTTTCCAAGGGCGGGAAGGACCAAGCCCCGCTCGACGCCTGGCCTGGCATGGAAGTGAGAGCACCCATAACCACCAGGACCAGCACACACACCGCTCACAGCGTGAAACCAAAATACAAAACCTACATACAGTAACTAAACAAAAAACATACAATAATCACATCCCAACCCTCACCCCTGGTTGGAGGACCTCAAACATCTGCTAAATGTCTGCCGAAATTGCCCCAAGAACATGGTATTCAGGAAAATCCAGAGGGAGAGGGGTATGTCTGTTCATCAATAACAAATGATGTGTGGACTCTAGCGTAGTGGAAGTCTCGACCTATTGTTCACCCATCTTGGTATACCTGATGGTCAAATGCCGACCCTTCTACCTCTTGAGAGAGTTTTCATCTGTTATCATGACTGCTGTATATATTCTACTTCAGGTCAACAATAACAACAACAACAAGCTGGCACTTAACAAACTGTACAAGCAGGAAACCATGCACCCGGAGGCTGCTTTTGTTGTTGCCGGTGATTTTAATTCCGCGTCACTAAGACACGTGATGCCGAACCTTTATCAACACGTGTCCTTCGCCACTAGGGGTGATAAAGTCCTAGACCACTGTTACTCAACCCACAAGCAAGCATACAAGGATCTCCCTTGTCCCCCCTTCAGCAAATCAGATCATTTCTCAATACTCCTGCTTCCTGTTTACAAACAGAAGCTCAAACAAGAAGTACCCATGACGCGCTCTGTAGAGAAATGGTCCTCCGAATCGGAAGCTATGTTGCAGGACTGCTTTGCTAGCGCTGACTGGAATATGTTTAGAGACTCCACCAATAGCATTGACGTGCTAACCACCGCCGTCTCGGGCTTCATCAGGAAATGCATCGCCAACATTGTCCCCAGTGTGAAAGTTCGCTGCTTACCCAATCAAAAGCCCTGGATTAACACTGATGTACGTGCTAAGCTACCGCATACCAGGCTATCGAAGCCTACCCCGAGGCTATGGCTAAGGACACACACGCGTACAAGAAGTCCCACTACGACCTCCGCAGATAAATCAAACAGGCAAAATAACTATATAGGAAGAAGGTGGAATCTTATTACACCGGATCCGATGCTCAACACGTGGCAGGGGCTAAAGCATAATGGATTACAAAGGTAGACCTAGCCGTGATCTATCCACATATGCCTCTCTACCAGAAAAACTCAATACATTTTATGCATGCTTCGACATAACAACACCAAGCTGTGCATGAGGGCCTCTGCTGTCCCAGATGTCTGGGTCATCTCGCTCTCCGAGGCCGACGTGAGTAAGGTTTTTAATATGGTCAACACTCGCAAGGCCACGGGGCCAGACGGTATTCCAGGGCATGTTCTCAGAGCATGCGCAGACCAGCTGACAGGCCTCTTAACTGTCATTGTCAACCTTAGCTGACATGGCTAACTGAGTGACTGTCAGTGACTGACATAACAAGAGAAAAACTGCTGATGCACAACCAAATTTCGAAATTGCACCTGGTGTATTCTACTATTCTATCTCTCAATAGTAAGTTGAGTCCCAGACTGATTTTTGGTCAGGGGCCCCCTAGTGGCCAGGGGGCCATAAGCGACCGCTTATATCGCTTATATCGCTTATGCCCAGAACCGGCCCTGGTCTACCTGCCACAATGACTACCGGCCTGTAGCACTAACATCTGTAGTCATGAAGTGCTTTGAAAGGCTGGTCATGGCACACATCACCTCTATCTTCCCAGACACCCTAGACCAATCTCAATTATACTCCACACTGCCCTCTCCCACCTAGACAAGAGGAATACCTATGTGAGAATGCTGGGGTGTGTGCGTAGCCCTATCCTGTACTCCCTGTTTACCCAAGACTGTGTGGCCACGCATGACTCTAACTCCATCATCAAGTTGGTGGTAGGCCTGATCACCAACGGTGATGAGACAGCCTACATGGAGGAGTTCAGAGAACTGTCAGTGTAGTGCCAGGACAACAACCCTCAACGTCAGCAAGACCAAGGAGCTGCTGATCGTGGACTACAGGAAACAGGGGTGGTGCACACCCCCGTCCACATCAATGGGGCCACAGTGAAGAGTGTTAAGAGCTTCAAGTTCCTCTGTGTCCACATCACTGAGGACTTAATATGGTCCTCTCACACCAGAACAGTCATGAACATGGCATGGCAACGCCTCTTCTCCCTCAGGAGGCTGAAACAATTTGGACTGTTCTCCATGCTCCCGCCCAGCAGGCAGTATTGGTGCATCAAGGCTCAGACAAACAGACTCCTAAACAGCTTCTTTCCCCTGGCCATAAGACTGTTAAATGGCTAACAACTACTGCTCTCCCTCTCCCACAGACTGTCTACACTGACTCTATGCCTATCCACAGGTCTCTACCCACTCAGACACAACCTACGCTGCTACAAAAATTATTATTGATTAGATGTATTACTCCATTATGCTGTTGTCCATTGATTACTAATTGCAATTACCATTAGTATTTATCTATTTATCCTGCTACTGGTCACTATTATTCCTAACCTCAATAAAGACTCCAACAATAGAAACCTCTTAGAGCCCGCATGACATTCAGATCCCCTGAATAAGCAGCCCTTCCACCTCCACACAACAACTAAAGTTAGAGCTGCTTCATAAAAGCAAATGCTTGCTAAACTGAAAATAAGCTATAGCCTAACATAATCATATATAAGGTGCTCTCTGGGCAAAGAAAATGACAGATTTTAAATTGAACAGAAGCATTAAATAAGTGCCTATAATAACTAACTATAGCTGATGGATCATTCTTTATTTCCGTTATACTGTTGAATCTTATATCTGATACCATTAGAGCAAAACTAATGGGAAAACTGTTTACACAGCAATGCTAACCCAGTGATAAAGAGCTGCTGAAGATAATTTTCAAAGTCATGATTACAAAGGCTATTACCGGTAGATGTATTCAAAGGAAAACTAATTGTCTTTACTGGTTCTAAATTTAAGAAGGAATTTAATTATTCAGATTTAAGACTTTCATTAATATTCAGAGTAAATGACTGGACCATGAGCTGTTAGTTATTATTTTCTTGGCTTGGACTAATGAATTCCACTAGGAGAGCACTGAGAGTCAGTTTTTTTATACATTTAGTCCATTTCTATATGAAAGAAAAAATTATGATTCAGTAAAATAATTTAATTTAATAATAATAAAAATAAATTAAATGAGAAAAACATGATTCAGTTAAGATCACTATGAGAAAAGCCTGATTCAGTTTGGTGTGTGAGAAAACTATCACTCAGCTGGCTCAGACCAGTTAACTTCAGATACGTCTGAGATTAAATATTGTTCATCCTCAATTCAGTTGTGTGTGAGACAGAGAAATATAATTCAGTTGTTGTGTTGGTCTGTCCCTCTCTCTCCTCTCCTGAGGGAAATCATCGGGTGTGTGTGTGTGTGTGTGTGGTGTGTGTGTGTGTTGTGTCTTAGCAGCTCTGCTAGTCTAGAAGAACATATTCTATTACCACTGGAGCTTTTTCTTTCAATTCCCATCTTGTTCTGTTTGTTTGTTTTCATCTTACGCAATCATCTTACTCTGAAAGGTTAATTTGAATAAACAACATACTACACAGTAAAAACAGAAGTGTTAATTTAACTCCTGTCGAGTTGAATTTAACTCTGTTTCAGATAACATTTGGTCCCACTCAAAATCAGTGTAAAATGTACTCTTTGGTCAGTGTAAAACTTTTAGAGTTAATTCTACTCCATATTGTGTAAAAAATAACAATGAAATGTGTCAAAATATTTAACACTGTAGTTTAATCACACTGTTGAGAGTAATATGATTACACTGTATAGAGTTAAGTCAACTACAATTTTACTTTAAAAAATGACACTTTAAAGTGTAATGATATTTACTTTTCATTTCTCTACAGTGTTTTTTTTTTTTTTTTTTAAATCATATGATGTAGTGTTACTGAATTATAGAAATATCAATACTATCAAATAAAACAAAGCACAATA
Source organism: Coregonus lavaretus (assembly GCF_964263955.1). Classification (NCBI taxonomy): domain Eukaryota; kingdom Metazoa; phylum Chordata; class Actinopteri; order Salmoniformes; family Salmonidae; genus Coregonus; species Coregonus lavaretus. The sequence goes on from NC_139995.1 coordinate 40,589,887, forward strand.
ATACAAGATGAGAGCACCCACATTTATTGAAAAAAAAAAGTATAATTTCAATGTCCGTGAATTTACATTGTACACCCATTGCCTTGTATATGACAGAAGTATAACATCATAAAAATGTTCACCAGAGAAAGCAATATGGCACAACAAGGAGAGCTGTGTCATTTCCTCCATATGACCTTTGTATGTCAAAAGGTCTAGGGTAGTGCAGGTTGTCGACATGAAAAAAAACTAAATCATGCTTTGATCTGATCACCTCATATGCATGGAAATGTTCTTGAAAAGTTACTGTAACTAAAGGCACTGTGAGTAGTAACAGTTTTTCACACATTATCAGAACTGACTCAATCTGATAAAACAAGGGCACTTCAGAGTCAACTTCGCCACAGATAACCAAGTGTGGGCGATAAACATACCCATTATGTTTAGCCCAATTAACCTTCATAACCTGAATGCTACTGGGCACTTGCATTGCCAAAGCAATTTCAGAACCTCCTTTTACCATATTTAAAGCCACCATTTTTCCTGGACCAATATCTAACCGACTAAAAGTTGTTGATCTTCGCCAACTATATGCCATATGATTCTGATGCTTTTTTGCCAGCGTTTTGGTAATATTTTTAAACGATTTAAGCTGTTTTTTGAAAAAATTATGTTTGCCTTCATACCTCATACACCAACTATGAAGTACAGGCCCTATTTTCTGGATGCAGCGGGGATAGTGGATAAGAAAATGGTGCTTTGGTAAAAGTTTTTTCTGAGGATACAACTTCTTAAACAGTGTATGGTGATCAACAATCAAATGTTTTAAATATACACATAGACCTTGAGATAACATGGGCGAGAATATAATGTTAATTATTTGCAATAATAAAAGAAGCAGGCCCCAGTGTTGGTCAGTAGAAGTTACCAAATCTCCAAAGATAAGAGGAACATTCCTAAGTAAGCACCAGGACTGAATTGCATTCAGTCCCAGATCATTAGATCCTTCACTTAAATTAACAGTCACAGGCCTGTTATTTCTCTCTGTGAAACCATAATCAAAACTTTGTATTCTTGAATGTATTTCTCCTGATGTAACATGTTTTTCATTCAAATACAGAAATAATAACTTCAATTCGTACTGGCCAACCCCTTCTAACACATCATGCATCACATCAACTGAGAAGTTCTCAGTTGTGTGAAAATACCTCAATGAATTTAATATGCATGACCTTTTCACACCAAAAACATACGGAAGGGATGGATTACAAGCCATTTCTTGACAGTGAGCAGTATGCATATCTTTGGTGCGTAAAACTATTTTGGAAGAATCTTCAGAGAATTCTGTTTGAAAGTCCTCCTTTTCTGATAAACAGAACCTGCAACAGTACCTTGCACTGAAAGACTCCACCAGACCAAACAAACTATGCAAACCCAAATTATCACCTGTTACCTGTACTACAGTGCCACGTACATAACCACTGTATAATGGAATCTCAATACCATCGCTCTCTAACACTTTAATGTCTCGAACAATGGGAGCAAAAATTTCACTAAAACCATATCGTTTAACATCTTGAGTATGAAATAAGGCGCACAGGTGTATGTTAGCCAAAAAAGAATTCCATTTTGGAGAGAAGTTTCTTAAAGTAAAATATACTCCACCCAATTTATGAATACCTCGCTTGGAACCCAATGGGTTGGCGACCTCAAAATCATCATAGAACATCTGGACCTGTATTGTCTGCTTCTCAGTTGAGAACAGGGGGTGACTTTTAAAAAAAGATCCATCACAAATATCTCTCAGTCTAGAGTTGCAGGTAGCTGAGCTTTGCAACATTTCTGCAAAATACTGACTTTTAAATATTGACTGCAGTGTAGATAAAATTGGAATATACATGAATTTATCTTGAACTACTACCTGATCATATGTTCCAGTCTTTTTATTTCGTCTTGTGTCAAATCTTGAACCAATCACACATTCAACTGGTTCTACTATTTCCCACTTGGCAGTCATAAATTTTGATCGCTTGTATTCCGAATTTAGAACTGTGAAAGGATTCTCTAACCCCTCAAAACACGCCTCAACTTTCTTGCACATTTCTGTTTCTCTTTCATTACTAAATACATGCTTTATCACTGTTTCTTTAGCATGCTGATGAATATCTTGAACAATCTCTTCCATGGAAATCACTACAGTATTTACTGTACTTTGACCAACACCTGCTGCCTTTAGATCAGAAATAACAGCTGCACAACTATTTACAATGTATGGCGAAGATAACTCTGACTCAGCCTCTAAACATTCAGTCGACACTTCAACATGAGAAATATTACTGGTGTTGACGGTACTTTGAGGGTCTGAAAGATCATCTTCTATAGAATCTACTAAACTTTCTCCGTGGCACTTGTTAAGATGTTTTCTAAAACCAGAAAAGCTACCAAAAGAACGTGAGCATCCTTCTTGACCACATTTCAGAAAAAGAGTCCTGCCTGTACATAGCCCATGAATTATCTTAAGGTGCTTAACAAGGTTGTTTGGACTTCCATGGTCACTTTTGCAAAGAAAACACTTCATAGTTTTATCTCAACTAACGCACCATTCTTGCTCGCAACTCAGCAACTCTAGGAGTCTCCTTTGTTTCCCCCATGTCGATGTTATAGATGGTTGTTTGCACAAAAGTGAAAAAGCTGCTCAAGGAAGAACTGTATGACGTACCAAATACGTAATGGGCTTTAAAGACTTCGTCAAAAGCTCCTACTGAACCTGTTGCCTTGCATGGAAGAGCATGCTTGTCAACCACAATGAAGTAGGAGTGAATGCTGCTCTGTGTGGATCCCTGGGCGAGAAGGTAGGGCTGACTGCTTTGGGTGATGTTGTCAAGATGCTGCTGCACACTGGTTCCAACCTACAAAAAAAACACATTCAACAGAATTGTTTTGGTGACTAACCTCTGACAATAGATAAGATCACCTCAAACTGTGCACAAGATTGAGATGATGGAATATATATTTTAAACAACTGTTAAGCATACCTTTTGAAATCTGATGAGCTGATCTACAGCTTGATATGCAGACATCTTTCCCGGCCTCTTTCTACCTTGTGCAGATGGTGGTAGCAAATGTAGCAGCAGCAAGATGGCAGACATGTCACTGTCCCAGCCTACAAATAAGTAAATAAAAACCTGGTTAACATTGTGCCGTAGCATAACATTCTTATTCACAACTTGCACCATTATGGACATATAATGCACACCTACATTATCCACATAAAAAGTAAAACAGTTCATTCATACCATTCTCAACTTCAGCAGCTGACTCAGCATTGCGCATCAAATCCAAGAGTTCTGTGGTGGATACAAGTCCATGGCTTTCCTTTATTACTTTTGCTTTGAAAGTGGTTGGCCACTTCTCCAAGAATTTGTTGGCTGTGGCCTCACCAAACAGAAGTCTGAAATCTTGTTCTATCTGCAATGTAACACACAAAGACAGAAATAATGAGTGTTACCTTATTCTTCATTGGATATTTTTGGTGATGCAGTGAATTAAGTTGTCATACCAGTCCTGGTGTGTCCAGAAATCTTGGGAAGACCGAGAAGACATCTGATGATTTGGCTTCATCGTTGACCATTGCTTGCCGATATATGAAGGTCATTTTCATCTTCTCACGGACAGTGTTTTCATCAGCAGAGTGTCTCAAAACAGCAATAGCTGCTTCCACATCCTCATCAGATGGCTCTCTGTCATAGGTGAAGGGCTGACGATCACAGCCTGGCCCACCAACTTAAGACAAAATACAGTGTTAAGAAATCCTTTCTGTACAATTCACAGGTCACCATTATAATTACATGTCACTGATCAGAAAACATACCTTTAGGAGATTTGCTGACTGAGGCACCTCTTTCCTCTGCTGTTTTTCTTATGGTCTTCAATCGCCATGCAAGGTATCCGGAACCACTCTCCGGATCGTAGTAATGATCCTATATTATTATAAATAAATTATAAAGGAGTACTATTCCCATTTCATAGAGTGAATATGTGCATAATGTTGCAATAACCCATTTACTTACATATCCATGTTGTGAGTATGGGTCTTGTAGATAGGGAAACAAAGCTACTATCCCCTGTGCATACATCACTCTGACACTTTTGGGGGGGGATGTCCTAGCATATGAATTCAAAGTTAACATCACACTGAATTGATATTGCACAACACATTTTACATAATTAATAACCGGAAAATAATAACAATGTTTCTTTACAGCCCATCTATATGCTTAATGCTTACCCATGTGTTTCTGTCATCTCAGCAGCAAGTATGTTGATCATCTGTCTTCTGGTGGCATCTGTCAGAGATTTGGTTTTTCCATACTCTTGCATAATGCGTTCACCACCAGGCTTTGATGTTAGGATTTTTTCAATCAGCTATAGGTGGAAAGAAATGTGCTTTCCGTAATTGTAAAACAATATGTAATGCTGTCACATGATGAAACAACATTCAGATTGGACTTAACAGCAATGTTCACCACTTACTGCTTTTGCCTCATAGTTTATGTGGCATGGCCTTTTAGGCTGGCTTCCTTCGCCAGCCGCTACTTCTTCAACATCGTCACACACAGTGAAATTCAGAATGATGGTGTCATCAGATGTACCCGAGCATGATGATGAATGAGAGGTATCTGTTCATTATGAAATTTGTGCAAAACATAGAAACATATTACAATAAACGGTTATTTTTAAGACAATAAAGGTTCTCATTCTGGCCTTTAAACTAAAAAACTAATTGAATGAATGAATACCAAGTCCATTGCCCAGCATGATTCTGAAAGTTCCAGGTGACTCCTTTACTAATTCTTCAAAAACATCTGAGTCAACTTCTGTGTCAGACTGGTCATACACCTTAATGTCTGGCTTTCTGCTTTCTGGTATGTTGAATTTTAGACACACTGTTAAAAAAAGAAGAAAAAAAAGAAAAACATGCATTCCCTTCTCACAAGAATCCAAGTTCATACTTAAGGTTGCCTCATGTGTTCACAAAATGATGAAAGACAAGGATCTGCACCTGATTTTATGTTACTGAAAATATAAAGCACAGCAGAAATGACTATAGACCTAAATAGATATCATAAGATAATAGCTTAATGCTGTATTATTTTGTCATTAGGGTGATATGTATTGCTTTAACCTATTATACCTACCTTCTTTCAAGAAAGCATTGAATGTCAGCTCAGACAGCTTGACGTATTTCTGCTCTTCCCCGAGCTGAACACGCAACAGCATTTTGCCTCTGTTAACAAAGAAAATATATATTCAAAATCATCATTTAGTGCTGGTTCAACTAAGCGTTAGCTAACTATCCATTTATCTCAGTAGTACTAGCTACGCAATGCACTATACATTACTTAGACGTTACACTGCAATTACAAAGGCTGAAGTAGACAAAGTTGTGCTAGTTGAATATAACGTTAAGCTGCCATTTTCTGCAGCAAATGGGTGTAGGCTAGTTCAAGTTTAGAGGCACATTGTCCCATTAGCTACCAAATAACTAGCTATGTGTCAAAGTTAGCTAGCTCATTAGCCATTTTAGTTCGAACAGTAGCTAACCATTAAAATGGTTAAGCAATGTTAAACAAACCCGTCATGCAAATCAGTGATCTAAGTTATCGTTTTATAACACCAACATTAGCTGGCTAACTATCAGAAGCATGCTAACATTACCGTTATATATAGCTTTATAAAAAACAGTTAGCGTTAGTGTAAGGAAGCCTGGGAAGCTATACAATAACGTTAGCTAACAATACTATCTGTATAAATGTTTTGTTGTTAGCGAACGTTATTTTACGTATTTACCATTCTGACAAACTTCATTCGTGAAAATATTGCAACACAAAGAAAGACAGTTACCGATACTGATTGCAAGCTAGCTAACCGCATGACAAGCACAATCTGCGCTCATGCCAAACGGTGGTGTCCTTCAAACGAACTGATTAGCTAAGTTAACGTTACCTATTTTTAGCCATATGAAACAGCAAGCCATTCACAAAAATATCAAACATATTCCATGGGTATATCAGATAACAGTTATTACTGTCAACCATCTGAACTTACAAGCTAATTTAGCTGGCTGATGACGAGGTCACTGCAAGTGGGACCGCCGCATGGAACTCGTAACTTAAAATATGACCTTGACATCAGCACAACTCTAAAATTATGTAAAGTTAAAAAATACCGGTTTGGTGTTGAAAAAACGGGGATGTAACTTACCTAGCAATATCTGTGGCCTAGCTACTCCTTCGCAATCTTCCTCCACCAACGTACGTGCCAAACTTCAGCAAAGCAGAGTGGCGGGTATTCATCACTGCTGTAGAGTTGAAATTGTCACTGCGTATCTGCAGATTTTTACACTCACTTTTAACTCCACTGATAGAGCAACTTTACTCTCAAAAATGTTGAAAATACTCTATCTGGGTTAAAATAACTTTACTCTGAAATATTAACACCCCATTTTTTACTGTGTAGACAGTAGACTCACAACATGTTTTAGGTAATTGATGGGTTCAAATATCCTACACCACATTTTACATTTACATTTTAGTCATTTAGCAGACACTCTTATCCAGAGTGACTTACTGGAGCAATTAGGGTTAAGTGCCTTGCTCAAGGGCACATAAACAGATTTTTCACCTAGTCGGCTTGAGGATTAGAACCAGCAACCTTTCGGTTACTGGCACAACGCTCTTAACCACTAAGCTACAGTGAGGGAAAAAAGTATTTGATCCCCTGCTGATTTTGTACGTTTGCCCACTTACAAAGACACGATCAGTCTATACTTTTAATGGTAGGTTTATTTGAACAGTGACAGACAGAATAACAACAAAAAAATCCAGAAAAACGCATGTCAAAAATGTTATAAATTGATTTGCATTTTAATGAGGGAAATAAGTAGTTGACCCCTCTGCAAAACATGACTTAGTACTTGGTGGCAAAACCCTTGTTGGCAATCACAGAGGTCAGATATTTCTTGTAGTTGGCCACCAGGTTTGCACACATCACAGGAGGGATTTTATCCCACTCCTCTTTGCAGATCTTCTCCAAGTCATTAAGGTTTCGAGGCTGACGTTTGGCAACTCCAACCTTCAGGACCTTAATGTGCTTCTTCTTGAGCCACTCCTTTGTTGCCTTGGCCGTGTGTTTTGGGTCATTCTCATGCTGGAATACCCATGCACGACCCATTTTCAATGCCCTGGCTGAGGGAAGGAGGTTCTCACCCAAGATTTGACGGTACATGGCCCCGTCCATCGTCCCTTTGATGCGGTTAAGTTGTCCTGTCCCCTTAGCAGAAAAACACCCCCAAAGCATAATGTTTCCACCTCCATGTTTGACGGTGGGGATGGTGTTCTTGGGGTCATAGGCAGCATTCCTTCTCCTCCAAACACGGCGAGTTGAGTTGATGCCAAAGAGCTCGATTTTGGTCTCATCTGACCACAACACTTTCACCCAGTTCTCCTCTGAATCATTCAGATGTTCATTGGCAAACTTCAGACGGCCCTGTATATGTGCTTGCTTGACAGGGGGACCTTGCGGGCGCTGCAGGATTTCAGTCCTTCACGGCGTAGAGTGTTACCAATTCTTTTCTTGGTGACTATGGTCCCAGCTGCCTTGAGATCATTGACAAGATCCTCCCGTGTAGTTCTAGGCTGATTCCTCACCGTTCTCATGATCATTGCAACTCCACGAGGTGAGATCTTGCATGGACCCCCAGGCCGAGGGAGATTGACAGTTATTTTGTGTTTCTTCCATTTGCGAATAATCGTACCAACTGTTGTCACCTTCTCACCAAGATGCTTGGCGATGGTCTTGTAGCCCATTCCAGCCTTGTGTAGGTCTACAATCTTGTCCTTGACATCCTTGGAGAGCTCTTTGGTCTTGGCCATGGTGGAGAGTTTGGAATCTGATTGATTGATTGCTTCTGTGGACAGGTGTCTTTTATACAGGTAACAAGCTGAGATTAGGAGCACTCCCTTTAAGAGTGTGCTCCTAATCTCAGCTTGTTACCTGTATAAAAGACACCTGGGAGCCAGAAATCTTTCTGATTGAGAGGGGTCAAATACTTATTTCCCTCATTAAAATGCAAATCAATTTATAACATTTTTGGCATGTGTTTTTCTGGATTTTTTTTGTTGTTATTCTGTCTCTCACTGTTCAAATAAACCTACCATTAAAATTATAGACTGATAATTTCTTTGTCAGTGGGCAAATGTACAAAATCAGCAGGGGATCAAAAACTTTTTTCCCTCACTGTACCTGCCGCCGCCGCCGCCGCTGCCACCACCACCACCACCATATCCATAGGTAGTCACTAAAGGCTGTGAGCTTCCTCTGCTCCCTAACCTATTACTGAAGCAAAATACAGATTGCCTGAAATTTGTAACTTGCAAAAGAGAGAAAATACATTGTTACTAAAGAGTGAAACCATATTATTCTGCTTTATTTACCCTGATTATTACTAGATCGTTAAATCATATTTGTTTTTAAATCAGAGTTGTCCACATTCGATGCCTCGTCCCAGATGGATCTTGAATCATGCTTAATAAATGGCCTCCATTCCAGAGGTGTTGACTCTAGACTGTGTGAGGCCTCCATCACACCACTGACATCAGTGCCCCACTCAATGACATTGATTCTGAGCATGAAACGAAAAGCATGAGAAGAAAAATATGACAGGGAGGAGGAGTGAAGAAGAGTCAAGGGGGTTTGAGGTAGTAGTCAAACATAACATGCCCCATCACCAGGTTGTCGTCATTAATGAACGAGGTACCAGAGCTGTCTGCTTTCAAGCCAAACCTACCGAGACCATTAGCCGGGATGAAAGCCTAGCACTACTTTAAAGCCATCTTAGCCTCTGCCAGCTAAGCAAGACTAATGTATCTTTTCAGATAGCCTCCTGCCATAGATAATTGCAAGTAATTTGGGACGTGTGATCCCAGCCCTCGGCTAGCCGCCCGTATCGTACAGTACAGCGTCAGCAGGTTTATTAGCTAGCTGGCCTGCACCCACTCTATTCTGCAGTAATCTGTGACAGGTTGTGCTATAATTTCCCAGCTTGAGGTGGTGTCTTTTTGTTTCAAGGTGTTGAATCAGTGTCTCCTCCATCATTTTAGAGATGCCTGCCTGGCTACCATTACCCATATTTTAATAAGGTAAAAAACATATTTTAAAAACAAAGTTCTGATCTCCCTATTTTAAAGTAAGGAGGAAGTTAACTGGTAAAAAAAATCTGCAAAAATAAGTTAACAGCTTGGGGGGGAATAGTTGACAAACTTGACACTTTGTTGACAGTTGGCAGTTTGCTTGGAAAGTATATTTAAGGGACCCTATACATGTGAATTAGTTGAAAGAAACTGATATTAGTGAGTTTTTCATCCCTTCTATAGTATTCTATATTTTGGTTTAAATGTCTAACTTCCTGACTTTCCAAACTCGATTAGAATCTTCTTTGTAAACCGTTCCTCTCTGTGTCTCCCAGGAAGATACATACTCCAGGTTCCTCCATGAGAGGAACAGTGTCCCCCCCAGCCATGGTATGCCTGGTGTTCCCCCCATCTCCACCCCTGGTACCCAGATGGGGACACTCAGTCCAGAGTCCAGCGGGTCCAGTGAAGCAAACCCTATCCCACACAGACCTTGCAGGGGGTAAAAACAGGCAGGCTCCCCACACTGACTTCCAATCATACAGGAGAATAGGAGAGATAGCTGGGATGGTCCCAACCCGCTGCCTGTCACCCAGTCAGGGCACCAGGCAGGGACAGGGACACAGCCGTTTGGGCCAGTCTGGACCTGGGGAAGGGAGAGGAGGAGGGGGAGGGAGCCAGGACAGGAGCAGCAGCAAGACATCACTGAGCTGGAGATCTCTACGAGAAATAATCCCCGAAGAGACTCCATACTAGACAAGGTAAGGTACTGTCTGTCTGCAGCCAGCCATTTAGTATTCACTCTCACCCGCCCTGTGAGACAGAACAGAAGCACATGATTTACCAAGAGAGAAAGTTATTCTGTTAACCCTGACATCTTCCATTTCCTCCTCTACTTCTCATTTCAAAATGAAGTGAACAGCTGTCAAGTGACCATCAGTCCTGAATGTCTCCTGTCAATGTGGGAGGGATAGAGGGGAAGGGAGGGGATGAAAGGGAAGGGAAGGAGGCCCTGGGAAGAAAGGATGGAGGGTCCTGGGAGGGAGAGAGGGATGGAGGGATGGTAGGGAGAAGGGGATAGGATGGAGTGAGAAAGGGAGAGGCAGGGAGGTCCTGTCTGAGAGTTTAATTGAGCAGCAAGCCACGACTGATGCTACAACAGACAGGGAATTACAGTTATCAAAGCACATCAGACAAGCCACCATGTGATTCCTCCACCAGATGACAGACTGACGTCATCAGTAACTTCAATTTTTAGCCTAGCAGTCACATATACAGTGAGGGAAAAAACTATTTGATCCCCTGCTGATTTTGTACGTTTGCCCACTGACAAAGAAATGATCAGTCTATAATTCTAATGGTAGGTTAATTTGAACAGTGAGAGACAGAATAACAACCAAAAAATCCAGAAAAACTAATGTCAAAAATGTTATGAATTGATTTGCATTTTTATGAGGGAAATAAGTATTTGACCCCCTCTCAATCAGAAAGATTTCTGGCTCCCAGGCGTCTTTTATACAGGTAACCAGCTGAGATTAGGAGCACACTCTTAAAGGGAGTGCTCCTAATCTCAGCTTGTTACCTGTATAAAAGACACATGTCCACAGAAGCAATCAATCAATCAGATTCCAAACTCTCCACCATGGCCAAGACCAAAGAGCTCTCCAAGGATGTCAGGGACAAGATTATAGACCTACACAAGGTTGGAATGGGCTACAAGACCATCGCCAAGCAGCTTGGTGATAAGGTGACAACAGTTGGTGCGACTATTCGCAAATGGAAGAAACACAAAATATCAATCAATCATCAATCAATTTTATTTTATATAGCCCTTCTTACATCAGCTAATATCTCGAAGTGCTGTACAGAAACCCAGCCTAAAACCCCAAACAGCTAGTAATGCAGGTGTAGAAGCACGGTGGCTAGGAAAAACTCCCTAGAAAGGCAAAACCTAGGAAGAAACCTAGAGAGGAACCAGGCTATGAGGGGTGGCCAGTCCTCTTCTGGCTGTGCCGGGTGGAGATTATAACAGAACCATGCCAAGATGTTCAAAAATGTTCATAAGTGACAAGCATGGTCAAAAAATAACTGTCAATCTCCCTCGGCCTGGGGCTCCATGCAAGATCTCACCTCGTGGAGTTGCAATGATGATGAGAACGGTGAGGAATCATCCCAGAACTACACGGGAGGATCTAGTCAATGATCTCAAGGCAGCTGGGACCATAGTCACCAAGAAAACAATTGGTAACACACTACGCCGTGAAGGACTGAAATCCTGCAGCGTCCGCAAGGTCCCCCTGCTCAAAAAAGCACATATACAGGGCCGTCTGAAGTTTGCCAATGAACATCTGAATGATTCAGAGGAGAATTGGGTGAAAGTGTTGTGGTCAGATGAGACCAAATTGAGCTCTTTGGCATCAACTCAACTCGCCGTGTTTGGAGGAGGAATGCTGCCTATGACCCAAAGAACACCATCCCCACCGTCAAACATGGAGGTGGAAACATTATGCTTTGGCATTGTTTTTCTGGTAAGGGGACAGGACAACCTCACCGCATCAAAGGGACGATGGACGGGGCCACCGTCAAATCTTGGGTGAGAACCTCCTTCCCTCAGCCAGGGCATTGAAAATGGGTCGTGGATGGGTATTCCAGCATGACAATGACCCAAAACACACGGCCAAGGCAACAAAGGAGTGGCTCAAGAAGAAGCACATTAAGGTCCTGGAGTGGCCTAGCCAGTCTCCAGACCTTAATCCCATAGAAAATCTGTGGAGGGAGCTGAAGGTTCGAGTTGCCAAACGTCAGCCTCGAAACCTTAATGACTTGGAGAAGATCTGCAAAGAGGAGTGGAACAAAATCCCTCCTGAGATGTGTGCAAACCTGGTGGCCAACTACAAGAAACATCTGACCTCTGTGATTGCTAACAAGGGTTTTGCCACCAAGTACTAAGTCATGTTTTGCAGCGGGGTCAAATACTTATTTCCCTCATTAAAATGCTAATCAATTTATAACATTTTTTACATGCGTTTTTCGGCAAACGAACAAAATCAGCAGGGGATCAAATACTTTTTTCCCCTCACTGTACATAGATGTTAGGGCCGGGACGATACCATTATCACAATAATCATTAGTATCGTGGCAAGGAAACAAAACACGAAGCGGATTTAACTTCTTTAGGAGAACAGCCCTAATTTTGTAAACAAACAACCCTTATATTGTCATCCAGAGTCACATTTATTTATTTCCCAAGCTATAGCACGCAATATTTTACATACAGCAGGATTTTAAAGGACCAAAGAGTTTGGACTGCTTCATGTTTTCATTTTTGCCGTGGAAAACAATATTGTGATCCTGGTATCGTCACAGCCCTAATAGATGGATGTATCACACGCTATCAACAAGAGTGAATATTTTTCATGTTTTTTTTCTTCAAGCTGAGATTCCTTACAGCTACTTAAACCTAGAGTTCTCTGTGATTGTGACTCAGTCGTCTGTGTCATAAACTCTACAGTAGTTTAATCAATAGAGAAGCACTCTGCAATTTCCTGGACTTATCCCCTCTGAAAAAAAGTGTGCCAGCTTAAAATAGAGCTCAGTTTTGATATGTTTTGAAACAGATAGATACAGTGAGTGTGCCTGTGCTCCTTGTTGACCCTCATCCTCCCACAGCCATATCTACAAAGCTCTGGTAAAGAATAGAGAGAAAACACGGAATGAGTGGCGTGGGTGGAGGGATACACAAAGAGTGAGGGAGTGAGAAGAAAAGAGAGTGAGCATGTTGAAGGAGGGATATAGAATTATCACAGTGACCCTCAATATGAGAGAATGGTCATTCACCTTGACCTCTCACAACAGAACAGAGCCCACTGTTTAATTAAAGATCTGGATACATCCCAAATGGCACCTTATTCCCTATAATGTGCACTACTTTTAATCAGGGCTCTGGTAAAAAGTAATGCACTATATAGGGAATAGGGTGTCATTTGGGACACAGATGTGATGTAAGAGTCTGTGAAAAGTCGATTTCTCACTGAAGAAAGGAAGAGAGGTTTCAGGGAGGAGGAAAGGTCACTTTTGACAAAGAGTGGATGTGACAGTTTTTCTTCTATGGTCGGGGTTTCAAGTTTTAATGTCATGTACACAAGTACAGGGAAATGCCTTTCTTGCAAGCTCTAAACCGAACAATGCAGTCATCAATATCAATGTAGTACTAAAAATAACATAAGGTAGAACAAAAACACAGGAGATATAAAAATAACAAATAAGAAGAATGTGAGAATATAAGAAGCTATATGTGACCCACCGCCTCGATTCGGTCTTATGTAGCTAAATATTAAATGATGTTTTTTACATTGGATAAAAGTAGAGACTACAAAATGGTATATCATACACTGCAGTTGAGGAACAATGGGAAAGTATTCTGCTTTGAATGTTGATAAACTTGTAACCCCACTTTTGAGAAAATGGCCCTTGATGTAAGGTTCTGTATTTGTTTTCTTAGTTCACCTTGTGTTCTTGTACGTTGCCCTGTTTCCTTTTGTTCTTGAACATAGCCCTGTCTTTCATTTTTGTTCATTGATTTCACCTGTGTTAGTTACTCACCTGGTCTCAGCATCTCCTTATTTTGGTCAGTTCTTTCCAGGGATGTAAGTAACATGAAAATGGAAGCGTGTATAGAAGAGAGCCCAGCGGGCTTGTCTGGAGTTTAACCTCTTGGCCCCTCTGATATATTCCAGATTACGATGATCTGTTAGGACGAGAAAGGGATGTTGTGCGCCCTCCAACCAGTGGCGCCACTACTCGAGGGCCAGCTTGATGGCGAGGAGTTCTCTGTTCCCCACATTGTAATTCCTCTCAGCGGGGGATAACTTCCTGGAGAAGAAGGCACAAGGATGTGATTTTGGATGTGTTCCCACCTGCTGAGAGAGTATGGCTCCTACTCCTACTTCGGAGGCATCCACCTCCAGGGTGAAAGGAAGGGTTGGATCAGGTTGGCGAAGGACAAGACCTGAGGTGAAGAGGCGTTTCAAGGTGTTGAAAGCAGTCAGTGCGGTATCAGTCCATTGAAGGGTCCGGGTCTTTTGGCTGGTAAGGGCAGTGAGGGGAGCGGCAGTAGAACTGAAGTTCAGAATAAACCGGCGATGGAAGTTGGAGAACCCAATGAAACGTAGGAGTTCCTTAACGGTGGTGGGTTTGGGCCAGTTACTGACGGCGGTGACTTTGTTCTCATCCATGCTGACCCCTCCAGGTGTCAGTACGAAACCGAGGAAGTTTACTGAGGTTACAAGGAAGGTGCTCTTTTCAGTCTTTACATAAAGGTTATGGTCAAGGAGCCGTTGAAGAACCCTTTGTACATGCTGTAGGTGTTCCTTCAGGGAGTGGGAGTAAATCAGGATGTCATCAATGTAGACGATGAGAAAGCGGTTGATCATATCCTGGAAAACCTTGTTCAGAAGGATTGGAAGACGGCGGGGGCGTTAGTAAGGCCTTAGGGCATGACCAGGTATTCGTAGTGCCCTCGTGCGGTGCTAAAGGCTGTCTTCCATTCGTCGCCTTCACATATATGGACAAGGTTATAAGCACTCCGCAGGTCGAATTTTGTATAGATGTTGGCATAGCCCACTTGTTCAAGGGTCGCTGGGATCAGAGGAAGAGGGAAACGGTTCTTGACCGTAATGTCATTCAGGGAACGGTAATCAATACATGGACGAAGACCACCGTCTTTTTTTCCAACGAAGCTTGGACACAGTCTGGGAAGAAGAAGGACAAATGAAACCGTTTGAGTGCTTCATCAATGTAGTTCTCCATTGCCTCATTTTCTGGGATAGATAGGGGGTAAACACGGCCCTTCGGCGGGGACACTCCAGGGAGTAAGTCAATAACAAAGTCCCCTGGGCGATGTGGTGGCATAGTGGAGGCCTTGATTTTGCTGAAGACATTGCTGTACTGGGCGTATTCAGATGGTATGGTGGGTGGCACTGCAGAGGCAGAGTCCTCAATGGTGGTGGCTCTGCAGGGTAGGCTGAGACAACTGGTAGCAGACCAGGACAGTAGTTCACCTTGTCGCCACAAGATGGCAGGGTTGTGACGACAAAGCCAGGGGTGTCCGAGGATGAGTAGCTGTTTGGGGATGAGATTTCCATGAGTTGAATGGTTTCGGTGTGGAAGACTCCAATCTGGAGGGTAACACTTTGTGTCAGGTGCGTAATGAAGCCTGTGCCCAATGGCTGGCCGTCCAGGGTGTTAATCCTTAAGGGAGGGGTGACAGGTGTTAGATCAATCTCAAGCTCTTGTACTAGCTGGTGATCGATAAAACTACCTGCTGCTCCCGACTCTATCAAGCCCTCTACGTACTTCGTAACCCCCTTCACGGTTATCAATACTGGGATGGTAGAATTGCTTCTGGGAGATATTTAGAAATACGGACCCGCCTACCTGCATGGCAGCGGAGGGACCCTTCTCATCTCTCCGTGAGGGGCGAACAGGGCAATCTTTCCCTCCACAGTATATGCAGAGCCCTTCTTGGATCCGCCTTTGACCTTCGATACACGGGAGAGGAGCATGACCCAACTGCATGGGCTCTGGAAGACTCGGACGGGATGACGGAATCATGGAAAGAGAAGGTTTCGGGTTCCTGGGTGGCAGAGTTCTTCGGCCGTCGGCGATGAGGTGGTCAATGGAGATGGACATACAAACTTATTGATTTAAATCCTGAAGGTCACCTCTACAGGCCAGCTCCGCCTGAAGTTCCCTGTTGAGCCCTCTTCAGTAGATGGTAAGTAAAGCAGCCTCACTCCATCCACTCCCTGCAGCCATGGTGCGGAACTTGAGGGCAGACTCGGCAGCTGAATTGCGTCCTTGTTGAAGGTCTATGAGGAGGTCCCCTATAGGACAACCGGAAGGAGAGTGATCGAATACCTCTTTGAAGAGGGTGTGGAAATGGGTCTTGGATCCGAGTTCTGTGCTGTTGGCAGTCCATATGGCGGTGGCCCAATCCAGGGCTTTGCCTGTGAGTAGAGACACAACAAAATCCACCCTGCTCTTGTCGGTGGCGAAGTTAGTGGGTTGTGCTCAATGTATTTGCTGCATTGCATCAGAAATCCCTGACATTTCCCAGGTAAACCGTCATATTTTCCAGACATGGATATGAATGAAGGAGGGCTATGGGTTACGATACCTGGAATCAGAGGAGTAGTGATAGGCTGGCGGAGAAGACGTCCGATTACCTCCATACGCTCCTCTTGCCGGGTTAGGCGCCACTGTAGCTCCGCTGAATCCATTCTGTTTTAGGTGAGGTATTCTGTAATTAATACTCAGGGAGAAAAAGGTGTAGATTCACGCGCAGAGCACGGCAGGTGTTTATTACACCTTCGCAGAAGGCAGGAATCGTGGTCACAGGCAGGCAATGGTCATACACAGGTAGGCAAACAGGCAGGTGAAACAAAACTAGGACTGAAGGCTAAAACTGGTTCTCACAAACGAGCTAGGAAAAGGCTTAGTAGAGTCAAAACGAACAATACCTCACAAGGCACAAACAGAAAGAACTGACCTAAATAAGGAGATGGTGAGTAACTAACACAAGTGAAATCAATGAACAAAAATGAAAGACAGGGCTACGTTCAAGAACACAAAGAAACAGGGCTACGTACAAGAACACAAGGTGAACTAAGAAAACAAATACAGAACCTTACACTTGAATGTTTTGGTACACCTACTGGAGTGCTCTTCTTTGTATACACCTATTCAGCATCGTTCACACCCCCTTAAGACTTAGCCCCACCCATCTCTTTAAGGATTCACATGTGAGGCAATGTGCTAAACAGAGTATCCAAGAAAAAGAAGGAGAGGTTACCGAAAAAATCCCACTTGATGCTGTCGATAAAGTCCAACTCGAACGTGTAAAACGTTTCGGACAAAGAGGACAGAGATATGAGCATCCAATCGTTGCCAAATGTGATTTCTTAAAGGATAAAGAAATGGTTAAAAGGTAAAAGACTTGCTGGCACAAAAATAGGCATGAATGATCAGTTCCCGAGGGAGATTACAGAACGGCGCAAAGTTCTGTACCCAATCTTCAAGGAAAATAGATTAAAAGGGAAGCGTGTTGCTCTCGTAGTCGATAACCTGTATTTTGACAACCAAATGTTCCGCGACACAAAGACTACTCTATGGCTATTCTGAAAGTTCTAATAGAGGAGTCGAATAATGCAACACCCAATACTAGCCATGGTAGGGATTGTAATAATAAAACATTATAAAATACTATAAAACAATTTATAGTATTTTATAAAGGGATAAGACAGTATTATAAGAAAGGATAACAAGCGAAATAATACATGAGGGATATACATTTTAAAATAAAGTATACATCTAATCTATTTTTTATTATTATCCTATCATGATGGAACGGTCCCCAACCCTATATCCTAGACACCCACCTGAGCGACCCATACACCAAAGAGAAGTCCCCATCTGTTTTATGGCCCTGCTGTAAGTTGCCTATATGCAGCCAAAACAGAAAGATAAATGCGGTCAGAGACCTACTAGAGCAAGATTCTGAGCCTGCCTGGCAGGGTTGGTCCTACAAAGCCAGAGCCCCCTGATGGGAGAGCATAATATACAAGGAAAATCTCAAAGCTGCTAATGAGAACCTTGACGACGTTGTACCTAGCCGGTGGGGATTCTGGTGGGGTACCCCCACCCAGGTAGTGGCAGTGCTGGCAACACTGGCTGCAGTAACCCATGGGGAGGGGGTCACACTCGGACAATCAGAGAGGGGGCATATTATTGTGGCCCTGGTGGCACAAAATAATCAAATGTCTGACTGCACAGAGATGCTTGGGGAAAATGGTTACAACAGGGGACCAGAGTGTTTGTGTCTCAGGGGAAGAGGGTGGGATCTCCATCACCTAGGACTTGACATAGGTTAATCAAATCTCACATTTTTGTCAATTTTTGCTAAATCTGGCATGCTTTCTCAAACAGCTGTAACTGTATATGCATTCGTAAATCAGGTCCTTTCTTGAGTTGGGCTCTGGGATGTAACAACCGTTGAGCATCTGAGTTTATGGTTGATTGTGGAGGAAAGGGGTTGAGTGTGTTAGAGTATGTGCGTGTGTGTGTATCCCACATCTGTTGCAAGGGGGTAAGGATGTTAGGGAGAATATAGAATGAACCACAATAATTGTTTGCTAAAATAATTATTGCTTGACAAAAATGTAATGTAATACAATGGCAATCCGGGTTATAGGTAACAATCCTTCTGCCAACATTATTACGCATATTAATTGATAATGATGGAAATTAAGATATGCAAGATATTTGAATAGATATATTTTTAATAGCTATATATATATTTAGGTGAGAACATTGGAAATGCTTTTGGCGGTTGACCTGTTTCTGTTTTGTGGGTGGCACTGTGTGCTGTTTTCGAAGGATGGGTCCTGGCCTCTTGGGGGGCCTAGGGATCCGGGGGGACAGGGGTGGTATGCCGATCACTGGGATGACAACCCAACTTGGGATGGGGAGGGGCTTTAGCGGGGGAATAGTGGAGAACAATTGGAGGGTTACTTAGTAGCAATGCAAATATCATGGTACAGCTATATGGACACTCAATCACTAGGGTATTTTTTATTGGTAAATTTACAAACATATATTATGATAAATAGATTTGAAACTTGTATCTCATTATGGTAAGTGGTGAAATAAGTATAGCCAGTTATAATTGTAATGGCTTAGCAGATAATAATAATATATTATTATTATTATTATATATATTTTTTTTTTGTCATTTAGCAGACGCTCTTATCCAGAGCGACTTAAATGAAGAACAATATTTACATGGCTCAAAAATAAGTAATATAATATCTATTGTTTACAGGAAACTCAATCAACAATTCTAGATTAAGTTGTGTGGAAAGGGGACTGGGGGGTGGGGGGGGGGATACTTCTCCCATGGGCAAAGAAACTCAAAAGTGGTGATGATATTAATTAACAGTAATTTCGATCCAAATGTGCAAATTGTCCAAACAGATCCACAAGGTAGATGGATGATTTTAAATATGTTATTGGACCATAAATTAGTCTGGACGCGATGGGGTGAGGTTGTGTTTCTCTAAGCGGGAGGTAAGCTTGGCTTCTTATATGGTGTCGAGTAAAGCTTAAACCATGTATTTAGATTGTAGTTAGGTATTGTAGGTAGTTTATCTAGGTAGTTATTGTAGGTTGTTGTAGGTAATTATTGTAGGTAAGTATTGTATTCAGCTGAGCCCGGTGAAGCACGAGGCTACCTAACCCACTACCCGGACCAATAAAGCTAGCTAGCTAGCGGGTAGCTACTGGTAACTATTAGCAACTGTGGATAGTTGTTTCCAATGTTATTTCACGCTTAAGAGTACCTGTGATTATGCCAGCTAGCTACCTACCATTCAGCTGTTTTTCTAACCTCATTATCTGAAGCGTTAACGTTAGGTAGTTAGTAGCTACTGTACTCGAAATGTAGCTAGCTTGTTGCTACCTGGATAGCTAACAAAACAACAGCTGGAACGACCTAGCTGTAATGTTTGGAGACACTTTCTCTCCGTTGGGACAGACGTGAACTGGCTGAATCGATTCAGTGGCTAGCTTTGCACTTAACTGGCTAACAGTAGCTACTAAGGGTAAGTTATAACCTACATTTATTTTTGTTTTGTTTTTACATACTGGTAACCAGAGTCGTTCAAGGGGAATTCGGGACATGGGGGGTGACTAGTTAACGTTAGCTTGGCTCTCTCTGTGTGTTTCGTGCCGTGGGAGGAGGGGTTGGTTCGTTGGCAGAGAGCAATGGCTAGCTAATATGCTAACTATTCTAGCTAGCTAACTAACTGGCTGAATAAATTGACAACATAATCACTCAAACTGTCAAAACTAACCCAAAACTTTACACAACGTTAGACACGGACACAAATTATCTGTTTGGCGTGTTAACACACTGTTGGTGGTTTGTTGTAATCGAGTATTGGTGCTAAACCGTGTTATTGGAGGCTGGCATGCTAGTTGGCTATGGTGTCATAGGATTCGGTGGCCTGGGTGGTTTTCACGGAAGAATACAGTACCAAGTTAGCTAGCTGAATAAACTAAGTTGGAGTCTGTTCCTAGAAAACATTGAACCGCAGTAGTTTACAACAATTATAATTTCTAAAGTGGAAGTTGGGAGAGTTATATTTGATTGTTTCAGTGAAACGTAAGTGAGGGAGGCCCTGCTCTCTCACTTTCCCAGATGTTTAGTCAATTTCATTCCGATCTCCTTTGCATTATCGTAGCCTTTTCTGTAGCCTGTCAACTATGTGTCTGTCTATCCCTGTTCTCTCCTCTCTGCACAGGCCATACAAACGCTTCACTGTAGGTAGTTATCGTGGGTTGTTGTATGTAATTATTGTAGGTTAGTATTGTATTCGACTGTGCCGGGTGTAGCACGAAGCTAGCTAGCTAACCCACCACCTGGACTAGCTGGCGAGTAGCTATTAGCAACGGTATAGTTGTTTCACGCCTGAGAGTGCCTGTAATTACGCCAGCTGGCTGCCTACAATAATTACAAACAATAATTGCCTACCATTCAGCTGTTTTCTAACCTCATTGTCTGAACCGTTAACGTTAGGTAGCAAGTGGCTACTGTGCTTGAAATTTAGCTAGCTTGTTGCTACCTGGATAGCTACTAGTAAACAATAGCTGGAACGACCGAGCGAACAGACGCGAACTGGCTGAGTCAATTCAGTGGCTAGCTATGCACTTGGCTAGCTAACAGTAGCTGCTAGGGGTAAGTCATAACCTACATTTGTGTTTCTTTTTTTTTTTTTACATATTGATAGCCCGAGTCGTTCAAGGAATTCGGGACATGGGTGACTAGTTAACGTTAGTTTGGCTCTCTCTGTGTGTTCGTGCCGTGAAAGGAGGGGTTCTTCTTTGTCTGAAAGCAATGGCTAGCTAGTTTGCTAACTATTCTAGCTAACTAACTGGCTGAATAAGTTGACGACGAACTCGCTCAAGCTGTCGGGACTAACCCACAACGTTAGACACGGACATGAACGATCTGCTTGCGTGTTGATACACTGGTGGTTTGTTGTGGCCGAGTATTGGCGCTAAACCGTGTTGTTGGAGTCCGGCATGCTAGCTGGCTGTGGCGTCTTATGACGAGGTGCCCGGACGATTTTCACGGAATAATACTGCACCTAGTTAGCTAGCTGAATAAACTAAGTTAGTCTATTCCTAGAAAACATTGAACCGCTGTAGTTTACAACAATTATAGTTTCTGAGGTGGAAGTTGGGAGAGTTATATTTGGGAGTTGTGGTGAGGGAGGCCCCGCTCTCTCCTTTCCAAGATGTTTAGTTCATTTCATTCCGATCTCCTCTGCATTATTGTAGCCATCTGCTGCAGCCTGTCAACTATGCCTCTGCCTATCCCTGTTCTCTCCTCTCCGCACAGGCTACACAAACGCCTCACACCGCGTGGCTGCTGCCTCTCTAACCTGGTGGTCCCTGCACGCACCTCCCACGTGGAGTTCCAGGTCTCAGGCAGCCTCTGGAACTGCCGTTCTGCTGCCAACAAGGCAGAGTTCATCTCAGCCTATGCTACCCTCCAGTCCCTCGACTTCTTGGCGCTGACGGAAACATGGATTACCACTGAAAACACTGCTACTCCTGCTGCTCTCTCCTCGTCTGACCATGTGTTCTCGCATACCCCGAGAGCATCTGGTCAGCGGGGTGGTGGCACAGGAATCCTCATCTCTCCCAAGTGGACATTCTCAATTTTTCCCCTGACCCATCTGTCTATCTCCTCATTTGAATTCCATGCTGTCACAGTCACTAGCCCATTTAAGCTTAATATCCTTGTCATCTATCGCCCTCCAGGTTCCCTTGGAGAGTTCATCAATGAGCTTGACGCCTTGATAAGTTCCTTTCCTGAGGATGGCTCACCCCTCATAGTTCTGGGGGATTTCAACCTCCCTACGTCTACATTTGACTCATTTCTCTCTGCCTCCTTCTTTCCACTCCTCTCCTCTTTTGACCTCACCCTCTCACCGTCCCCCCCTACTCACAAGGCAGGCAATACGCTTGACCTCATCTTTACTAGATGCTGTTGTTCTACTAATCTCACTGCAACTCCCCTCCAAGTCTCCGACCACTACTTTGTATCCTTTTCTCTCTCCCTCTCCTCCAACACTACTCACTCTGCCCCTACACAGATGGTAATGCACCGTCGCAACCGTCGCTCTCTCTCTCCCGCTACTCTCTCCTCTTCCATCCTATCATCTCTTCCCTCTGCTCAAGCCTTCTCCCTCCAATCTCCTGATTCTGCCTCCTCAACCCTTCTCTCCTCCCTTTCTGCATCCTTTGACTCTCTATGTCCCCTATCCTCCCGGCCGGCTCGGTCCTCCCATCCAGCTCCGTGGCTTGATGACTCATTGCGAGCTCACAGAACAGAGCTCCGGGCAGCTGAGCGGAAATGGAAGAAAACTAGACTCCCTGCGGACCTGGAATCTTTTCACTCCCTCCTCTCTACATTTTCTTCATCTGTTTCTGCTGCTAAGGCCACTTTCTACCACTCTAAATTCCAAGCATCTGCCTCTAACCCTAGGAAGCTCTTTGCCACCTTCTCCTCCCTGCTGAATCCCCCCCCCCCCCCCCCCCCCACCCTCTCTGTGGATGACTTCGTCAACCATTTTGAAAAGAAGGTTGACGACATCCGATCCTCGTTTGTTAAGTCAAATGACACTGCTGGTCCTGCTCACACTGCCCTAACCTATGCTTTGACTTCTTTCTCCCCTCTCTCTCCAGATAAAATCTTGCGACTTGTGACGGCAGGCCGCCCAACAACCTGCCCGCTTGACCCTATCCCCTCTCTTCTCCAGACCATCTCCGGTGACCTTCTCCCTTACCTCACCTCGCTGATCAACTCATCCTTGACCGCTGGCTATGTCCCTTCCGTCTTCAAGAGATCGAGAGTTGCACCCCTTCTCAAAAAACCAACACTCGATCCCTCTGATGTCAACAACTACAGACCAGTATCCCTTCTTTCTTTTCTCTCCAAAACTCTTGAGCGTGCCGTCTCTAGCCAACTCTCCTGCTATCTCTCTCAGAATGACCTTCTTGATCCAAACCAGTCAGGTTTCAAGACTGGTCATTCAACTGAGACTGCTCTTCTCTGTGTCACGGAGGCTCTCCGCAATGCTAAAGCTAACTCTCTCTCCTCTGCTCTTGTCCTTCTAGACCTGTCTGCTGCCTTTGATACTGTGAACCATCAGATCCTCCTCTCCACCCTCTCCGAGCTGGGCATCTCCGGCGCGGCTCACTCTTGGATTGCGTCCTACCTGACCGGTCGCTCCTACCAAGTGGCGTGGCGAGAAGCTGTCTCCGCACCACGTGCTCTCACCACTGGTGTCCCCCAGGGCTCAGTTCTAGGCCCTCTCCTATTCTCGCTATACACCAAGTCACATGGCTCTGTCATATCCTCACATGGCCTCTCCTATCATTGCTACGCTGACGACACACAACTAATCTTCTCCTTTCCCCCTTCTGATAACCAGGTGGCGAATCGCATCTCTGCATGTCTGGCAGACATATCAGTATGGATGACGGATCACCACCTCAAGCTGAACCTTGGCAAGACGGAGCTGCTCTTCCTCCCGGGGAAGGACTGCCTGTTCCATGATCTCGCCATCACGGTTGACAACTCCGTTGTGTCCTCCTCCCAGAGTGCGAAGAGCCTTGGCGTGACCCTGGACAACACCCTGTCGTTCTCCGCTAACATCAAGGCGGTGACCCGATCCTGTAGGTTCATGCTCTACAACATTCGGAGAGTACGACCCTGCCTTACACAGGAAGCGGCACAGGTCCTAATCCAGGCACATCTCCCGTCTGGATTACTGCAACTCGCTGTTGACTGGGCTCCCTGCCTGTGCCATTAAACCCCTACAACTCATCCAGAATGCCGCAGCCCATCTGGTGTTCAATCTTCCCAAGTTCTCTCACGTCACCCCGCTCCTCCGCACACTCCACTGGCTTCCAGTTGAAGCTCGCATCTGCTACAAGACCATGGTACTTGCCTACGGAGCTGTGAGGGGAACGGCACCTCCGTACCTTCAGGCTCTGATCAGTCCCTACACCCAAACGAGGGCATTGCATTCATCCACCTCTGGCCTGCTGGCTCCCCTACCTCTGCGGAAGCATAGTTCCCGCTCAGCCCAGTCAAAACTGTTTGCTGCTCTGGCACCCCAATGGTGGAACAAGCTCCCTCACAATGCCAGGACAGCGGAGTCACTCACCACCTTCCGGAGACATTTGAAACCCCACCTCTTTAAGGAATACCTGGGATAGGATAAAGTAATCCTTCTACCCACCCCTTACCCCAACCCACCCCCCCCCCCCCCCAAAAAAATAAAAAAATAAAAAATAAAATAAAAGGATAAAAAAGATAAATAAGAAAAAAAAAAAAGAATGAAGATAAAAAAGAAAATAAAAATAAAACATTGTAAAGTGGTTATCCCACTGGCTATAAGGTGAATGCACCTATTTGTAAGTCGCTCTGGATAAGAGCGTCTGCTAAATGACGTAAATGTAAATGTATATCATTTGGAAAGAAAATGGTATGAACAGTAGTAGGTATATTAGAATGAGCTATGTCGACAGTTGCTAACATGTTGATCTAAAGTAACGAGATTCAGTTTAATTGCACAAAAACTGCTGTGCCACTCGGGAGGCCCTGTTCCGTAATTTCTTGATTTCGTGTTTAGATGTTTTATTATTTGTGTATTTGTAAAACCGAGTTGACGGACTGACTTCTGATACAGTGCACACATTAGTAGTACAGTACACTGATACATTCAATCCATCAACCAAATGGAGAACCATAAATCTGTGGTCCAGGGCCCGTATTCAAAAAGTATATCAGAGTAGGAATTCTGATCTAGGATCAGGTCATCTCTATCTATATAATCTTATTCATTATGATTTATAATGCAAAACTGATCCTATACCCTACTCTGAGACGCTTTGTGAATACGGGCCCAGGGTTCCCTCCCTGGACAGCTATGTGCATGTGCACTTTAATGCCACAGTAATTAATCAAACCACCTACCAGGCCAACAAACCAGCTGAAAACAGACCATGCCCCCCTGGCCCCTTTCTCCATGTTTTGACCCACTTTCTAGGCTGCAGTCGTCAGCTTTCCCAGAGAAGGTCAAATGTATCCAACGCCTCTTATATTTTATGCATTAATGTTTGACAAGCCTGTTTGAAGAATTTACAACAGAGGTAGCCTACTGTATGTAAATGCCTTTTACAAAAGCAGGTACAGTGGGGGAAAAAAGTATTTAGTCAGCCACCAATTGTGCAAGTTCTCCCACTTAAAAATATGAGAGAGGCCTGTAATTTTCATCATAGGTACACGTGAACTATGACAGACAAAATTAGAAAAAAAATCCAGAAAATCACATTGTAGGATTTTTAATGAATTTATTTGCAAATTATGGTGGAAAATAAGTATTTGGTCAATAACAAAAGTTTCTCAATACTTTGTTATATACCCTTTGTTGGCAATGACACAGGTCAAACGTTTTCTGTAAGTCTTCACAAGGTTTTCACACACTGTTGCTGGTATTTTGGCCCATTCCTCCATGCAGATCTCCTCTAGAGCAGTGATGTATTGGGGCTGTCGCTGGGCAACACGGACTTTCAACTCCCTCCAAAGATTTTCTATGGGGTTGAGATCTGGAGACTGGCTAGGCTACTCCAGGACCTTGAAATGCTTCTTACGAAGCCACTCCTTCGTTGCCCGGGCGGTGTGTTTGGGATCATTGTCATGCTGAAAGACCCAGCCACGTTTCATCTTCAATGCCCTTGCTGATGGAAGGAGGTTTTCACTCAAAATCTCACGATACATGGCCCCATTCATTCTTTCCTTTACACGGATCAGTCGTCCTGGTCCCTTTGCAGAAAAACAGCCCCAAAGCATGATGTTTCCACCCCCATGATTCACAGTAGGTATGGTGTTCTTTGGATGCAACTCAGCATTCTTTGTCCTCCAAACACGACGAGTTGAGTTTTTACCAAAAAGTTCTATTTTGGTTTCATCTGACCATATGACATTCTCCCAATCCTCTTCTGGATCATCCAAATGCACTCTAGCAAACTTCAGACGGGCCTGGACATGTACTGGCTTAAGCAGGGGGACACGTCTGGCACTGCAGGATTTGAGTCCCTGGCGGCGTAGTGTGTTACTGATGGTAGGCTTTGTTACTTTGGTCCCAGCTCTCTGCAGGTCATTCACTAGGTCCCCCAGTGTGGTTCTGGGATTTTTGCTCACCGTTCTTGTGATCATTTTGACCCCATGGGGTGAGATCTTGCGTGGAGCCCCAGATCGAGGGAGATTATCTGTGGTCTTGTATGTCTTCCATTTCCTAATAATTGCTCCCACAGTTTATTTCTTCAAACCAAGCTGCTTACCTATTGCAGATTCAGTCTTCCCAGCCTGGTGCAGGTCTACAATTTTGTTTCTGGTGTCCTTTGACAGCTCTTTGGTCTTGGCCATAGTGGAGTTTGGAGTGTGACTGTTTGAGGTTGTGGACAGGTGTCTTTTATACTGATAACAAGTTCAAACAGGTGCCATTAATACAGGTAACGAGTGGAGGACAGAGGAGCCTCTTAAAGAAGAAGTTACAAGTCTGTGAGAGCCAGAAATCTTGCTTGTTTGTAGGTGACCAAATACTTATTTTCCACCATAAATTGCAAATAAATTCATTAAAAATCCTACAATGTGATTTTCTGGAGAAAAAAATTCTCAATTTGTCTGTCATAGTTGACGTGTACCTATGATGAAAATTACAGGCCTCTCTCATCTTTTTAAGTGGGAGAACTTGCACAATTGGTGGCTGACTAAATACTTTTTTCCCCACTGTAAATGTGCTTTTTGTTTTCTGTGTTTGTTCATTGTAGCACTAACCTCTCTCCCCTAACTCCTTCCCAGACCTTGTTTACAAAAGGTTGTGCGATAAATGTGTTGTCCTCCCAAAGTGTACACTTCTTCCACTGATTTGAAAGGAAATGACTGGTATAAGAAATATGGTGGAAACTCCCACTAGCCCATGGCTCCACCAATCCAAGGATTTTAATTTGGGGGGAAGTAATGAATGAGTGTACATTTCAGGAGAAAGGAGAGATTATTGGGACGCACCCAGTATTTTGTTTTAAGTCATCTGAAATATCTCAAGAATATCAGCACGTATGCACCAAGGTCAGCTGTCCATCACCCTGAAACGCCCACCCCACTAATTTGATAGTTTATACTTCACAGTGCTTCATATGTAGGTAATAATTATGTCCTGGGGAGAGGAGAGGATGATGTGTTATTTCACCATTACAGATCATATTACCCTGACTCCAACTGTGATTGTCTAAATTCTGTGTCGTCTGAGGAGGGCTGACCTAAGTGTGTAATAAAAGTTGGTGAAATAATTGTCGTCAAACTACAGGTATGGGAGGAGGTGCATTTTAATACATTCTAAAGCGGCTGCTGGGCTGGCATACAGTATGCAACTAGTTATAGGCGATGCTTAATTATTACTCCATCCCTCACTCCAGAAAACATTGAAATCTTTCTTTCTTTCTTTTTTATTTCAGACAGCATCCTAAGAAGAGTAATGCACATTGTTAAAAGCTAGACTTAAACTGGTAACTGTGTGATTAATTGGGGGTTACAGGCATACCCAGAGCTTAAAGCTAGAGAGAACAACCCAGGCTGAGGCTGGCAGTGTTTCTGGGGCAGTTACAGGTGGACAGACCACAGAGACAAGACCTGATACCAGAAGTAAATCAATGCCAGGTTTGTTATTTATTGTCTCGAAAACAGGAATTTTTAAACAGATACTCTGAATTTGGCCTTTCCCGCTATGGAAAAAAGCATAGTTTCTCTCCTTGCGACCATTAGAGAAACATACCATACAACGCAGAAAGAAGTGCCACTTATGCTCTTAGTATTATGACGAACATACAGAAAGCACAGTGCAAAAGTACAGTGCGTGAAACTAATATTTTCCTTTTTTCAAAAGGGTAGTGTTAAGTCAGTATACCAGTTAGCAAGGTATACTGTATGGTATTGTGAATAGAGCCATTCCTGTTGCTTTGGTTAATTATGAATGCTGTGTTGAAGCGTCTATTCAGTGCATTCAGTTCAGTCAAGCTCGTTTTCTTCTGCCACCAGGACTGTAAACTGTAACCTGACCTTCAATCCATCACCTAGGAAACAATGATTCTTACACTGTCACCTAAATGTCTAAACAGTCATTGTTGAAAGTTATTTTATGCAAGTCTATTCAGAATTATTCAACAGAGACTGAAGGTCTAGAATGCTAGCTAGTAATATTTTGAATAATTTTTTTTGGGACGGATGGATTGTCAGTTGATTAACTTACATGTAAGAGAAGGGAAATTAGAATGAGAATTAGCATAACTTTATTGTCCATCGCAATGTGGAAATTCGGCTTCACACACAGAAAAACAGACATTCAAAAAACGTATAGCTAAACAGAATCACTTCAGGCTCCTTTTGAACTCTTGTATTTACAGTAAGGATGACTTTATGCTTGTAAATCCCAACATAGCCCGACAGAAGATATGGAAAAACAAGACTGACCCAATTTATGTTAATCCATTCACTGGTGTCCTGAATAAAGCGTGAGACACGAGACAATAATTCATTTAATGCCACTTAATATTAGTATTAGAGTATGGGAAAGTCCTCCCTGCAGACTCCTCAGGTTCCAGCCAGACCTCTGTGTTGACAGCTCCCCAGCCCTAGCGGGCCATTAGGGCATTCCCATGATGCACCTCCCCAGCCCCTCCAGCCATTGCGGCATTCCCAGACATCCCTCTGACTGACTCAGCGCCTGCTGGCCTTATGACAGTCGTCCTCTCAGGGTGTTGTGGGGATACCAGTAGCCTTCGCAGGGTGTTGCTGGGTAAAGCCTATGGGTGTGTCCGAAATGGCACCCTATTCCCTACATAGTGGGCCCTGGTGAAAAGTAGTGCACTAAAAGGGAATAGGGTGCTATTTCGGACACAGACCAATTTCTCCTCTGGAAATCTGCTGGTATTGTAAACACTGAGGCTTCCTGATTATCTCACTGCAGATCAGGAGGGTCTCTCTAGCTCAAGACTAGAGACACATTGACTTGCTTATTCCACTGACCTACACACACACACACAAACGCACGCACACACACACACACTCACACACGCACGCACACACACACACACAGTCACACAAGGACACACAAACCATGTTCACAAACCATGTTGTCTAACCCACCATCCCAATGGATCCCGTGGGCCAGTATATGCTGCTCTTTACCACGTACAGTGAGGGAAAAAAGTATTTGATCCCCTGCTGATTTTGTACATTTCCCACTGACAAAGAAATGATCAGTCTATAATTTTAATGGTAGGTTTATTTGAACAGTGAGAGACAGAATAACAACAAAAAAATCCAGAAAAACACATGTCAGAAATGTTATCAATTGATTTGCATTTTAATGAGGGAAATAAGTATTTGACCCCCTCTCAATCAGAAAGATTTCTGGCTCCCAGGTGTCTTTTATACAGGTAAAGAGCTGAGATTAGGAGCACACTCTTAAAGGGAGTGCTCCTAATCTCAGCTTGTTACCTGTATAAAAGACACCTGTCCACAGAAGCAATAAATCAATCAGATTCCAAACTCTCCACCATGGCCAAGACCAAAGAGCTCTCCAAGGATGTCAGGGACAAGATTGTAGACATTTACATTTTAGTCATTTAGCAGACGCTCTTTTCCAGAGCGACTTACAGTTAGTCAGTGCATACATTTATTTAAAAAAAAATCATACTGGCCCCCCGTGGGAATTGAACCCACAACCCTGGCGTTGCAAACGCCATGCTCTACCAACTAAGCTACATCCCTACCGGCCATTCCCTCCCCTACCCTGGACGATGCTGGGCCAATTGTGCGCCGCCCCATGGGTCTCCAGGTCGCGGCCGGCTACGACAGACCTACACAAGGCTGGAATGGGCTACAAGACCATCGCCAAGCAGCTTGGTGAGAAGGTGACAACAGTTGGTGCGATTATTCGCAAATGGTTGAAACACAAAATAACTGTCAATATCCCTCGGCCTGGGGCTCCATGCAAGATCTTACCTCGTGGAGTTGCAATGATCATGAGAACGGTGAGGAATCAGCCCAGAACTACACGGGAGGATCTTGTCAATGATCTCAAGGCAGCTGGGACCATAGTCACCAAGAAAACAATTGGTAACACACTACGCCGTGAAGGACTGAAATCCTGCAGCGCCCGCAATGTCCCCCTGCTCAAGAAAGCACATATACATGCCCATCTGAATGATTCAGAGGAGAACTGGATGAAAGTGTTGTGGTCAGGTGATACCAAAATGGAGCTCTTTGGCATCAACTCAACTCGCCGTGTTTGGAGGAGGAGGAATGCTACCTATGACCCCAAGAACACCATCCCCACTGTCAAACATGGAGGTGGAAACATTATGCTTTGGGGGTGTTTTTCTGCTAAGGGGACAGGACAACCTCACCGCATCAAAGGGACGATGGACGGGGCCACCGTCAAATCTTGGGTGAGAACCTCCTTCCCTCAGACAGGGCATTGAAAATGGGTCGTGGATGGGTATTCCAGCATGACAATGACCCAAAACACACGGCCAAGGCAAAAAAGGAGTGGCTCAAGAAGAAGCACATTAAGGTCCTGGAGTGGCCTAGCCAGTCTCCAGACCTTAATCCCATAGAAACTCTGTGGAGGGAGCTGAAGGTTCGAGTGTCACGATCGTCTAAGGAGGAGGACCAAGGCGCAGCGTTGAGGGTGAACATATTTATTTAGAGAATGATCACACGATCAAAACAACAGACGATAACGTGACGTCTACGGTTTAACACAAACCAAATAAGAACAAGAAACCACAAAGAATGAAAGCCTAACGGCTACCTAAGTATGACTCCCAATCAGAGACAACGAGCTACAGCCGTCTCTGTTTGGGAGCCACCCTGGCCAACATAGAAATGCAAAACATAGAAACTAACACCCTGTCTCAACATACGAGAGTCCCCCGAGCCAGGGCGTGACAGTACCCCCCCCTAAAGGCGCGGACTCCGACCGCGCCAACCAAACGCAACAGGGGAGGGACCGGGTGGGCACTCCGCCTTGGCGGCGGATCCGGCTCCGGGCATGATCCCCACTCGCTCTCTAACCCCCCAAAGTACCCCTGGTCCGGTCTGGCCCTGCTGACCGGAGCTGGACTGCACACTGGTGGAGCGGATTGCTCTAGCTCCGGCGTGAAGCAGCTGACCCGTGCTGAACCAGGCACCAGTGGAACAGGCACGGGCTGTGCCGGACTGACGACGCACACCACTGGCTTGGTGTGGGGAGCAGGGACGGCCCGAGCCGGGCTGACGAAACGCACCCCTGACTTGGTGCGGGGAGCAGGAGCGGGCCAAACCGGGCTGACGAAACGCACCACTGACTTGGTGCGGGGAGCAGGAACGGGCCGAGCCGGGCTGACGAAGCGCACCACTGACTTGGTGCGGGGAGCAGGAACGGGCCGAGCCGGGCTGACGAAGCGCACCACTGACTTGGTGCGGGGAGCAGGAACGGGCCGAGCCGGGCTGACGAAGCGCACCACTGACTTGGTGC
Source organism: Coregonus lavaretus (assembly GCF_964263955.1). Lineage (NCBI taxonomy): Eukaryota > Metazoa > Chordata > Actinopteri > Salmoniformes > Salmonidae > Coregonus > Coregonus lavaretus. The sequence continues at coordinate 40,621,772 of NC_139995.1, forward strand.
GGGGAGCAGGAACGGGCCGAGCTGGGCTGACGAAGCGCACCACTGACTTGGTGCGGGGAGCAGGAACGGGCCGAGCCGGGCTGACGAAGCGCACCACTGCCTTGGTGCGGGGAGCAGGAACGGGCCGAGCCGGGCTGACGAAGCGCACCACTGACTTGGTGCGGGGAGCAGGAACGGGCCGAGCCGGGCTGACGAAGCGCACCACTGACTTGGTGCGAGTGGCAGGAACAGGCCGCACCGTACTGGGAACACACACCACTGGCCCTACGTGGGGATCAGGAACAGGCCGGCCCGGACTGGCAACACACGCCAGTACCTCTCGCCGTGCCTCTACATCCTCCTTCCCCCTGGTGACCAGTGACTCCCGTAACCTGGTGGCCTCCTGCTGCCCCGTCGTCCACGGCGTTAGCCCCCCCCTAAAAAATTTATGGGCTTCACTCCTACCCGTGGCCAAGGCCTCCATCCCTCTTGCCAGACTCGCACTCATCTCCTCCCAAGTCCATCCTCTCTCCTCGTCACGCTGCTTGATCCAGTCGAGGTGGTTTCTTCTGTCACGATCGTCTAAGGAGGAGGACCAAGGCGCAGCGTTGAGGGTGAACATATTTATTTAGAGAATGATCACACGATCAAAACAACAGACGATAACGTGACGTCTACGGTTTAACACAAACCAAATAAGAACAAGAAACCACAAAGAATGAAAGCCTAACGGCTACCTAAGTATGACTCCCAATCAGAGACAACGAGCTACAGCCGTCTCTGATTGGGAGCCACCCTGGCCAACATAGAAATGCAAAACATAGAAACTAACACCCTGGCTCAACATACGAGAGTCCCCCGAGCCAGGGCGTGACATCGAGTTGCCAAACGTCAGCCTCGAAACCTTAATGACTTGGAGAAGATCTGCAAAGAGGAGTGGGACAAAATCCCTCCTGAGATGTGTGCAAACCTTGTGGCCAACTACAAGAAACGTCTGACCTCTGTGATTGCCAATAAGGGTTTTGCCACCAAGTACTAAGTCATGTTTTGCAGAGGGGTCAAATACTTATTTCCCTCATTAAAATGCAAATCAATTTATAAAATTTTTGACATGCGATTTTCTGGATTTTTTTGTTGTTATTCTGTCTCTCGCTGTTCAAATAAAACTACCATTAAAATGGTAGACTGATCATTTCTTTGTCAGTGGGCAAACGTACAAAATCAACAGGGGATCAAATACTTTTTTCCCTCACTGTACCTGCAGGAAAACTATAGAAGGACCATTTCCTAAAATGTGACTTACCCAATTATTAATGTTGAGATACCGGTTGTGAATACAGACATGTTAATATAATAATAAGTCATGTAAAAACAGCAATGAATTCTATCTTGCTTTGAGGATTGTAGTAGATTTGTACCAGAGGTATTCTGCTGACCTCTGCTGAATGAGCAGCTGATGAGACTAGAGGGAGAAAACATAGCTCCCTTGTTCCATACACATAAATCCTATCAGAAAGATCTACTGACCATGGAAAACAGGACCAATCTGTTAACAGATTCTAAGATGTGTCAGGGTATAATTTTATCACACCTAATATCTGTGACAATTCCCCCGCCTATGTCGGTTTGATGTCAATCAATATTGGGCTGACCCCATCTGCGATCTTCAGCGTGTAAGGGTGTTCACAAAATCCCAGAATGACCCTCAGGCATGAATGACTGCATTTATCATTAGCAACATCTTTCATAAAGGTATTATGTTTGTTAGTCCTTTGATAACCAAAGAAGACCAATGAAAGAGGATGTCACTCTGCTAGGGTAACATCCTGATAGAGATAGCACTTCACAGATTTCTTAAATATATCATTGTCTTTACTATGCTGAGACGACAGCTGGCAAAATATGGATTCAGTACCTTTAGTGCTGTACCTCTTCTTTGTGTCTGTTTAATGGGATTGGCAGTTATTGGCAGTTCTTACAGAAAGGCACAGCAGTGTGAAGATGAGATGACGTTCATAACATGTATTTCACCTCTAAAGTATCTGAATATCCATATAAACATTGATCTGTTCTGCATAGAAGATGCTGAGGATGGCTTACTCTGCATGGTGTGTTATTCTTCACAAAAGAAAGACAACTGAATGCCTGCAGGCCTCTTGGGTTTTGAACAGTTCTGCCATCTCCAATGTGTTTATCAGACAGCTCTTTCTTTTTGATCCTGGTGTTTTTTCCTCTGATGATCTCAATATTGATGTGCTCCTGTGGCTGCTGACATTTAAATATCCATTTAAACATTCAGAGGAACATCAGGAAATCGATTCCCTCTAATGATTCTCCCCTGACTGAATACAAGTCCATTAGCTGCCTTCAGTTCAGTGATGGCAGAAAGAACCAGGCAAAAAAAGTAAGGGAACAAACCTTACGAATAAATGAATACCTAGATATGTTCAGTTAAGGCAACAATTCCCAAGTATTTCTCATGAGATAAAACTATCATGCCAAAGAATAAAAAGCGAATGTCCTGGGAATGTTCTTAGTTGGATAGGGATATTGTATTAGCCATACCATCTCAAATGCCACCCCAGACAATGTTCAAATCAGAACTGAGCTACAAAATCTAAAGACAAAGCAGTAAAAAAGCATAGGAGAGAGCTACTACAGTTGCAAGACCCTCATTTATAACAAAGCAGTTCACAGCAGTTCTGTCTGGTTAAATTGGCCCAAAAACCAGTCTGCCTGAATCGTGATCCTCCCCAGCATCCCCACCTTGTCCTTATTAGACACAGCATAGTGTAACCACATAATAGAGTACCCCCTCTTAATTTAGCTGAGAGCTCTCAGGAAGGGAAACAGTGCAGAAGGCAGAACTAGTTATCAGGCCCTTTGACACCATTTACATTTACATTTTAGTCATTTAGCAGACGCTCTTATCCAGAGCGACTTACAGGAGCAATTAGGGTTAAGTGCCTTGCTCAAGGGCACATTTACGTCATTTAGCAGACGCTCTTATCCAGAGCGACTTACAAATTGGTGCATTCACCCTATAGCCAGTGGGATAACCACTTTACACTTTTTTTATTTTTATTTTTATTATTTTTTTTTTTTGGGGGGGGGGGGGGGGGTAGAAGGATTACTTTATCCTATCCCAGGTATTCCTTAAAGAGGTGGGGTTTCAAATGTCTCTGGAAGGTGGTGAGTGACTCCGCTGTCCTGGCGTCGTGAGGGAGCTTGTTCCACCATTGGGGTGCCAGAGCAGCGAACAGTTTTGACTGGGCTGAGCGGGAACTATGCCTCCGCAGAGGAAGGGGAGCCAGCAGGCCAGAGGTGGATGAACGCAATGCCCTCGTTTGGGTGTAGGGACTGATCAGAGCCCGAAGGTACGGAGGTGCCGTTCCCCTCACTGCTCCATAGGCAAGCACCATGGTCTTGTAACGGATGCGAGCTTCAACTGGAAGCCAGTGGAGTGTGCGGAGGAGGGGGGACACCCTTTGCAGCGTGACCGCGGGGGCCATCAAATAATTAAACAATAAGGCCTGAGGGGGTGTGGTATATGGCCAATATGCCATGGATAAGGGCTGTTCTTATGCAAGACACAATGCGGAGAACCTTTCTCAGTCTCAAAGGTTCTACAAATTATTTTCTGAAGAACCATACAGGATAATTTTCTCTGGTTAGATGTATTATATTGTTAAAATTCCAAGTTGTATTATTGTGTTAATTGACACATTTAATCAGTTACGCTACCGCTGGAAAAATCAGGGTTTCCCTAAGGGGATAATTGAGAATTACTGAGATAGAAATCAGTTCCTCATTAACAAGGCCATATATTTGTATTTCACAAGACATAATCACTGGCCATAGTAGTTGATAAAATATACTGTGATTAAACACAACGTAATACATAAACTGGAATGACACTCTCACTCACGGTTGCTCAAAAAGATCTGTGTGTAAACCACGCCCCAAAATATTCAAATTAGCCACCGCCCTACATTTTCATTATAACTAAACTGAACTGCAAAGAACCATTGAAGGGCTCAAAGGGTTCATTGAGTCAGTTTGGTTTCACATAGAACCATTACCCTTCCCAAAGAACCCTTGAGGAACCCTCTTTTCTTATTGTGCAGTTCTCCCTTTTCTTTCCTTCAGACCCTACTTCCCATCTCACTGATATGTTGTACCCTTCTTGTAGGGAGAGGCTGAGAGCATCAGAGTTTATTCTACTTCTATGTAATAACCTGACATTCAGATCCAGTGTTTACCTGGCTCACAACACACCTACAGTACATTTATTCCATTCCAGCCATTACAATGAGTCTGTCCTCTTATAGCTCCTCCCACCAGCCTCCTCTGCTGGATTCCAATCTTTCCCTTTGTAGCATGCCTTTGTAGGTTTTCCATTGTGTAGCTACTAGTCTTGTGCCACATACATAGCTGGCTGTCTGCCCCTCTGCTTTTGGCATCTCAGAAGCATCACTGAGGAATGCTTGAGATCCTTTGCTTGCTCAGATAACATTACTAACCTTTTCCTTATCTCTCCCGCCATCTATATCCTCTCTCACCTTTCCAGGGTCAGGTCATTTACTTTCAAAATATCTACCATTGTGAATCTGGTAATTCTCTAATCAGGGACAAAACTTATTGCTAACCAACACAATATTAATATCCATATCCACTATAAAGTTCCTGCCATAGCGCATGTAATAGCACCTGTCATAACGTCTCAACATCCAGCCTTCATAAGGCCTGTTTCTGTAACCACTTAATGAATGCTCTGGCAACCAAACATAATGCTGAGAAAATGAAGTGACAAACTAACTAACTAGCCCTTGATTACTGCCAGGACTTGTATGGAGATAACAATCTCTCAATTAGCTGGTGTTATCTGTAGGGAGTCCGTCTTTAGTGTTAACAAGTGAGAAAAAAGTGTAATCATATAACAATAATTCACCGCACCTGAGGACATTGCATATTTGAATTTATGACGTTTTTCTTTTATTCTGCAACTTTTTTAACCTTTTTTTGTTGTTGCCTTTGTCACTAATAATCCCTTGATCTCCGTAGTGCCTTATCTAGTACGTCAAAAGTTCCAGTCTGTGTTCTGAGCTCTGTTATCTAGAATGCACTGTAATATTGGAGGGAAATGCCAACACACACGCTGCTGTATCTGTTGTTTCTCTGCTGATACAAAAGGCCATATCATACATATGTATAAGGGTGACATTTCAAAATTAAACCCCATTTTAAAGTTAGAAAAGCGATTGGCCTTGTAGAAATGGCAGGCTCTGCTGCTGATGGCTGATTTGGCAGTTTAATTTAATATGTAATAGGTCTCCGATATCAACACATTTACTTTAGTTTAATACACAATGGGTCTCCAATAGATTTACTTTGGATATCCACAGATGTGCAAACATTTATATTGCAGTCTGAGACACTATATGAATACTTTAACAGTGGATCAATGTAATGACAATAACCAACACAAGTATCAGTTATATACCCTTTAAGAGTTTTTTGAAGCATATGACTCCCCCCATTGCTTTGTTATTCTCTTGGGAACTGAATAACTTTAATTTCAGTATCAACCACTTTGATTATGAATATGGATCTGCCCTAATGTGCTGTAGGTTAATTTATTTGCATATAGAACAATGCCATTTACAAAGCTGTTCTCAAAGCTGTTCCATTTACAAAGCGTACTCAGAACGCTGAGTACATAACAATGATATCTAGTCCTTCCTTTGAATTGTGTTGTGATTGGAGGATTGGGATGAGCCAATTGGGAGGCTAGCCTGAGGAAGACAAGGGAAGCATCCACTCAGGGTGTCTTAAAACTCACTAATCAACATACTATCTATCTCCTGTATCAAACTGAGGGATATGCTGTATATTAGCTAATTATTTACACAGGCTCTAAACTAAACATCGTAATGATGAATTTCATTTAGTGAATAAAATGAATAATTGGTTCTGTAATTAGGCAAATAAACGGTATTGTACCTGAAGGACTTTTGGGAATTTTAATATTTTGGTAACTTTACTGTTTAGCTGGCATGTGGTAGGCTGTTTATGCATTATTAAACCATTAGTGAATCCAACATATTTCCTTACAATTATCACAAGTTGGCATAAGTAGTTTATAATCAATAACAGTTGTTATAGAGCATTCTATAGTGAGCATTCTGACTATATTGTGGAGAACAGAGATAAAGTATTTTTGGTGAGAACTTGCAAACAAGGGAAATGCAGAGCTGCAAAATATTTGCATGTGCTGTACAGTATGTCTCACTGAAAGTTATCCCAGTTCTGTTTCTAGGCCACTGTGAATGCTTGTGGGAAATTAAACATCCAATAATAACTTTTTTTCACATGCTCCTCTATAGCCTTCTCAAGATCTATATACTCTATGTTTGCTCTATAGTTATTCATATGATACCTAATAAAGGTGTCAGTATGCCATCCATCCACGCAGGCTACTTTCCAATGCCAGTGTTTAATTTACAGAGCCTGCAGTAGAGATGTGATATGAATCTAAGCTGCAGCTCCATATTTACAAGGCACACAGACAGGAAGGAAGAATTCCCAGTGGAAAGTGGAATTAGGTCTATATATTTCTGAAAGACATAGAGATACTGTAGATACAAGCGGTCCCATGCACATGATTTCCACACTCATGTCATACAGTGTAGCCCTGAAAAAAGATTGGCTGCTTGAGATAGCTACTGGAGACAAATAACAGAAGAAGCAGAAGAATGGCTGGTGATTGTCTCTGTCTGGGTGGGTTTTCTTGAATCAGATTTATTTGGTCCTGGCTCACTCTCCATCTAAGAGGTTTGATACTGTGGATCTGTAATTTCTCTGACCGTCCCTGAATGCAGGTGCATGGAGGACAGGAGGAGTCAGAAAATGAGAAACCATTTCTACTAGTCAGTTCCGGCCATAGAAATATTACCTCTAGAATGGCCATGAGTGCCTATGGGTTCTTAGGGGCTTTTCCCACTCTAATCATTCTATGGTGCCTACTGTAGCTGCTAACACTGTGATAAGGTAGAACCCTCACCCTCTGAACTGTATTAACAGACTTCAGTAGGCCTCCAACGTGGTCAAGGACTGAAAAGTTATCATGCAAGGGTCATTCTTGGAGGTCAGGTACACGGTGCACTGTTGGTTTGTAGTTTTATTTTCTGTTGGAAATTCAATAACTTTCCAAAGACTTCCACGTGGTCATAATGCTACTTTATACATAATGTTAAACGTATTGTTCTTGATATGAAATGGTATTACATTATCATGATCAACATTTGAACCTTTATGGACCGACCACTGACAACCACTGGCAACAAAAGGATACTTTTTCAGTCCAAAAATAGAAAAAGTGTGCTTTCACACAATGAAGACAGTTCATATTATAAAATAAATTGTGCTACACTGAACAGATCCAAAGGGTAGGAGTAACAGATCTTTTTCACTGTCCCTGATGTATCAGACCTGGTTTTCTCTGTCTGCCATATCTGCACTTAGCTATCTGCCCTACAACTGCAAAGGACATTCTAATTGCAGTCAACTTAAGCGTTTTTAGACGGTCACAGAGCCGTGTATATGGGATGGTGAATACTTCACTGTAGATTGCAGGCAGCAGGTTGGTACATGTAAAGTGTGTACATCAGTGGTTCCCCAACTAGGGGTCGTGACCCCATGTGGTATGAAATGAAAATGGGGTCGCGGGAGAATTTATGCTATTACTAGCAATCAAGAAGAAACTCAAAAACTCCACAGCTTATGCTCTCCAAATGGACGTTAGCTGTGAGGGCCGAGATGCCCATGCATTGACTTTTGTGCGCTTTACATGTCGGGGGATGCTATTCACAAGGATATATTGTTCTGTCTCACGATTCCTAAGCGTGAAACGGCACAGAAGATATTCAATGTGCTGCGTGGCTATTTTGACGAAAAACAGATTCCATGGGATCGAATGGTGGGCTTTTGCACAGATGGGGCTCTATGTCGGGACGGAGAGCAGGCCGATGCACTAGTGCAGACTACAAAAGGAAGCACAGCCGCGAGCTGCCCATTGACACGAGCCTACTAGACAAGCTAAATTACTTCTATGCTAGCTTCGAGGCAAGTAACACTGAAACATGCATGAGAGCGTCAGCTGTTCCGGACGACTGTGTGATCACACTCTCTGTAGCCGATGTGAGTAAGACCTTTAAACAGGTCAACATTCACAAGACCGCAAGGCCAGACGGATTACCAGGACGTGTACTCCAAGCATGCGCTGATCAACTGGCAAGTGTCTTCACTGACATTTTCAACCTCTCCCTGTATGAGTCTGTAATACCAACATGTTTCAAGCAGACCATCATAGTCCCTGTGCCCAAGAACACTAAGGTAACCTGCCTAAATGACTACCGACCCGTAGCACTGACGTCTGTAGCCATGAAGTGCTTTGAAAGACTGGTCATGGCTCACATCAACAGCATAATCCCAGAAACCCTAGAGCCACTCCAATTTGCATACCGCCCCAACAGATCCACAGATGATGCAATCTCTATCGCACTCCACACTGCCCTTTCCCACCTGGACAAGAGGAACACCTACGTGAGAATGCTATTCATTGACTACAGCTCAGTGTTCAACACCATAGTGCCCTCAAAGCTCATCACTAAGCTAAGGACCCTGGGACTAAGCACCTCCCTCTGCAACTGGATCCTGGACTTCCTGACGGGCCACCCCAGGTGGCAAGGGTAGGTAACAACACATCCGTCACGCTGATCCTCAACACGGAGGCCCCTCAGGGGTGAGTGTTCAGTCCCCTCCTGTACTCCCTGTTCACTCATGACTGCATGGCCAGGCACGACTCCAACACCATCATTAAGTTTGCCGATGTCACAACAGTGGTAGGCCTGATCACCGACAACGACGAGACAGCCTATAGGGAGGAGGTCAGAGACCTGGCCGTGTGGTGCCAGGATAACAACCTCTCCCTCAACGTGATCAAGACAAAGGCGATGATTGTGGACTACAGGAAAAAGAAGAGAACCCTTCTCATCGAAGGGGCTGTAGTGGAGCAGGTTGAGAGCTTCAAGTTCCTTGGTGTCCACATCACCAACAAACTAACATGGTCCAAGCACACCAAGACAGTCGTGAAGAGGGCACGACAAAACCTATTCCCCCTAAGGAGACTGAAAAGATTTGGCATGGGTCCTCAGATCCACAAAAGGTTCTACAGCTGCACCATCGAGAGCATCCTAACTTGTTGCATCACTGCCTGGTATGGCAACTGCTCGGCCTCCGACCGCAAGGCACTACAGAGGGCAGTGCGTACGGCCCAGTACATCACTGGGGCCAAGCTTCCTGCCATCCAGGACCTCTATACCAGGCGGTGTCAGTGGAAGGCTCTAAATATTGTCAAAGACTCCAGCCACCCTAGTCATAGACTGTTCTCTCTGCTGCCGCACGGCAAGCGGTACCGGAGCGCCAAGTCTAGGTCCAAATCTAGGTCCAAGAGGCTTCTAAACAGCTTCTAACCACAAGCCATAAGACTCCTGAACATCTAATATTTTTTTCATTTTTTTGTCATTTAGCAGACGCTCTTATCCAGAGCGACTTACCTACCTGAGTGCATAATTATTTTTTTTCATACTCAAATGGCTACCCAGACTATTTGATTGCCCCCCCATTTTACGCTGCTGCTACTCTCTGTTTATTATCTATGCATAGTCACTTTAATAACTCTACCTACATGTACATACAGTGGGGCAAAAAAGTATTTAGTCAGCCACCAATTGTGCAAGTTCTCCCACTTAAAAAGATGAGAGAGGCCTGTAAATTTCATCATAGGTACACGTCAACTATGACAGACAAAATGAGGAAAAAAAATCCAGAAAATCACATTGTAGGATTTTTTATGAATTTATTTGCAAATTATGGTGGAAAATAAGTATTTGGTCAATAACAAAAGTTTCTCAATACTTTGTTATATACCCTTTGTTGGCAATGACACAGGTCAAATGTTTTCTGTATGTCTTCACAAGGTTTTCATACACTGTTGCTGGTATTTTGGCCCATTCCTCCATGCAGATCTCCTCTAGAGCAGTGATGTTTTGGGGCTGTCGCTGGGCAACACGGACTTTCAACTCCCTCCAAAGATTTTCTATGGGGTTGAGATCTGGAGACTGGCTAGGCCACTCCAGGACCTTGAAATGCTTCTTACGAAGCCACTCCTTCGTTGCCCGGGCGGTGTTTTGGGATCATTGTCATGCTGAAAGACCCAGCCACGTTTCATCTTCAATGCCCTTGCTGATGGAAGGAGGTTTTCACTCAAAATCTCACGATACATGGCCCCATTCATTCTTTCCTTTACACGAATCAGTCGTCCTGGTCCCTTTGCAGAAAAACAGCCCCAAAGCATGATGTTTCCACCCCCATGCTTCACAGTAGGTATGGTGTTCTTTGGATGCAACTCAGCATTCTTTGTCCTCCAAACACGACAAGTAGAGTTTTTACCAAAAAGTTCTATTTTGGTTTCATATGACATTCTCCCAATCCTCTTCTGGATCATCCAAATGCACTCTAGCAAACTTCAGACGGGCCTGGACATGTACTGGCTTAAGCAGGGGGACACGTCTGGCACTGCATGATTTGAGTCACTGGCGGCGTAGTGTGTTACTGATGGTAGGCTTTGTTACTTTAGTCCCAGCTCTCTGCAGGTCATTCACTAGGTCCCCCCGTGTGGTTCTGGGATTTTTGCTCACCGTTCTTGTGATCATTTTGACCCCACGGGGTGAGATCTTGCGTGGAGCCCCAGATCGAGGGAGATTATCAGTGGTCTTGTATGTCTTCCATTTCCTAATATTTGCTCCCACAGTTGATTTCTTCAAACCAAGCTGCTTACCTATTGCAGATTCAGTCTTCCCAGCCTGGTGCAGGTCTACAATTTTGTTTCTGGTGTCCTTTGACAGCTCTTTGGTCTTGGCCATAGTGGAGTTTGGAGTGTGACTGTTTGAGGTTGTGGACAGGTGTCTTTTATACTGATAACAAGTTCAAACAGGTGCCATTAATACAGGTAACAAGTGGAGGACAGAAGAGCCTCTTAAAGAAGAAGTTACAGGTCTGTGAGAGCCAGAAATCTTGCTTGTTTGTAGGTGACCAAATACTTATTTTCCACCATAATTTGCAAATAAATTCATTAAAAATCCTACAATGTGATTTTCTGGAATTTGTTTTCTCAATTTGTCTGTCATAGTTGACGTGTACCTATGATGAAAATTACAGGCCTCTCTCATCTTTTTAAGTGGGAGAACTTGCACAATTGGTGGCTGACTAAATACTTTTTTTCCCCACTGTATTACCTCATTTACCTCGACTAACCAGTGCCCCCGCACATTGACTCGGTACCGGTACACCCTGTATATAGCCTCGCTATTGTTATTTTTACTGCAGCTCTTTAATTATTTGTTACTTTTATTTCATATTATTTTATATTGTATGTTTTTGTGATTTTTGAGGGTATTCTTTCTTAAAACTGCATTGTAAGTAAGCATTTCACTGTAAGGTCTACACCTGTTGTATTCGGCGCATGTGACAAATAACATTTGATTTGATTTGATTTGATTTAGTTACGAATGTGTCTCCCTCTGCCATATGGACGCAATGTATGATACACCGTGAGCAAGTGGCAGCAAAATGACCTGAGTACAGAACTCTGTGATATGCTGCAGCAGGTAACTTTGATTGTAAACTACATCAAACCACATCCACTATTCGCCTGTTCGCAAAACTGTGGATGTTCTATTTTACACTGAGGCTTGGTGGTTATCGATAGGGAGTGTTGGAACGATTTTTTGCATTGAGAGAGGAACTGTTGTCATTCACAATGGATGTACACTGAAAAAATATATAAACGAAACATGCAACAATTTCAAAGATTTTACTGAATTACTGTTCATGTAAGGAAATCAGTCAATTGAAATAAATTCATTAGGCCCTAATCTATGGATTTCACATGACTGTGAATACAGATATGGACTCTATCTGTTGCTAACAGATATACAATGGGGAGAACAAGTATTTGATACACTGCCGATTTTGCAGGTTTTCCTACTTACAAAGCATGTAGAGGTCTGTAATTTTTATCATAGGTACACTTCAACTGTGAGAGACGGAATCTAAAACAAAAATCCAGAAAATCACATTGTATGATTTTTAAGTAATTAATTTGCATTTTATTGCATGACATAAGTATTTGATCACCTACCAACCAGTAAGAATTCCGGCTCTCACAGACCTGTTGGTTTTTCTTTAAGAACCCCTCCTGTTCTCCACTCATTACCTGTATTAACTGCACCTGTTTGAACTCGTTACCTGTATTAAAGACACCTGTCCACACACAATCAAACAGACTCCAACCTCTCCACAATGGCCAAGACCAGAGAGCTGTGTAAGGACATCAGGGATAAAATTGTAGACCTGCACAAGGCTGGGATGGGCTACAGAACAATAGGCAAGCAGCTTGGTGAGAAGGCAACAACTGTTGGCACAATTATTAGAAAATGGAAGAAGTTCAAGATGACGGTCAATCACCCTCGGTCTGGGGCTCCATCCAAGATCTCACCTCGTGGGGCATCAATGATCATGAGGAAGGTGAGGGATCAGCCCAGAACTACACGGCAGGACCTGGTCAATGACCTGAAGAGAGCTGGGACCACAGTCTCAAAGAAAACCATTAGTAACACACTACGCCGTCATGGATTCAAATCCTGCAGCGCACGCAAGGTCCCCCTGCTCAAGCCAGCGCATGTCCAGGCCCGTCTGAAGTTTGCCAATGACCATCTGGATGATCCAGAGGAGGAATGGGAGAAGGTCATATGGTCTGATGAGACAAAAATATAGCTTTTTGGTCTAAACTCCACTTGCCGTGTTTGGAGGAAGAAGAAGGATGAGTACAACCCCAAGAACACCATCCCAACCGTGAAGCATGGAGGTGGAAACATCATTCTTTGGGGATGCTTTTCTGCAAATGGGACAGGACGACTGCACCGTATTGAGGGGAGGATGGATGGGGCCATTTACCGCGAGATCTTGGCCAACAACCTCCTTCCCTCAGTAAGAGCATTGAAGATGGGTCGTGGCTGGGTCTTCCAGCATGACAATGACCCGAAACACACAGCCAGGGCAACTAAGGAGTGGCTCCGTAAGAAGCATCTCAAGTTCCTGGAGTGGCCTAGCCAGTCTCCAGACCTGAACCCAATAGAAAATCTTTGGAGGGAGCTGAAAGTCCGTATTGCCCAGCGACAGCCCCGAAACCTGAAGGATCTGGAGAAGGTCTGTATGGAGGAGAAGGCCAAAATCCCTGCTGCAGCGTGTGCAAACCTTGTCAAGACCCACGGGAAACGTATGATCTCTGTAATTACAAACAAAGGTTTCTGTACCAAATATTAAGTTCTGCTTTTCTGATGTATCAAATACTTATGTCATGCAATAAAATGCAAATTAATTACTTAAAAATCATACAATGTGATTTTCTGGATTTTTGTTTTAGATTCCGTCTCTCACAGTTGAAGTGTACCTATGATAAAAATTACAGACCTCTACATGCTTTGTAAGTAGGAAAACCTGCAAAATCGGCAGTGTATCAAATACTTGTTCTCCCCACTGTATATATATTTTTAAGTAGGGGCGTGGATCAGAAAACCAGTCAGTATCTGGTGTGACCACCATTTGCCTCATGCAGTGCGAAACAGCTCCTTCACATACAGTTAATCAGGCTGTTGATTGTGGCCTGTGGAAAGTTGTCTCACTCCTCTTCAATGGCTGTGCGAAGTTGCTGGATGTTGGTGGGAACTGGAACACGCTGTCGTACACGTCGATCCAGAGCATCCCAAACATGCTCAATGGGTGACATGTCTGGTGAGTATGAAGGCCATGGAAGAACTGTGGCATTTTCAGCTTCCAGGAATTGTGTACAGATCCTTGCGACATGGGGCTGTGCATTATCATGCTGAAACATGAGCTGATGGCGGCGGATGAATGGCACGACAATGGGCCTCAGGATCTCGTCATGGTATCTCTGTGCATTCAAATTGCAATTGATAAAATGCAATTGTGTTCGTTGTCCATAGTTTATGCCTGCCCATACCATAACCCCACCGCCACCATGGGGCACTCTGTTCAAAACGTTGACATCAGAAAACCGCTCGCCCACACTACGCCATCTGCCATCTGCCCGGTACAGTTGAAACCAGGATTAATCCGTGAAGAGCACACTTCTCCAGCGTGCCAGTGGCCATCGAAGGTTAGCATTTGCCCACTGAAGTTGGTTACGACGCCGAACTGCAGTCAGGTCAAGACCTTGGTGAGGATGACGTGCACGCAGATGAGCTTCCCTGAGACAGTTTCTGACAGTTTGGGCAGAAATTATTCAGTTGTGCAAACCCACAGGCTGGTCTCAGACGATCATGGATGTGGAGGTCCTGGACTGGCGTGTTTACACGTGGTCTGTGGTTATGATGCCCATTGGACGTACAGCCAAATTCTCTAAAACGACGTTGGAGGCTGTTTATTTTATTATTTTATTTTATTTCACCTTTATTTAACCAGGTAAGCCAGTTGAGAACAAGTTCTCATTTACAACTGCAACCTGGCCAAGATAAAGCAAAGCAGTGCGATAAAAACAACAACACAGAGTTACATATGGGGTAAACAAAACATAAAGTCAAATATACAACAGAAAATATATATACAGTGTGTGCGAATATAGTAAGTTATGGAGGTAAGGCAATAAATAGGCCATAGTGCAAAATAGTTACAATTTCGTATAATACTGGAATGATAGATGTGCAAAAGATGATGTGCAAATAGAGATACTGGGGTGCAAATTAGCAAAATAAATAACAATATGGGGATGAGGTAGTTGGGTGGGCTAATTTCAGAAAGGCTGTGTACAGGTGCAGTGATCGGTAAGCTGCTCTGACAACTGAAGCTTAAAGTTAGTGAGGGAGATAAGAGTCTTCAGCTTCAGAGATTTTTGCAGTCCGTTCCAGTCATTGGCAGCAGAGAACTGGAAGGAATGGCGGCCAAAGGAGGTGTTGGCTTTGGGGATGACCAGTGAGATATACCTGCTGGAGCGCAGACTACAGGTGGGTGTTGCTATGGTGACCAGTGAGCTAAGATAAGACAGGGATTTGCCTAGTAGTGATTTATAGATGACCTGGAGCCAGTGGGTTTGGCGATGAATATGTAGTGAGGGCCAGCCAACAAGAGCGTACAGGTCACAATGGTGGGTAGTATATGGGGCTTTGGAGACAAAAAGGATGGCACTGTGATAGACTACATCCAATTTGCTGAGTAGGGTGTTGGAGGCTATTTTGTAAATGACATCGCCGAAGTCAAGGATCGGTAGGATAGTCAGTTTTACGAGGGCATGTTTGGCAGCATGAGTGAAGGAGGCCTGTAAGTCGCTCTGGTTAAGAGCGTCTGCTAAATGACTAAAATGTAAATGTAAATGTTTGTTGCGAAATAGGAAGCCGATTCTAGATCTAACTTTTAATTGGAAATGCTTAATGTGAGTCTGGAAGGAGAGTTTACAGTCTAACCAGACACCTAGGTATTTGTAGTTGTCCACATACTCTAGGTCAGACCCGCCGAGAGTAGTGATTCTAGTCGGGTGGGCGGGTGCAAGCAGCGTTCGGTTGAAGAGCATGCATTTAGTTTTACTAGTGCTTAAGAGCAGTTGGAGGCTACGGAAGGAGTGTTGTATGGCATTGAAGCTCGTTTGGAGGTTTGTTAACACAGTGTCCAATGAAGGGCCATATGTATACAAAATGGTGTCGTCCGCATAGAGGTGGATCCGAGCGTCACCAGCAGCAAGAGCGACATCATTGATATACACAGAGAATAGAGTCGGCCCGAGAATTGAACCCTGTGGCACGCCCATAGAGACGGCCAGAGGTCCAGACAACAGGCCCTCCGATTTGACACATTGAACTCTATCTGAGAAGTAGTTGGTGAACCAGGCGAGGCAGTCATTAGAGAAACCAAGGCTATTTAGTCTGCCAATAAGAATGCGGTGGTTGACAGAGTCGAAAGCCTTGGCCAGGTCGATGAAGACAGCTGCGCAGTACTGTCTTTTATCGATCGTGTTTATAATATCGTTTAGGACCTTGAGCGTGGCTGAGGTGCACCCATGACCAGCTCGGAAACCGGATTGCATAGCGGAGAAGGTACGGTAGGTCGATGATCTGTTTGTTAACTTGGCTTTCAAATACTTTCAAAAGGCAGGGCAGGATGGATATAGGTCTGTAACAGTTTGGATCTAGAGTGTCACCCCCTTTGAAGAGGGGGATGACCACGGCAGCATTCCAATCTCTGGGGAACTCAGACGATACGAAAGAGAGGTTGAACCGGCTAGTAATTGGGGTTGCGACAATTTCGGCAGCTAATTTTAGAAAGAAAGGGTCCAGATTGTCTAGCCCAGCTGATTTGTAGGGGTCCAGATTTAGCAGCTCTTTCAGGACATCAGCTATCTGAATTTGGGTGAAGGAGAAGCGGGGGGGGGGGGGGGCAGTTGCAGCAGAGGGTGCAGAGCTGGTGGCCGGGGTAGGTGTAGCCAGGTGGAAAGCATGGCCAGCCGTAGCAAAATGCTTATTGAAATTCTTGATTATCGTAGATTTATCGGTGGTGACAGTGTTTCCTAGCCTCAGTGCAGTGGGTAGCTGGGAGGAGGTGCTCTTATTCTCCATGGACTTTACAGTGTCCCAAATCTTTTTGGAGTTAGTGCTACAGGATGCACATTTCTGTTTGAAAAAGCTAGCCTTTGCTTTCCTGACTGATTGTGTATATTGGTTCCTGACTTCCCTGAAAAGTTGCATATTGCGGGGGCTGTTCGATGCTAATGCAGTACGCCACAGGATGTTTTTGTGCTGGTCAAGGGCAGTCAAGTCTGGGGTGAACCAGGGGCTATATCTGTTCTTAGTTCTGAATTATTTGAATGGGGCATGCTTATTTAAGATGGAGAGGAAAGCACTTTTGAAGAACATCAAGGCATCCTCTACTGACGGAATGAGGTCAATATCCATCCAGGATACCCGGGACATGCCAATTAGAAAGGTCTGCTTGCTGAAGTGTTTTAGGGAGCGTTTGACAGTGATGAGGGGTGGTCGTTTGACCGCGGACCCATTACGGACGCAGACAATGAGGCAGTGATCGCTGAGATCCTGGTTGAAGACAGCAGAGGAGTATTTAGAGGGTAAATTAGTCAGGATGATATCTAAGAAGGTGCCCATGTTTACGGATTTAGGGTTGTACCTGGTAGGTTCCTTGATAATTTGTGTGAGATTGAGGGCATCTAGTTTAGATTGTAGGACGGCCGGGGTGTTAAGCATATCCCAGTTTAGGTCACCAAGCAGTACGAACTGTCTTTTTTTATATCCAATTTTTTACCTAAATCCAATGACATGGTGAAATATTTTGTTGAGTTCACGTCAAATTGACTTTAGTTGACAACTCAACCAAATGTAAATCAAAACTAGACGTTGAACTGACGTCTACTTCAGTAGCTGCTCGCTCTCTCTCTCTCTCTCTGAACCCCCTCTCTGAAATAAACAATAAAAAATGAACAGCAAACATTACACTCACAAGTTTCAAAGGAATAGACACATTTCAAATGTTATATTATAGCTTTGTACAGTGTTATAATGATCTACTTCAGTAGCTGCTCTCTCTCTCTCTCTCTCTCTCTCTCTCTCCCTTTCTTTGTATCTTTCTCTCTCTCTCCATTTCTCTGTCTCTGTCTCTCTCTCGCTCTCTCTCTCTCTCGCTCTCTGTGTGTGTGGAATTAGCCTGTAGCTCAATCCACATTATAATCATTATATGTGTGATAAGGCACTTTGCTTGCTGAGAGAGTAAACATTGTTATTTACTTTACTGCTAGATAATTTTTTACTCCTCTATGCTCCAAGCACAACACTGCTGCTGTCAAATTAGCTCACGGACACTGTCAAACCTTATCCCCAAACTCTATGCTTCCCTTAATGGCTTCCAGTAAGATACTTCTTTGTAAGAATTAATTCAGACTTGCCAGATAATTATTTTGATCATAGGCCCTGTCCACACTGCCACTTTTATAATGAAAAATATACAAACCAAGTCCTACAAACAGCAGAACAAGTGAAGGATTAAAGCATAAAGAAGCAGAACTGTGTTATTCCTAACATGAACTGTGAGCAGACAAATTACCTCATCGAAATATCACTGTTGTTGAGCCAGCCAAGGGAGCAATGTTTATTAAGGGAGAGAAGCTTGGATTTTAACACTGCTGTCACCTGCCCTCGTTGCTGCACAGGTCTGCCAACTTGGGTTAGAGTTTAGTCACCAGAACTGCAGTATTTAGTCTGTGGCATGTACTAAAGCACTTCTAAAAACGGTCATCCCTCATCTTTGGCGCTCTAGTCTAAACCTCCCGTTTTCCCCTGTCACTGTGATCAGCATGATTGAAATCATTTGGCTCTTATTAATTTTCAATTAACAATTGTTTACTAATTATTAAAATGAGAAACTCCCCAGTCTAAAATGTTATTCTATTGTTTCTCCTCATTTTCACATTTTGATGAAACGATGGAACAGGGGGATGATTAGTGTGCAACAAGCATGAACAAATGTCTGATATGATTAAATATGGAACTCAGCAGATTAATCATGTGTCGTGTATTAAGACAATACATGCCCTGGCAATTGACAACAATTTAATTCTGGTTTAAATTAGTGATTAATTACTATGATATAAAAATTAGGACTTGAATGAGTTTATTAGGACCCATCATTTACAGTTTAATTGTTCAAAACACTTTAATTAATGTTTCTATCAAAATAAATTGGAAAAGTTGTCAGGAAAGAAAGCTAGTCACTTAGCCTACCACTTAATAATAAATAAGATGTTGTTATGAATACAATCTAAGTTAGAATATAAAACCAAAGCAAGAGACGATGAAGATTATGTTATGTTTTTTCTTCTTCTTGCTCATCCTTTTGATGCGAAGACCCTCTGCTCATGGGAATAGGTCCCTACGGATCGTGCCTGTCTAAAAGTGGACCCACACACTTGATTAGATGTGTCATGCAGTAGCCGGGCCCTCACAGTGATTTCGCTACCCTGGGGGCCTCTACTCTGGGTTGGTTTCGTCAGAGATTCTGTATATAATGACGAGATGGTCTTGTCTCTGCCCTAACGGGAGTCATTGTCCCAAAGGCAGGAAGGCAGGTCTGCTTATCGGTCTTCCTTGCTGGACAGATTTTGAGGGGAGTGGACCCTTTCACTCCGCCTCTTCCTTTCTGGTTTAGTGTGTCTGTCTGACAGCTGAATGTAGCTCGATCTGCAGCTGCTATGTTCACCATCATATAGGCTACACACAAGCATTTATGTCCAATAACTACTAGCAGGGGCGCAACTTTCACTTGGGACGGAGGGGGACACATTCCACATTCTGAAATTGCATTTTGTCCCCCCAGTTTTATAATTGGAATGTGATATAAAACGAGGCAACGGTGTGCTTTAGGACCATGCGGACGCCTCCGAGAGGTCGGGTAGGCTGTTTGGAGTGTTTATCCAACTGGATTTAAATAATAATAATAATAATAATAATTCTGGTTGGTTTAGTGTTCTGTCTGACAGCACAGTAGAAATGAGCTCTGTCTACTGGCTGGTGGCTGCTCTGTTCACCACCACATACAGTACCGTATAAGATCCATTCTGAGTATCCAGTATGAGCTTCCATTGTCTCAGCCACTGAGCAACAAGGCTTTGCCGTGAGAATTAAAAAGAGACTACCTTTACGTGGATCATTTTTACATTTCAAATGCAATCCCACCCATGAGGGAAACTTTATAATTTACCCTGAGATGCTGCCCTTTGCTTCTGAAAATAAATTACCTGGAGAACAATCCTAATTTCTATTGATCTCTGTTGGGGGAGAATGAGCTGTCATTATAACTTTTGTGGGGAAAGAATGAGGTACCTGCACCACTTTGATTAGAGGATGGAAAGGTGTGATAATGATGATGATGATGACGATAATGTTTAGTTTATTAGGATCCCCATTAGTTACTCCACATGTAGCAGATACTCTTCCTGGGGTACCAATAAAACAAACAAATAGGCCTACATGACAAGAGTACGGAACAGACAAGAACAACATAAGATATTACATTAAATTCCAAATAAGAGTTATATATAGGAAAGACACCAAGAGACAACAAAAATACTATTTATACACTATTCATATATACATATTCATATTCTTATATACAGTACAGTTGAATTAGATCTTCAGAAAGAGAGGCGCTGTGATACAATATGTTTTTTATCCGTTTTTTAAAGCTGATGATGATGATGGAACGCAGACTGTGAAATGACAGAAAATGGCTACCATTAAGGTGTCTATGTTTAAAGAACGCCTTAAGAAAGCGTCAAATGGAGACTAGAGAGGGATTGCAGACAAATGAGCTGGCAAAAATAATTTATGGAGCAGGAATTGTATGCAGAGAAATTATTTAATAAAACTAGTCATGGAAAAGTGAATGGAATGTACACTACATGATCAAAAGTAAGTGGACACCTGCTCATGTTCGAAGGGGTTGAGGTCAGGGCTCTGTGCAAGCCTGTCAAGTTCTTCCACAACGATCTCGACAAACCATTTCTGTATGGACCTCGCTTTGTGCACGGGGGCATTGTCATGCTGAAACAGGAAAGGGCCTTCCCCAAACTGTTGCCACAAAGTTTGAAGCACAGAATCGTCTAGAATGTCATTGTATGCTGTAGCGTTAAGATTTCCCTTCACTGGAACTAAGGTGCCTAGCCGGAACCATGAAAAACAGCCCCAGACTATTATTCCTCCTCCACCAAACTTTACAGTTGGCACTATGCATTGGGGCAGGAAGCGTTCTCCTGGCATCCGCCAAACCCAGATTCATCCGTCGGACTGCCAGGTGGTGAAGCGTGATTCATCACTCGAGAGAACGCATTTCCACTGCTCCATACTCCAATGACGGCAAGCTTTACACCACTCCAGCTGACACTTGGCATTGCGCATGGTGAACTTAGGCTTGTGTGCGGCTGCTTGGCCATGGAAACCCATATCATGAAGCTCCCGACGAACATTTACTGTGCGGACGTTGCTTCCAGAAGCAGTTTGGAACTCGTAGTGAGTGTTGCAACTGAGGACAGGCGATTTTTACAAACAGAAATTTGACGAACTGACTTGTTGGAAAGGTGGCATCCTATGACCGTGCCACGTTGAAAGTCACTGAGCTCTTCAGTAAGGCCATTCTACTGCCAATGTTTGTCTATGGAGATTGCATGGTTGTGTGCTCGATTTTATACACCTGTCAGCAACGGGTGAGGCTGAAATAGCCGAATCCACTAATTTGAAGGGGTGTCCACATACTTTTATATATATAATGTATTTTCTCAGATACCACATGTATTTACTCATGCAGGGCATTGAATGAATGAATGAATTAATTAATTAATTCATTAATGACGTTTTTAGTTTGAGTAAATCTAATCTATTTGATGTTGGAGCATGTCCACAAGCTCAAGGACATCCCTCAGGCTCAGGGTAAAATGACAAAGGATGAGCGGGAAAACAAACTGCAGGAAAAAGTCCTTACAACTCCTACAGATGTAGGATCTTCATTTTCAAATTTTACCAAAGCAGGAAAATAATCCTGCAGCAACAGGAAATGTGAATTATTTTGTGGATCGTAATCAATGGACATTTTTGTAGGGGTCGATACATTTTTTGTTATGGCAAACCAAATCTGAAATTTTAAAGTGGAAATTACAAACTTCTGAACCCTTTTTAAACATTGAATACACTACAAGTTTGCATTTACTGCAACAACAGGGTGATCAAATTAACATCCTATATCTGTAAATGCATTAACTCAAGTTTTTTTTTTTTTTTTTTGGGCTCAGAGGTCCTAGAGGAGACAGAAGCACATAATAATTTATTCTCTTGAGGTTTAATTAGTGTCTCTAATTTTCGATGAAAACATAAACACACTGAGAAATATTTGCCTCATCAAAGACTCTAAGACTCTCTGCGTCAATAGCTTATTATGATTAACGTGTCATAAAAAAATATATGCATTTCTATTGTTGTTGTTGCGCACTTCTCTTATTAAGTTGAATGCTGGAGAAGGTGTTCAGAAGCATCACTTCAGGATAGGGTATATTTATTTATATCGTTCGATTGCTTCTTTCTGAGGCAACTTGAGATATTGCCTCTCCTTCTCCAACACCTGAACTTGCCTGGGCGTGATAGGATTTGTTTTGTAGGTCCACAGATATCTTGCACCACTCTTTGCCTAGCTTCTAGAGATGTTCATTCTGAAAGGGGAAAGCAAGCATGTGTGTGTGTGTATGTGTGTGTGTTTTTGTTGAACTATTCTTGTGGGTACCAGGAGTCCTCACAAGGATAGTAAAACAAGGAAAATGTGGTGAAGTTTTGCCGGTCCCCACAAGGATTGTTTTTATTTTAGGCTTAGGTGTTAGGTTAGTGTGTGTGTTTGTGTGTGTGTTTCAGGGTAAATGTACCTAAATTGGGAGCGATGGCCAATTTTACTCAATTAAGACTGCTGTGCCCGGCGGTAATCTCAGGCTTGATGGGGCAATAACAGGCAAATCCAATTCATTTTGTTGCCAAAAAATCAGAGAGGTCATCCACCAATAACCGGTTATGTTGTATGGTGTATGGATGTCTAAGCATAAAAATACACCAGCAAAGGCTGTGTGCTGTATTACAAAACCACTTTTACTGATACTTGTTTAGATATCAGATGTATGCTTAAAAGACATAGAGGGGGAGAGTGACAGACAGGTGGATGGACAGAGACCCTGTTGTGATCAGGTTGAGATGCTTTGAATCGACCAAATGTCAGGTTGTCCTTCTTCCACTGAGTTTCTTGCCAATAGCAGCTCAACAAAACCCCTGCTTTATTTCATCTTAGAGGTGCATAGCCTTTATTACTGACCTGGATCCATGGGGGCTGAAGGGTATTGTCTTTTGTTTCCTCTGTCACCATAATGGCACACTCAAACTTTGACATAGAGAGTCACTGAGATACATGTACCAGAGATACAGGACAGTTAGGTGAGAGCACGTTATTACAACAGAGGTGTAAAAAGAACCCTCTAAGTATGGGGTGTAAGAAAGAGTATAATTTGGCATTTTCTGAACTTTCTTTTCTTGTTTCTTGAGGAGTTGATTTCTCACTAGTCCTTACTTGGCTCAGGTCTTTCCGTTTTAAACTTCTGATTTGCAGGAATTGGAAAAAATTACAAAATGCAATTACAAAATACAATTACAAAATAACATAAAGATCAATGTATCAAACATTTAAATACATATTTGCAAGCAGTCAGCCCAAACCACAACAACATTCTCAGTAACGTTTACAGAAATATTTTCCTTGCTACGACTTTGATATGGTGTAGTTTATCTACTTTAGTTGAATGCACTGACTTTAAGTCACTCTGGCTTATGTCTGCTAAATGACCAAAATGTAAATGTATTGTATGTGAAAATGAACATACTAAAATTAACTGCAAATCACACTGGGTATTATTATTGGCCATGTTTTGGGGCAGAGCTCATTAAAATAATACTCAGCATGCTTTGCAATTGTTCATTTTTACATATACATTTATATTTTGTTCATTTAGCAGACGCTTTTGTCACACCATAGTGCCATCAGACTTCTGATACCAATGCAGGGTGAAAGGGAGCCACAAAATGTGAAGCGGTATAAAAACATATTGTATAGAAATGTAGTTAGTATTTTCAAAATTATAAAATTACAGCTCTCAAAAGTATCTTGCAACAAAATACATTGGAGTGTAGTTCAGCCCAGTGTAACACAAATTACAAAATACTCAGAAGTTATTGAAATACATATTTAAAATGCATGTAAGAGAAATAGTGCCCCTCTCTGCTTATTTGAAGTTGTCTGTTGTCTTCAATCAGTTTAGTGGTCATGCCTGTTGCTTTGATATGATTTAGTCAGATACGCTTGCCCAGTTTCTCCCCCTCACAACTTTTCCTTTCACGCTCTGCTTTTACAAGAAACTGCTTCAGTTCAGTCGATTGGAGGTTAGATGATGTCCAGGTCTACAAACTTCTCTGTGGGCATTTATGACCTTGAAGTACTTTAACTGTTTATCAATGTTGATCAACATCACTCTCCTTTCTTCGACTGCTGTTACTCTCTGACATTAGATGCAACAATGACAAACTTTCATTGATGTGTCCCTCACCTAAATGGAAAGGAACCAATGCCCATGTGTCAATACCATTCTAATTCAATTAGTTTTTCTATACCCTTGTGCACAATGATACACTCTTCTAAGGTGCTAAACAAAGTGTAGCATTCACAACTCTTTGTCTTCATCAGGCTTCCCTAGTCTGAGAGCATTGTGTAGAAATAGTTTTTGACTCTGTGAAAGCTTCTTTGGTAGCCTAGAACTACAGCCTAGTCTGAGTACCCAGATCAGGGGAAATGCATGTTTTTAGATGTTTAATGTATTTGTACAAAAAGAGTGTAGCTTCCCTACGCTGAGAACATTGTGTATAGATTGTTTTGGAGTCTCTGAAAGTTTGTATGGTGTATCTACACCCTAGTCTGAGTATCCTGAGCGAGGAAAATCATTTTTTTAACGAATAATCTATTTTCACTGAAGAGTGTTGTTCCTGATTATCAAATGCTTTTAAAATCTGAGGCTGATTAATGCTCATCCACAGCCATGCTCAGTGTGCTGCGATCACAGACACACATACCCACACACACACACACATACCCACACACACACACACACACACACACATACCCACACACACACGCACACACATACCCACACACACACACACACACATACCCACACACACACAAACAGGCAGGGAGTGGATGGTAACTGTCACAGGGCTGATTTAATTTCCATACGGCGTAATGCCAGCCAGGCAGCCTCAGTCCCTCAGAGGGGTTTGGGGATTGTCCAGCCCCCTGCTCTCCCAGCTCTACCTACCATTTCTCCTCCTCATTACAGTCCCAATTCACATTCTCCTTCATGTCTACAGACAATCCATCTGCCTCTCTCAACCCTGTTTTTGTCAAGAGTTGTTAGCTGTCAGGCCCCAGGGATGAACACCACAAGCTATTATTAATCTTGTTTGTTCCGTCTTTCTTTTTCTCTCTCCACTGCAATGCAAAATAGAATTCCCCCATCGTCTCTCTCTCAATCTCTCTGACTTCCACGGGCGTAATCAATGATGTATCTAAATGCAGATTGGGATTGAGAATAGGGAAGGAAGGTGGAGGGTGGAGGTGCATGACGGGTCCTTTAATCTCAGCCTGGCTGTGAGAGATGAGAGTGAAATGCAGAGATGTTTTGTCCTTCAATAGGTAGTGATTCACATTGATTTCCTCCGTCACCATGCCCCTGTCCTCTATGTGTTATTCAGAGGAGGAATGGGGTCCGTCCCAAATGCAAACTGATCCCTTTATAGTGCACTACTGGGCCCTGGTCAAACATAATGCACTATATAGAGAATAAAGTGCCATTCTGGACGCAAAATGATCACCACACAGAGGGTAACCCACCAAGGGAGACTTTGTGGTAACCAGTGCCTGTCTGAGAATTCAACTGTCATTTAGCTTTACTTTACTCTACAGCAGGATATTGAAATCTGAGCCTGGAGGTCTGGAGTACCACTGCTTTTCTGTTCTACCTGATAATTCATTGCACCCACCTGGTGTCCCAGGTGAATATGAGCAGTGGCACTGGTTTCGATGTCCAGATTTGCTCTACTGTATAGACTGATACAGACATGTTCCGAAACTGACAAGCATCATTACAGTATACAGCATAGTTTTCACCTATTATAATAAAAACAACAATGGTCACTTTGATGAGGAACCCATGACATGATACTCAACAAAGTATTGGTATGGTTCACATATAATCACACTCAAGAAAATGATTCAATCACTTTTATGGTACACTTGCTCATTGAAATAGATTTGAATTGATATGAATTCATTAGAATAGTTCAGTCCGTGCACGTACATCTGACTTTCATGACATCAAGGGAGTGAAATAAATATGGCTCTAAGCAGCAACAATAAAACGACGGTCAGCTCAAGTTAAAACTGCCACTCAAAACAAAGATGGAAATATTAAGCTGGAAATTAAGCTTTTAATAGTTGTTTAAATAAAAATGTAAAGCAGCTTTTCAACTCAAAACAAAGATGCAAATCATAACCCAGTTTTATTCCCACCCACCCTATTTACCTGTTTACACAAGAATTTAGAGTTGTGCACGTTCTCCTCCTGGACTGAAACTGCCGCTGGCTGTTCCCTGTTTCGTAGCAACTCTCACACTGCTCCTGTCTGTGTGGAAGCTACAAGTCTGCATGGTACAATGTTTATCTAGAATATGAACTGAAAGGAAATGCTACTGGATAGCAAGAAAACGGTTTAGACGAGGGGAACAACACACCATGCAGATATACTGTCAGTTTATCAATAGGCCTCTCATACAGTACTGCAAAGTATTTATACTGCTCTGAGCAACACACTATCCATTTCAAGAATTGCTTTCCATTTCAGTGACCCTGAACAGTGGAAAACATAGCTGTGCCTACTCAGTACAGTCTTCCTAGTAATATTTGTTGCTGTAGCACTGTGTATACTGTATAGTGTATCAGCAATCAAACACTGATTGTATCAGGTACTATACTATAACACAGTCTACTCATGGATCTGTGTGTTTGAAATCAAGTACAGGTAAAACATGCAGCTATTAATTAAAACACCTTCAGACATGCCGTTCAATTTCCATTAAAGCCGAATTGACTGACAGCAGCAGAACTCATCTATTCATGGCTTGTGTCTCAAATGGCACCCTATTCACTATATAGTTGCACTTATTTTGACCAGTGCAATATGGGCCCTGGTCAAAAGTTGTGTACTTTAAAGGGAATAGGGTGCCATTTGGGACACAACCATGATGTCATCAGAGAAGGACAGGGCACAGGGGAGAAGGGCATTGCTTCTAGCTCGGTCTCTGGTCTAGAAAGCTCTTCCTTTCTGAGTCCTCTCAATCAATACATTTTAAGGCATGTTTCTCACGTAACTGAGATCTGATCTGGAATCAATCTCACCCCGAGGACTTCCGTACCCCTATGACCTCATCTTTTTTCTATCACATTAGCATAAAACAAATTAGCTTTGTCTCTCGCTACCTAGCACAGTAGATAGTACTACAGCTTATCAAAGTGTCCTAAAAGTGTATTCTTACTCAAACCTGAATATGTGGATCATTAAAGGGGCAATCTGGGATCGGTATATTCATTTTTGGACTTCTAAATGAATGATGTATAGACATTTATTCTTGAAGTGTATAACTTTAAGGCTTGCAGTTATAGCGCCGTCTATGAATTTCAAATCAAATCACATTTTTATTTGTCATATACACGTGTTTAGCATATTTTATTGCAGGTGTAGCGAAATGCTTGTGCTTCTAGCTCCGACAGTGCAGTAATATCTAACAAGTAATATCTAACAATTTCACAACATATACCCAATACACACAAATCTAGTAAGGAAAGGAATTTAAGAATATATACATATATGGACAAGCAATGACAGAGCGGCATGGACTAAGATACAGTAGAATATTATAGAATAGAATACAGTATATACATGTGAGATGAGTAGTGCAAGATATGTAAACATTATTAAAGTGACTAGTGTTCCATTTCTTAAAGTGGCCAGTGATTTCAATAGGCAGCAGCAGCCTCTAATGTGCTAGTGATGGATATTTAACAGTCTGATGGCCTTGAGATAGAAGCTGTTTTTCATTCTCTCGGTCCCAGCTTGGATGCACCTGTACTGACCTTGCCTTCTGGATGATAGCGGGGTGAACAGGCAGTGGCTCGGGTGGATGATGTCCTTGATTATCTTTTTGGCCTTCCTGTGACATCGGGTGCTGTAGGTGTCTTGGAGGGTGGGTAGTTTGCCCCCGGTAATGCGTTCGGCAGACCGCACCACCCTCTGGAGAGCCCTGCGGTTGCGGGCAGTGCAGTTGCGGTACCAGGCGGTGATACAGCCCGACAGGATGCTCTCAATTGTGCATCTGTAAAAGTTTGTGAGGGTTTTAGGTGCCATGCCGAAATTTCTTCAGCCTCCTGAGGTTGAAGAGGCTCTGT
This sequence comes from Coregonus lavaretus, assembly GCF_964263955.1. Classification (NCBI taxonomy): domain Eukaryota; kingdom Metazoa; phylum Chordata; class Actinopteri; order Salmoniformes; family Salmonidae; genus Coregonus; species Coregonus lavaretus. The sequence continues at coordinate 40,650,017 of NC_139995.1, forward strand.
TGCGCCTTCTTCACCACACTGTCTGCGTGGGTGGACCATTTCAGTTTGTCAGTGATGTGTACGCCAAGGAACTTGAAGCTTTCCACCTTCTCCACTGCGGTCCCGTAGATGTGGATAGGAGGATGCACCCTCTGCTGTTTCCTGAAGTCCACGATCATCTCCTTTGTTTTGTTGACGTTGAGTGAGAGGTTATTTTCCTGGCACCACACTCCCAGAGCCCTCACCTCCTCCCTGTAGGCGGTCTCGTCATTGTTGGTAATCAAGCCTACTGCTGTTGTGTCGTCTGCAAACTTGATGATTGAGTTGGAGGCGTGCTTGGCCACGCAGTCATGGGTTTACAGGGAGTACAGGAGGGGGCTGAGCACGCACCCTTGTGGGGCCCCAGTGTTGAGGATCAGTGAAGTGGAGATGTTGTTTCCTACCTTCACCACCTGGGGGTGGCCCATCAGGAAGTCCAGGACCCAGTTGCACAGGGCGGGGTTCAGACCCAGGGCCTCGAGCTTAATGATGAGCTTGGACGGTACTATGGTGTTGATTGCTGAGCTATAGTCAATGAACAGCATTCTTAAATAGGTATTCCTCTTGTCCAGATGGGATAGGGCAGTGTGCATTGTGATGGCGATTGCATCGTCTGTGGATCTATTGGGGCGGTAAGCAAATTGAAGTGGGTCTAGGGTGACAGGTAAGGCAGAGGAGATATGATCCTTGACTAGTCTCTCAAAGCACTTCATGATGACAGAGGTGGGTGCTACGGGGCGATAGTCATTTAGTTCAGTTACCTTTGCTTTCTTGGGTACAGGAACAATGGTGGCCATCTTGAAGCATGTGGGAACAGCAGACTGGGAAAGGGAGAGATTGAATATGTCCGTAAACAACACCAGCCAGCTGGTCTGCGCATGCTCTGAGGACGCGGCTAGGGATGCCGTCTGGGCCGGCAGCCTTGCTGGGGTTAACATGCTGAAATGTCTTACTCACGTCAGCCACGGAGAAGGAGAGGCCACAGTAGTGGGCCCGATCGGTGGCACTGTGTTTTCCTGAAAGTGGGCGAAGAAGGAATTTGAGAGTGGATACATTTTTCCAGCCCCATCCCTCAGCTGTTTACCAAAGAAGTGGCAGGGTGTAAATGTTGTTAATGTTTGTGTCCCAGATTTCTGCTTTAACATATAAATACAGTGAGGGAAAAAAGTATTTGATCCCCTGCTGATTTTGTATGTTTGCCCACTGACAAAGACATGATCAGTCTATAATTTTAATGGTTGGTTTATTTCAGTGCTTCTCAATTATTTTCTGTTACGCCCCCCCTAGGAAGAAGTAAACATTTCGCGCCCCCCAACATTCCGCCGCGACTGTAAATAGTATCATTTGTCTATAAAATTGTTATAAGTACACCTCTGCATAACATTGTATCCTTATTAACATTAAAGAAAACAAAAAAAGAATAAAGAAAGAAATATAGATCAACTTACAACAAAGAACAACTTTATTAACATTGTTTTTTAGTCTGTAACAGAAAATACTTAATGAGGAAGTCAGGATTAATGGCTACAATGAGCACGTTTTGCAGTGCACAGCTTTTCGAAACGGGGTTTGAAGCATGATACTGCAACTCTCCGCTCCTGCTCAATGTTTAGCTGGGACCTGTACTTGGTCTTCAGTGCACCAACAGCAGAGAAGCCAGTCTCACAAAGATAAGATGTTTCAAAAGGAAGAAGAATGCCCATGGCCCTCTGCCCTAAGAGTGGATACTGCCTCTCTACACTCAGCCAGAATTCACTCAGTCTGTGATGTGAACCTCAGTCTCAATGTGGAGTCAGACGTCATATCAATAAACCGGTCCTCATCTGCAGAGCTGAAACCAATTGGAGCTGGTGCATTGAAAGGATCTCTCACCCAGTCATATTGGGAACTGTTTTCAGGGAAGTACTTTTTAAAGAATCCCATCAGTGATGAAATATGCTCTTAATATATGGAATCACTGAGGTAGCATCATAGTCAGTAGTGTCAACAAATTCATGCAGGTTCTCGAATCAATCAGTATTTCCTTCATCAAGTCGCCTGCCCCACATTGCAAGCTTTCGAGTGAAAGAGCTGATCTTGTCTGTGACCTGAGGGAGGTGTTTATCTTTCCCTTGAAGCTGTAGATTTAGTTCATTTAGCTTTCCAAATATGTCACTCAGGTAGGCCAGTTTTGCCAGGAAGTTCTCATCACTAAATTTTTCTGCGAGGTCATACTTGTGCTCCTGCTCCGAAAACATTCTTATCTGCTCTCTGAGCTCAAAAACTCGGGACAAGACTTTTCCTCGTGACAGCCACCTTGCTTCACTGTGAAACAGCACAGCTTGATGTTCAGCTCCCATCTCCTCACAGATAGCAGAGGAGACTCTTGTTTTTAGTGGTCTGGTCTTTATAAAATTGACTACACCTACAATGTCAGTCATAACCTCACTTAATTCAGAGGAAAGGTGCCTTGATGCCAGTGCTTCTCTGTGTATAACACAGTGTGTCCACTCAGCATTAGGTGAGGCCTTCTTGATGAGTGCCCAAAGTCCTTTTCTCATCCCTGCCATGGTCTGTGCACCATCACTGCAAACACCAATGCAGTTCTCCCACTTTAGCCCATTCTCAGTCAGGAAGCAGTCCAGCATTTTGAATAGCTCTTCAGCTGTGGCTCTGTCTCTGACATATTTACAAAAAAGTAGATCCTCACACAGGGAGTTTGTCATGTCAAAACCAGAGGTGGGTAGAGTAGCCAAAAATTGTACTCAAGTAAAAGTACTGTTACTTCAGAATAATATGACTCAAGTAAAAGTAAAAAGTAGTCATCCAAATAATTACTTGAGTAAGAGTAAAAAAGTACTTGGTGAAAAAACTACTCAAGTACTGAGTAACTGTTGAGTAACGTCTGATTTATTTTTTAACACAAGACAACAATCAGACAGACAAAAATACAAAATAATCATCTTTAATGAATTACAAAATAGCTTAAATTAAAATAATTCAGGTAAATTCAAGTATTAAAAAATAAAATAATAATAAATAAAAAATAAATAAGCACAAGTAACACAAATTTCCAAACCTTTATACTTTTTTTTACCAGGCAGAACTAGAACGAGGCAGCCCATAAACTCTCATAAACTGTGTGTGTGTCTCCACAGTGACAGAACAACAGAAGGAAACACACAAACATTTCATACCAGGCATGCTGAACAGAAAACTGCACACCAGAAGGAAGCGGTCAACGTAAAATAATCAATAGGTGTTGATTAGGCCTACTCAGTACCTTTGTATTGCATGGCAAGCAACAGCCCTTTTTCTGTGTGCCTAGAAATGAATACTCTGATCTGTGATTAGGCCACACTGCACATCTCACTGAGCAGAGGAAAAGAGCAGCAGTACACATCAACTGAAAAAGCACCAGTCCATGATAGATGGCCAAATAAAACAATATTGCAGGCCTAGTATCCCAGAACACAAATTAAGCTGAATGCATGTTCTCTAAAAGGCATTAGAGGAGAGTGATGTAGTTGTAGATCGGGCATTATGTTTACTTCCAGTTCCAATATCTAACAAGAAAAGTCAGCAAAAAAAAGTCACACTAACTATATTGCCACCCTGTGGTTTGTCACTGACACACTATAATCCTAAATGACAGTAACATTATACAGAGTTATATAGGTCAATGTCTACTGGTTCACATTTGAATTGATAAACAAGTATATTTACCAGCATTTAAGATGTTCTCCTCTGTGGTCCAGGATGTTCTGAATCTTGGTAGGAGTATTGCTGCTGCAATCAGCTCAGGCTCTTTCATGACGTCTCCAAAACGTTTCTGGATCCCTTGCTGCAGGGCGTGAACAAGAGGTGTACACATTTTGCAAGTTGACTCCAACTTCTTCAGCTTGTCCCGCAACTGGTAAAGTGTTGGCAGCAGGAGGCCCATATGCACAGATGATTCCCCTTGGAGGATATTAAGGGCCATGGCAACAGGCTTCATCACAGCAGCATACTCGACCAAAAACCCATTTTCAGCTGGATTGAACCTATAAAAGATGTAACGATAAAACAATTACTTATAGCTATTTCTGGTACAATGTCTTTATTATGCATTGTACATGTTAAATACAAAAAATATATATATATATATATATTTCATTCAAGTCATCCACAATTGTCACACCACCATGCAAAGAAAACTTAGTTACTTGAGACAAGTGGATTCACCCATTAATCAGCAAGGCTTATTTACTTTTATTATTCTTTAAAAACAAAATATACATTTTGTCAACTTACATCTTTATCTTTAATGCTGTGCAGACATTGCGAATTGCTTGTTCTCCTTGCTCTCGGTGAATGCGCACAATCCTTTCTACAGCGAGGAACAGGGAGCTCCAGCGTGTCTGATTGGGTCGGAGAAACTGCAACTTGCATTCACGTTCCACTGTTTCATGAGCCATGGTTGACCTGCTGGTTTTATTCCAAAGAGCATGACATTTTGCAAAAGCAGACCGAGACAGCCTCTTGTAGGTTTCGTTTGCAGCTCCTCCTGCAGCAGTGGCATCAACTGTGGATATAAGATTGAGGAGATGGCATGCACACTTTTGGTGCCTTGGAAGTTGGTACTCAAGGCCTGTGTTGTCATCCAGAATTGCAGACATCTTGATACTCCACCTCTGACTCACTCTGATCTTCTGTTGCATCATCAAGGGTGGAGTCACTCTCCTCTTGTACATTGATGGCTTCCTCCTCTTTCTCCTCACCATATAATCGAAAGGAAGTTTGAGCCACTGTCTGTTGTCGTCCTGGTCATTTTTTCCCTGATGTGGTACTCAGAATGTATTTCCTCTAATGCAGCAGCAAGGACATCAAACGTGTGCGAGCCTTTGACAGGTCTACAAGCCAATGTGGAGTGCCTCTCCAGTGAGGTGTTGTCTATCCAGTGACAGGTGACACCTAAGTAGCTATGTTAGCAACATAGTTCACAGCACTCAGCTTTTTGATGATTATGCTCTTCTTGTGTTTTGCAGCTTCTTGTATTCTTGTGCATAACGTTTTCCTTGTCATTACTGTATGAGGTTGCAAGGTTTCTATCAAAGTATTGAAGGATGGCGTCTCAACCACAGAAAATGGTTGGTTGGCCTCACATACAAAATTTAGCATCAGCTTGTCAAGCGTTGCTTGTGTTACCCGCCCTGGGGCAGCAAAGGCTGTGATTTTTGCATTTTTCACAAGAGTATCACTGGAAGAGGAGGACTTACGCTTTCTGTGGTTCTCTAGTAAGTCTGTGTACTTTGCCAGTTTGTTGGGGTGAATCCTCTGTGGACAAAAAAAAAATCTGTGAGGCTACAGGGAGATCAAGACATTAAAAGAGACGTATTATCACATCAAATGTGGATATATATATATATATATATATATATATATATATATATATATATATATATATATAGAAAATGTTTAAAACATATGTAACCTATAAGACAAACATTCGCTTATCCACAGCAAAAAAAAACTAATTTAGGAAACTTACCGCTACATGTTTCCTCAAGTTAGATGTTGAGTTCTTGAATGCTGAAATGTCCGTTTGTTTTGGTAGACACAGAAGACACCGCATAATGTAGCTGTTCTTTCGCACTTTTACTAAGGTAAACATGCTTTCAATATGAGGCCAGGGGTGCGGGTGTTCCTCCTCGTCTGTGTCTGCATTGCCGACGGCTAATTCTGACATTTTTGTGTTGCTATGACTGTAAAGCCAACCCGTCCCGCCACTGAGATTGAGTATGGTAAAGTGACGAGACTGCACAACTACGTTTGATTGGTGAAACACAGTCACGTGGTAGAGCCTTAGCGGAAGTCTCTCTCTCTCTGTCTCTGTCAAAATAAAACATTAAAATAAGGCATATGCGGGGGGATAAAGCCAATGACGCGTAGAATACCAAAGAGGTAAAAAGAAAAGTAACGACCTCATTGTAGCCTAATGTAGCGGAGTAAGAGTACAGTTTCTTCTTCACAAATCTACTCAAGTAAAAGTAAAAAGTATAGTGATTTAAAACTACTCCTAGAAGTATAATTTTTTCAAAAACTTACTCAAGTAAATGTAACGGAGTAAATGTAACTCGTTACTACCCACCTCTGGTCAAAACGTACATAAGCGATAAACAAACAGTCTTTGTTGCTGTCAGTTGCTTCATCGAACTGTAAGGCAAAACGTTTGTCTTTGAGTTTATCTACCAGCTGTTCTTTAAGATCGTTAGCAATGTCATTTATACACGTCTGGCGACAGTGTCATTGGACAGAGGGATAGTTTTTATTTTTGCAGCACTTGCGTCATCCAGCATGACAGAGACCATGTCTAATGCTGCAGGCAGTATCAGCTCCTCTGCTATGGAGTGTTTTTTTTTTTGCACTGAGCAATTTGGTACGCCACCTTATATGATGCTAACAGTGCTCGCTGGTTTACTGAAGTAGCATTCACAAAGCGGGACGATTGTTGGCAATATTCGGCACGTTTTCGCTGAAAAAACTCAAGTGGCTTATCAGCGTGATTGGGGTGTAATGTCTTTAAGTGACGCCTTAATTTATTTGGCTTCATGCTGTCCGCTGCCAACATTTTTAGACACAGTAAACATACCGGTCTTTCCTCTTCTCCCACCGTAGTCACAGTGAAGCCAAGCGCTACATACGCTTCGTCATATTTCCTCGTCTTAGCTTTCGGGAGACTTACGTTTGTCTCATTATCTCCGTCTCTCTCCGCCTTTCTTTTCATCCCTGTTAAATATGTTTCCATGGTGTCCCTTAAGGGTTTGTTATCTGCACTTCATATCTCCTGCTCTGTGCTCTTGTTCGGTGCAAAAAAAAAACTACTCCCTGCAGCAAAAAAAAGCATGTTTCCCAGGGTCACACGCGCCCCCCCTGGCATCGCTCCGAGCCCCCCCAGGGGGGCGCGCCCCACTATTTGAGAAGGACTGGTTTATTTGAACAGTGAGAGATAGAATAACAACAAAAAAATCCAGAAAAACACATGTCAGAAATGTTATCAATTGATTTGCATTTTAATGAGGGAAATAAGTATTTTACCCCTCTGCAAAACATGACTTAGTACTTGGTGGCAAAACCCTTGCTGGCAATCACAGAGGTCAGACGTTTCTTGTAGTTGGCCACCAGGTTTGCACACATCTCAGGAGGGATTTTGTTCCACTCATCTTTGCAGATCTTCTCCAAGTCATTAAGGTTTCGAGGATGACGTTTGGCAACTCGAACCTTTTGCTCCCTCCACAGATTTTCTATGGGATTAAGGTCTGGAGACTGGCTAGGCCACTCCAGGACCTTAATGTGCTTCTTCTTGAGCCAATCCTATGTTGCCTTGGCCGTGTGTTTTGGGTCATTGTCATGCTGGAATACCCATCCACGACCCATTTTCAATGCCCTGGCTGAGGGAAGGAGGTTCTCACCCAAGATTTGACGGTACATGGCCCCATCCATCGTCCCTTTGATGCGGTGAAGTTGTCCTGTCCCCTTAGCAGAAGAACACCCCTAAAGCATAATGTTTCCACCTCCATGTTTGACGGTGGGGATGGTGTTCTTGGGGTCATAGGCAGCATTCCTCCTCCTCCAAACACGGCGAGTTGAGTTGATGCCAAAGAGCTCGATTTTGGTCTCATCTGACCACAACACTTTCACCCAGTTCTCCTCTGAATCATTCAGATGTTAATTGGAAAACTTCAGACAGCCCTGTATATGTGCTTTCTTGAACAGTGGAACCTTGCGGGCGCTGCAGGATTTCAGTCCTTCACGGCGTAGTGTGTTACCAATTGTTTTCTTGGTGACTATGGTCCCAGCTGCCTTGAGATCATTGACAAGATCCTCCCGTGTAGTTCTGGGCTGATTCCTCACCGTTCTCATGATCATTGCAACTCCAAGAGGTGAGATCTTGCATGGAGCCCCAGGCCGAGGGAGATTGACAGTTATTTTGTGTTTCTTCCATTTGCGAATAATCGCACCAACTGTTGTCACCTTCTCACCAAGCTGCTTGGCGATGGTCTTGTAGCCCATTCCATCTTTGGAGAACTCTTTGGTCTTGGCCATGGTGGAGAGTTTGGAATCTGATTGATTGATTGCTTCTGTGGACAGGTGTATTTTATACAGGTAACAAGCTGAGATTGGGAGCACTCCCTTTAAGAGTGTGCTCCTAATCTCAGCTCATTACCTGTATAACAGACACCTGGGAGCCAGAAATCTTTCTGATTGAGAGGGGGTCAAATACTTATTTCCCTCATTAAAATGCAAATCAATTTATAACATTTTTGACATGCGTTTTTCTGGATTTTTTTGTTGTTATTCTGTCTCTCACTGTTCAAATAAACCTACCATTAAAATTATAGACTGATCATTTCTTTGTCAGTGGGCAAACGTACAAAATCAGCAGGGGATCAAATAGTTTTTTCCCTCACTGTACATACAGTGGGGAGAACAATTATTTGATACACTGCCGATTTTGCAGGTTTTCCTACTTACAAAGCATGTAGAGGTCTGTAATTTTTATCATAGGTACACTTCAACTGTGAGAGACGGGATCTAAAATAAAAATTCAGAAAATCACATTGTATGATTTAAGTAATTAATTTGCATTTTATTGCATGACATAAGTATTTGATCACCTACCAACCAGTAAGAATTCCAGCTCTCACAGACCTGTTTGTTTTTCTTTAAGAAGCCCTCCTGTTCTCCACTCATTACCTGTATTAACTGCACCTGTCCACACACTCAATCAAACAGACTCCAACCTCTCCACAATGGCCAAGACCAGAGAGCTGTGTAAGGACATCAGGGATAAAATTGTAGATCTGCACAAGGCTGGGATGGGCTACAGGACAATAGGCAAGCAGCTTGGTGAGAAGGCAACAACTGTTGGCGCAATTATTAGAAAATGGAAGAAGTTCAAGATGACGGTCAATCACCCTTGGTCTGGGGCTACATGCAAGATCTCACCTCATGGGGCATGAATGATCATGAGGAAGGTGAGGGATCAGCCCAGAACTACACGGCAGGACCTGGTCAATGACCTGAAGAGAGCTGGGACCACAGTCTCAAAGAAAACCATTAGAAACACACTACGCCGTCATGGATTAAAAATCCTGCAGCGTACGTAAGGTCCCCCTGCTCAAGCCAGCGCATGTCCAGGCCCGTCTGAAGTTTGCCAATGACCATCTGAATCCAAGATGGCATAGCAGTGCGGTCGTGTTTTCTGTAGTGTCCTTTAAGGAAATAGCCAGTTTTTTGTTTTTTTGTCTTTTAGGTATATATTTTTCAATCTCACCATCCTTTAACTAAATATACACTGCTCAAAAAAATTAAGGGAAAACTAAAATAACACATCCTAGATCTGAATGAATGAAATAATCTTATTAAATACTTTTTTCTTTACATAGTTGAATGTGCTGACAACAAAATCACACAAAAAATATAAATGGAAATCAAATGTATCAACCCATGGAGGTCTGAATTTGGAGTCACCCTCAAAATTAAAGTGGAAAACCACACTACAGGCTGATCCAACTTTGATGTAATGTCCTTAAAACAAGTCAAAATGAGGCTCAGTAGTGAGTGTGGCCTCCACGTGCCTGTATGACCTCCCTACAACGCCTGGGCATGCTCCTGATGAGGTGGCGGATGGTCTCCTGAGGGATCTCCTCCCAGACCTTGACTAAAGCATCCGCCAACTCCTGGACAGTCTGTGGTGCAACGTGGCGTTGGTGGATGGAGCGAGACATGATGTCCCAGATGTGCTCAATTGGATTCAGGTCTGGGGAACGGGCAGGCCAGTCCATAGCATCAATGCCTTCCTCTTGCAGGAACTGCTGACACACACCAGCCACATGAGGTCTAGCATTGTCTTGCATTAGGAGGAACCCAGGGCCAACCGCACCAGCATACGGTCTCACAAGGGGTCTGAGGATCTCATCTCGGTACCTAATGGCAGTCAGGCTACCTCTGGCGAGCACATGGAGGGCTGTGCGGCCCCCCAAAGAAATGCCACCCCACACCATGACTGACCCACCGCCAAACCGGTCATGCTGGAGGATGTTGCAGGCAGCAGAACGTTCTCCACGGCGTCTCCAGACTCTGTCACGTCTGTCACGTGCTCAGTGTGAACCTGCTTTCATCTGTGAAGAGCACAGGGCGCCAGTGGCGAATTTGCCAATCTTGGTGTTCTCTGGCAAATGCCAAACGTCCTGCACGGTGTTGGGCTGTAAGCACAACCCCCACCTGTGGACGTCGGGCCCTCATACCACCCTCATGGAGTCTGTTTCTGACCGTTTGAGCAGACACAAGCACATTTGTGGCCAACTGGAGGTCATTTTGCAGGGCTCTGGCAGTGCTCCTCCTGCTCCTCCTTGCACAAAGGCGGAGGTAGCAGTCCTGCTGCTGGGTTGTTACCCTCCTACGGCCTCCTCCACGTCTCCTGATGTACTGGCCTGTCTCCTGGTAGCGCCTCCATGCTCTGGACACTACGCTGACAGACACAGCAAACCTTCTTGCCACAGCTCGCATTGATGTGCCATCCTGGATGAGCTGCACTACCTGAGCCACTTGTGTGGGTTGTAGACTCCGTCTCATGCTACCACTAGAGTGAAAGCACCGCCAGCATTCAAAAGTGACCAAAACATCAGCCAGGAAGCATAGGAACTGAGAAGTGGTCTGTGGTCACCAACTGCAAAACCAGTCTTTTATTGGGGGTGTCTTGCTAATTGCCTATAATTTCCACCTGTTGTCTATTCCATTTGCACAACAGCATGTGAAATGTATTGTCAATCAGTGTTGCTTCCTAAGTGGACAGTTTGATTTCACAGAAGTGTGATTGACTTGGAGTTACATTGTGTTGTTTAAGTGTTCCCTTTATTTTTTTGAGCAGTGTACTTTCCTGCAACCCGCCTCACCCAATGTGGAACGGATTCTGTTGTTTCTTCATACATTTTTATCCAGAACCTCTGGCTGAAACTAGCCAGCTAGCCAACTAACTAGCTACTTGCTATTAGCCACCATTTAGCAGTCTTCACCATTGTCCGTGGCCGTGGCCTGCACTTCCTACCAGCCAGCTCTAGCCTGGACAATTGTCGGCCAGTCTGCACATCGCGCTATCGAGCCAGAGCATATCGGATTTTCTGCCGGAACAACTGGACCTTAACACCGGATCATCGCTAGCCAGCTAACTAGCTACTTGCTATTAGCTACCGTTTAGCGTTCTTCACCATTGTCCGTGGCCGTGGCCTGCACTACATACCAGCCAGCCAGCTCTAGCCTGGACTATTATTCGGCCAGTCTGCACTGTCTGCACAGCGCGTTATCAACCCTGAACATATTGTTTTTTCTGCCGGAATCACTGAACCATTAACACCGGATTCATCGCTACTAGCTAGCTGCAACCAAATGGACATTTTGTGGTTGGCTAATCAGCCCTGAGTTAGCCTTGAGCCAGGCCCATCTCTCGGCTATCTACCTCCTTGTCAACCGGACAGGACCTCCTAATGTCGACACGGAGCCCCGCCGATCCAACACGACTGGTCTGCCGACGAAATCGTCTGATGTGGTTACAACAGGTTCCCGTTACGACGTCGACCACGAAGATCCATCTGCTAGCCCCGGCCCGCTAGCACACGCTAGCCATGGCCTCTTGCTAGCTAGTGCTGTAGCAGCCCCCAAACTACCTCCGAACTCTCCTATTGCTGTTCACCGGACCTTATGATAACTCAGCTACAGTGGGGAGAACAAGTATTTGATACACTGCTGATTTTGCAGGTTTTCCTACTTACAAAGCATGTAGAGGTCTGTAATTTTTATCATAGGTACAAAAATCCAGAAAATCACATTGTATGATTTTTAAGTAATTAATTTGCATTTTATTGCATGACATAAGTATTTGATACATCAGAAAAGCAGAACTTAATATTTGGTACAGAAACCTTTGTTTGCAATTACAGAGATCATACGTTTCCTGTAGGTCTTGACCAGGTTTGCACACACTGCAGCAGGGATTTTGGGCCACTCCTCCATACAGACCTTCTCCAGATCCTTCAGGTTTCGGGGCTGTCGCTGGGCAATACGGACTTTCAGCTCCCTCCAAAGATTTTCTATTGGGTTCAGGTCTGGAGACTGGCTAGGCCACTCCAGGACCTTGAGATGCTTCTTACGGAGCCACTCCTTAGTTGCCCTGGCTGTGTGTTTCGGGTCGTTGTCATGCTGGAAGACCCAGCCACGACCCATCTTCAATGCTCCTACTGAGGGAAGGAGGTTGTTGGCCAAGATCTCGCGATACATGGCCCCATCCATCCTACCCTCAATATGGTGCAGTCGTCCTGTCCCCTTTGCAGAAAAGCATCCCCAAAGAATGATGTTTCCACCTCCATGCTTCACGGTTGGGATGGTGTTCTTGGGGTTGTACTCATCCTTCTTCTTCCTCCAAACACGGCAAGTGGAGTTTAGACCAAAAAGCTCTATTTTTGTCTCATCAGACCACATGACCTTCTCCCATTCCTCCTCTGGGTCATCCAGATCGTCATTGGCAAACTTCAGACGGGCCTGGACATGCGCTGGCTTGAGCAGGGGGACCTTGCTTGTGCTGCAGGATTTTAATCCATGACGGCGTAGTGTGTTACTAATGGTTTTCTTTGAGACTGTGGTCCCAGCTCTCTTCAGGTCATTGACCAGGTCCTGCCGTGTAGTTCTGGGCTGATCCCTCACCTTCCTCATGATCATTGATGCCCCACGAGGTGAGATCTTGCATGGAGCCCCAGACCGAGGGTGATTGACCGTCATCTTGAACTTCTTCCATTTTCTAATAATTGCGCCAACAGTTGTTGCCTTCTCACCAAGCTGCTTGCCTATTGTCCTGTAGCCCATCCCAGCATTGTGCAGGTCTACAATTTTATCCCTGATGTCCTTACACAGCTCTCTGGTCTTGGCCATTGTGGAGAGGTTGGAGTCTGTTTGATTGAGTGTGTGGACAGGTGTCTTTTATACAGGTAACGAGTTCAAACAGGTGCAGTTAATACAGGTAATGAGTGGAGAACAGGAGGGCTTCTTAAAGAAAAACTAACAGGTCTGGGAGAGCCGGAATTCTTACTGGTTGGTAGGTGATCAAATACTTATGTCATGCAATAAAATGCAAATTAATTACTTACAAATCATACAATGTGATTTTCTCGATTTTTGTTTTAGATTCTGTCTCTCACAGTTGAAGTGTGCTATTGATAAAAAATTACAGACCTCTACATGCTTTGAAAGTAGGAAAACCTGCAAAATCGGCAGTGTATCAAATACTTGTTCTCCCCACTGTAGGATGTCATGTCAGTAATAACTTTAGCAATATTTTATTTTATTTGTATGGTCACCATCGATTTGAATTGAAAGTGGGGTCTAACGCTTGTTACAACCGACCCCATCCTGACAGTCTTGATAAAAACCTAATGTGGTAGGAAGAGACAACGAAATGGATATGTACGAGTGAAAATCGATGAGGTAGCCGTGAGATTATTTCCGCTTTATACGGCTTCGAATGCCTCTCAATCAATCAGATTGTGGAACTAACCCTTTTTTCAATTTTTTTCAGATATACTTTTAGAAAGTAAAAGCTGAGGAGTGACCAGGATGGGGAAACTGATGGTCCTCTCTACAGTCTCCATATGGAATCAACCATCATCTGTGATGTCATCACTATCAATCAATCAATCAATGGTGGCAATGTTGTATGGTTGACCCTCCCTTTTGGATGACATGTCATTTTGTGATCATCCAATAAACTATTGTGGTCAGTTATGAATTGATTGTTGTCCACAGTGTCCTCTTCAGCCTATTCTCTCTGCCTGCTCTAAACACTGCTTAATTATAATGAATATATTTAAGGAGAGAGAAAATATTGTGCTACGGGCACACACACACACACACAAACACATACAGTGTGGGAAAAAAGTATTTGATCCCCTGCTGATTTTGTACGTTTGCCCACTGACAAAGAAATGATCAGTCTATAATTTTAATGGTAGGTTTATTTGAACAGTGAGAGACAGAATAACATCAAAATAATTCAGAAAAACGCATGTCAAAATGTTATAAATTGATTTGCATTTTAATGAGGGAAATAAGTATTTGACCCCCTCTCAATCAGAAAGATTTCTGGCTCCCAGGTGTCAAATACTTAATTCCCTCACTGTATGTGTGTGCCCACACACAGAGGCACACACCAAGTGCAATCTATCTCAATTGGGTCCATAAGTTTGTATGTACCATAGATAGATAAAATGTAATACCGTTGTATGTAAAACCAGAGATCCAAAATGTAAGTTTACTGTGAAATATAATGAGAACATTGGTTTAATCACCAAAACACAACATAAAATGATTAGGTTAGGGGAGGGTTTGGCCGGCCGGTATGTCCCTGTCCCATCGTGCACTAGCAACTCCTTATGGCAGGCCGGGTGCCTGCAAGCTGACTTCGGTCGCCAGCTGGGTGGTGTTTCCTCCGATGCGTTGGTGTGGCTGGCTTCCGGGTTAAGCAAGCAGTGTGTCAAGAAGCAGTGCGACTTTGCAGGGTTGTGTTTCGGAGGACGCATGGCTCTCGACCTTCGCCTCTCCCGAGTCCGTAGGGGAGTTGCAGCGATGGGACAAGACTGTAACTACCAATTGGATATCACGAAAAAGGGGTGAAAGTAAATTTTTTTATTTAATTTATTATACAAGAGACAAACTTCACAAATTCTACAGCATAACGGCAGAGTCATGTCTTAAGTGTAAAACTAACAATGACTCAATAATTCATGCCTTCTGGGAGTGCTATAAAATCCAAAAGTTATGGGCAGAGTTAGAAAGCTGGCTGTCAGATGTTTTACAATGTAAGTTTACTTTTAATCCGTCTATTTGCATATTTCAAGACATGGCATGTAGGGGAGCGGTGAGATACCCAATGGGTTGGACAATATTATTTCCGTCACTTATATTGATGAAGTTATTACTTAAATACTGGAATGATACTCCAACGTTAAGAGAATGGAAGAATCAAATGCTTTTTTTTATTAAATATATATTTTTTAATCTGTCTACAGACAGAAACAACATAACACAATTTGAAGTCATATGAGGAAGAATCTTACAAGCATTAGAGGGAACATTGGGTGAGGATACGGTGGGAACATGTGGGTCTGAGCAACTGTGATGTCAAAGGCAAGTACTTCATATGAACGTTTGGGATGTGCATCTGTCCCTTTCAAGATGATTCGATACATATCTAAATGCATGGGCTCTGATACGATACAGGAATGATATGTTTTAGTTTGAAACGATTTGGTGTTATTCGGTTTGATTTTAAAAAACGATGCGATTCGGTTCGATGAGACACGATTCAATGCGCTAACATTTGTTGCATAAACACATTCAATTTCCATTCTCATTTCAAATCTGCTGTCTCTCTCTCTCTCTCGTCTCGTCTCCTCAGTCTCTCTCTCTCTCTCTCTCTCTCTCTCTCTCTCTCTCTCTCTCTCTCCTCTCTCTCTCTTCGTTCTCTCTCTCTCTCTCTCTCTCTCTCTCTCTCTCTCTCTCTCTCTCCTCTCTCTCTCTCTCTCTCTCTCTCTCTCTTCTCTCTCTCTCTTCTCTCTCTCTCTCTCTCTCTCTCTCTCTCTCTCTCCTCTCTCTCTCTCTCTCTCTCTCTCTCTCTCTCTCTCTCTCT